>NC_058189.1:66629990-66944843 GCF_907165205.1 Coccinella septempunctata | reverse complement strand
TATCCTGGCTGAGTGATATCATTAAAGGCGGATTTATCCGCATTCTGAAATATTCTACTTGGATGAAAAGATTTCCTCGCACATCCTCGCCACTGTCGCCAGAATGCCGGACATGTCATCTCTTCTAGGTGGCCGTCAATAAAAAAACGCATAAGGCATGTTTATGGCCGGCGTACACTTGTCGGGCCGCATAACTGGGGCTTATTAGTGTCAACGCCGTTCGCGGAGATCAGCGGGGATGAAAAAAAAGTCGTCGATGTTTGTCGCTTGTAAGCACGTTTTTAAGCGAGGCTCTCGTCGCGATCCAGTGAACTCTGTCCCGAGGATTTGGGAGGATTAGGCGAGCGACGTGTGCGTTCGGATTTAGACGGGGCATTTCGAAAATGTGCGTGGGTTAATGCTCCGCACTTCGGTTTTTTTCTCTGATGAAGTATGGTAGTAGGGATGGGGCCGTTGATTCGGTGGAAACGGTCACGGAAATCTCCAAATAGAACTGTGATGAGTTCAGGGGCGGTTCCGCCTCTTCAAATAAGGATGAGTTTCAAAGAAAATAGTTTTTTTCGAACATATAGCTTATATTGCAAAAAAATTTACGCACATTCTGAAAATCTCAATTTTAATGAAAGTTAACTCTACATTGACTTTATAACTTATTTTTTATGTTCTCTCGGGAAGGTTTCGAACGAAACAAGACACATTAATGGAAGAAAAATTCAGGATTTCACCGAATCTTATGTGAAAGAAGAGAAATGAACAATTTTCAAAATACTGAAATGCTGATAAGTGATTTAATACTTGGTATTTACACCCCTTGCGTTAATTACAGCTCGGCAACGACGGTTCATACTCAAAATGAGTGATCTTAAAATGTTCTAATTCTTCCCAGATTTCTCCGAGTTGGATTCCTAAGTCATCAAGAGTAGCTAGATGATTTTCTGAACTTCTCAGCCTTCTATTGAGGTTGTCCCAAACCTACTCAATAGGATTGAGATCTGGACTTCTTGCTGGCCATTCCATTCGAGAGACTTCAACCTCTTCAAGGTACTCCTGAACGATGCGGGCACGATAGGGTCTGGCATTATCGTCCGTAAAAATGAAATTTTCACCAATGTATGGGGCAAATGGCACTACATGCTCTTCAAGAATGTTCCTTATTACTTATCAGCATTCATAGCTCCATTATCAACGACCACTAGGTCTGTGCGAGCAGTCAAAGATATTCCACCCCATACCATAAACGATCCTCCCCCGAAACCAGTAGTATTCAGGAAATTGCACTGAGCATATCTTTCATGTGGAGGTCTGTATACAAGGAACGTCGATCACAATGGATCTAGACTCATCTGTGAAGAGAACTCTTTCCCAATCGGCCTCTTCCCAATGGATATGCTCTCTCGCAAAATCCAAACGCGCCCTTCGATGGGCTGGGGTAAGAGCTGGGCCTCTTGCCGAGGCACGAGGCCTTAAATCATATTCTCTGAGGCGATTTCTTATTGTCTGAGTGCTAATTTGCACCTCATGAGTTTGCTCAAGCTGAATTTGAAGGAGGCGAGCGGTTGCAAACCATTGTCTCAACGAAGAAACTCTCAAGTACCTTTCTGGAATGGCAGTTGTTACCCGTGGTCTACCCTGTCCTGGTCTTCGGACATACCTGTCTCCCTGAATCGCTGCAACATTCTGGCCACACTTGTATGGGAAACTCCAAACCTTTCTCTTCAATTCTTGTGTATGTCCACCCTTCTTCTCGCAAAACTACCGCTTGGGCACATTCCTCTTGGGTTAAATTGCGTGTTTCGCGTTGCATAGCGAAACGAAAGAACGAAAGAAAAACTATTGATCACTAGAATTGATCGAGAACAACTGATTTTAGAATGGAGCCAGTACGTTAAAAAACTGATAATATTATCTTTTTTTATTCCTGCTGGGAAAAAACATCTGTATTGAAGAAAACCGTTGAAAATGGATAACATATGAAAATGCATGCACAATTCTGATAAAAATAATTATCATTGAGAACACCTTCAGTTGTAGAATAAATTTGAGATTTTCATAATGTGCGTTAATTTTTTTGCGCAGTGTATTTTCGGGGACAAATAATTATTATTATATGCAGATATGAGGTAGAGGTATAAACCTATAAACTCAATAAAAGAAATGAAAATATGAATTCCACAGTACAAAAAAAAAAAAAAAAAAAAAAAAAAAAAAAAAAAAAAAAAAGAAGGATAATAACACAATATAAACACTCAAGCACTGGCCCACCGGTCGAAACTGTTTTTGAAGGCATTCACGGATGGCGAGTTAACAATACTCTCTGGCAGGTGATTCCATAGGTCGAAAACACGATTGCAAAGAAAATACTCTCTGCAAGGCAGCCTGAACTTTTCCTTCCGTAACTTGAAACGATGTCCTCGAAGTCGCTGGTCAGCATTTAGTTGGTATAGATGAGAAACATCTACACCGAACATACCATTAAGCGCTCGGTATGTGGTGATCAAGTCCCCACGTGTACGGCGGCTGGCAAATGATGGGAGGTCAAAGATAGTTAGTCTCTCCTCGTAGGATGGGCGGGACCGACCGTAGGGAAGACGTGTAGCTCGTCGCTGAATTGATTCTAGAAGCGTGGTATCACGGACTAGTGTTGGAGACCAGACAGGACCAGCGAACTCCAAGATTGGGCGCACGTAAGATGTGTACAGTGTCTTACAAACCTGTATGTCGCTTCGAGGAAAGGCTTTCTGAATCATATACAACACTTTTTTGGCTCTGTTGGTGATGTGCAGAATATGCTCTGACCAGGATAGATTTTCAGAGATAATAACACCAAGGTCAGAATGCGTCTTGGTGGACTCGATCACGTTGCCTGATAAATGATAAGTTGTCCTCGGATTGTTTTTGCCCATGTGAATCACTCTGCACTTTTCAAGATTCAGTGGAAGGAGCCACTTCCTTGACCACTCATGTAGGGCTCGAAGGTCATCTTGGATCAGAGCAGCATCAGAGATGGGATTTCCGTAAATCTTCGTATCATCGGCGAACAGTGAGCACCTCGACTTCAACAGGCCTGGCAGGTCCGAGGTATATAGGATGAATAGGATAGGTCCAAGTACCGATCCCTGGGGTACACCGCTGGTAACGCTTCTGGCACTCGATAGGGAATCACCCACACGAACACGAAACATCCTGTTTGAGAGGAAAGAACTGATCCAGGCAAGAAGGGGGCCGCGTATACCAAGTTTTTCAAGCTTCGCTAACAGTCGTTTGTGTGGTACCCGGTCGAACGCCTTGGAAAAGTCCAAATACACCACATCGACTGGAGCACCACTATCCAACATACTCGACCAATCGTTAACACATGTTAATAGGTTGGTTATTATAGATCGACCTGGCAGAAAACCGTGCTGACTGGCTGGAAGGAGATTGTTTTCCGTAGCGAAGTGAATTATCTCGTCGAGAATAATTCTCTCACAGACTTTGCCAACGATGGAAGTCAAACTAATTGGACGGTAGTTAGAAGGATCCAGCTTGTCACCCTTTTTGAAAATAGGTGTCACCCTTGCTTCGAGCCATGAAGATGGAAGAGTGCCTGAAGAAAAAGATTTGTCGAAAATGATAGACAAGGGATGGGCGAGACTGAGAGAGCAGTTCTTAAGGACAGATGCGGTAATGCCGTCACAACCAGGCGAAGTAGATGCTTTGAGTTCAGAAAGATGCCTTGATATTAATTCGGGTGGAAAACTAACTGAGTTCAACTCATTTCTGGACTGCCAGAACGATGCACTTGGAACAAATGCTGGTTCGACAGAAAATGAGGATGCAAAGCTCTTGGAGAATTCTTCGGCCGTCTCCTGCGATGAGTTACAAATCATGCCGTCACTACCTCGAACTAGGGGCACCGAGACCTTAGTACTCATAGCAGACCTGATGTATTTGAAGAAGTTCTTGGAGTTTCCGGAAGAGGCTAAATTGCTCTCGAATTTTCTCTTGGCGTCCAAAATTACCTTGCCCAAAGCGTTGGAGTAGTTGCGGTGAACCATAAAATCATCATCTCTTCCACTAAGCAGATATCTCTGCCACAAAGCTATAATCTATGGTCTCAAAGCAGTGATCGTTCCCCTTCTCTCTACTCTCCATACTTGATAGACTAGGGAAGAATAGTCATAAATGTCAAGCGATTAAAGAATGTTTCATTGACAAACAGTGAATGTACAGATCTTATGACAACTTTATGCATCGATCATGGAAAAAAATCATAATTTATTACATTATTGAATGAATCAGTGGCTGTGTCTATGATGGTCGTTTTGAAGGGCACAAATCTAGCATTATCCCGACGTACTATCGCCGATGAATCATAACCAACGGAAGAGGAAGCGTGATTCACTCGTCAGGAGCCTTTTTCCCAAAAAACTCAGGTATTCGCCGAACTTCTCGTGGGGGAGGATGAGGTGCCTTTGAATTATGGGGCAACGAAGGGATAATTTCTCCTTGACTATTCCGTACTCGTCGGGCTAAATCCGGTAGCCGACGCCGTCCAAGAATGTCGCTTCCTTTTTTCCATCCGAAGGGCCACCAAGCCGAATAATATGAAAAAAAATATATGGGAAGGCGGCTGTCGCCCGGTCGGGGACCACCTTGCACATGCCTTGCATAACGCTGGTCTATTTCGGTGTGGTTGTTGAATAAAAGTAACGTTAATAAAACGCGGGGACATTGTTTATGTGTAGAAAGGCGTTCGACGTAGGAGTCGGTTTGATCGAAGGCTATCAGATAAGGAAACTTTATCGTAGAATTTGATACGTTGTCGGGCGAGCTATTTGAATCGGTTGAGAGAGTTACCGAAGGAGCTTGGGTCGTTCATTGATTAAATTACGGATTACGACTACAAATAAGTGGAACTGATCTATACTTCATTCAATTTTATTTTAGCAGTCAATTGGCCATGTAAATTTGACACATTTCACTCTGTATAGTACGAAAATGTGGGGTTATGACGCTTGTCAAAACATTTTTGGGTTTTAAATCAACGCTATGTTGCCCGTTCTACGTGAAAGTTTCTGTTATTACGTATTTTATCACAATCTCTTCGGAAAATAGGTGACGAACATAATTGAAGTTTATACAAAATGTTTGAAGGCATACCAAATCCAGATATTTGCATGGAAAATACAAGAGATCAGTATAATATCATAATATGCACTAGCTTGAGAAGAGTTAATGTTCGTTATCTTCTTTGGTTTACATCATTTGTAGATTTCAAAAATATCAACCCGAAGATGAAATGCATATGATGCAGTGGTTGGGAATGGGTGTCTCCCGAAAGAATTAACAGATAATTACAAGAATGTTAAATTCTTCAACAAAAATCATTTAGCATCAATATAAGTGAAAAGAATTGAAGGAAGTTTCAAGTTAAGATGCAACTTCACCGTTGAACAAAAATTTCACATGAATAAACAAGTAACAGGGCAACTTGCGCGTATTTGTGGCTATTCATCTTAATAAATTGATGTAATAATAATAATTGGGTATTTATTAGTACCTCAAGACATTTACATTGTATAGGACAAGTCAAATGAAAAATAGAAAAATCCATTTTAGGGATGACATTTATCGAAAATCCTGTAGTAAACTTTTCGCATTAATTCACTCAAACATAAAATTCTCAAATGCCACCACTTTTTTGGGTCTCCCTATAGAAGGAAATTCTTTGTCATCCTCTTCATTCACAATCTTTCTGATTGTGGAAATATTCAGCTGAAATATAAGTCTTTTAGATTCAGATGAAACATTATATAAATTCTCTTACATTGAATATCTTCGCTACCGTCTAACGTATTGTGGATTTTAGAATATCAGGGTATAACTATTTGAATGAGCGGACCTGAATTCCAAATAGCACTTCCTGAAACCCTGTCTCTTTTTTCAATCACTTTCGGCATTTTCGTAATAATAATTGATATTAGTTGTGGCAACGGCGTTATGACATTAACGACATTTCATGAGTGCCAACCTAACTTCGTTCTAGTTACAAAAACTTGAGAAAATTATTTCACGGCCAACCGACTGCTGAAATAAATTTGAATGCAGTATACTTAAGTCATGTTCATAAGTAGGGTGGCGCACAGCTTGTGAAAACAATAAGGTTATGTTTTTCACGTAATTCAGCAATCTTTTGCTTCAATGTCCGAGTGAATTTTTTCTGCAAGTTGGTCTCCCTTATACCACCTTCCATCGCGCTCTTATTGTCATATTTTCGAAATGTTGTCGCTAGTTTAACGTCCAGTGAGGGGATCTCAGGAGCAAGAAGAGCTGGAGTTAAACAGACGCAGCCTTTCACAGGAGCAAAGTTTGGAGAATATCGTACCACCTACGATGCTTCGTTTTTGAGATATTAGCGCAAATAGGGAATACTCCTTCTGACGAAAATGATGTATTTTTATGAAATATCTTTGAAACGTCACATTTTGAAATGACCATTTCAACCGTTTCCCAAAAAAAAAAAAATATTTTAAGCACTTAAAAATGAAAAATAAAAATGGGTATTCAAAGTTTAAAGCGTTTTGTGAGAATTGCACAAGATGGCAACATCGACTGAAATATGCCTTGATAATAAAGGACAACAAATGCATTATCTTGATGAGATAGACAAAGATGGCTGTCTATGAAGTCTGCGACGAACGAGGAAGGTCCTAAAATTTTATGGGATTTTTATGGCCGGTTGCAGTTGAAGCTCGCCAGTAAATAGGCGCTTGTAGATCAACAGCTGTTATTTTATAAACAAGCTGATCGGACATTGTTCTTTTCATTGTATTGTATGCGCTGTTGCCAAATCGTAAACTCCGCACAAAGCGATTTAAATCTTAAAACCCCATATTTGAAGGATGATTTCGAATAGTTTCCGCGGTGAATTTGAAGAAATCATGAATGAAACTCAAAATTATTCAGTTTAAACTTGCATATGCAGTGATAACCCAAACGGGGGAGAATTCCCCATTGACGATCTTTGGAGTTGGAGATCCAAACTTGAATCTCTCCAGACGCTTTTTTGCGTAGAATCTACCAGCCTCCGGGAAAGCAATATTCTTCTTTAGTTTTCGAATAAGGAAGCATCTTTGGAATTGGAATAACTATGTTTTTTGCTCCAGCTCTTCCAGTTACAGAGATTTCCTTACTTGACATCGATTTTGGGACACTCTGTAATTACTTAATTTACAGAGCTAATAAAGCTGTGGCCTAGTCGAAATAAAGAATTTCACCAAAAATCACCCATGCAAAACTTTCAAAAACAAATTTATAGAGTGAAAACACTAACACACAAAATATTTATCTTTTGTGTTGGCTATTTTCTGAACAATCAATTTTCATTATAAATTACGCATGTATAATTATTGTGGCGTTTTGCATTGTACTCTCTACAAGGAGAAGAGGATAGTTTAGTTTTTTAACGGCAACCCAAACTTTTTGTGGATAGACTGTTTGTTGCTGGGGATGATTTTGTCCTTGATGATTTTTTTATTTATTCTAAGGTTAATGACAGACACTTTCAGTGCCGTGGTTTATTTAATTTCGGACGAAGGTTTCCAGATTCAAACATAACCCATTAAATTTTCGTTTCATACAATCTCTGAACGTTCTTTTTTTTTCAAGTTGACAAGCACAGAGCACGGAAATGACACTACACATCTTAAATGAGTTATTAAATTCTGTGGATCTTTTAAACAGAGTTGCATTCAGCCGAAGTAGGCAATTTTTCGAATTTCATAGGAATGTTTTGTTTTCCAATATCAATTACTTGAGAACAGCGCTTTATATGGAAACATATGAGGAATACTTTTATTAACAAAATGGTCAAGTTAGTGAACGTTCAAATTACTGTTAAGAGTTGAGTTATTTGAAATAAAGCTATTTTTAAGGTGCGTAATGGTCATAATGAAGAAACTGGAAGATTTGGATGGAATTTGGTGTATGGAGGAGATCCATGACATCAATGATAAACATACTCCGAAAATCATCCCATTCGATAAAATCGTTTGTGTGATCTCAACGGAAATTAAATTTTTTAAGGATTTTCAACAGCCTGTATCTTTTCAACCGGGGACCAATTCGAAAAAATGATAAAGTGCCTTTTGATCTCAGCAATTTTCTGTTGAAATACAGGGCGAGTCTTTGACTCGTACAAATATTTCAACAGTAGATTCTTGAGGTGAAAAGAAATACTTTTTTTCTTCACCATTTTTTTCGAATCGACTCTGTTTAAAAGATACAGGCTGTTGAAAAACCATAAATGTTATTTTTAGTTCTATCTCACAAACGGTTTCATCGAATGAAATGAATTTCGGAATATAGTTTTTCATTCATTTCATGAATCTTTTTCGAACACAAGGTTTTCGTGTAATTTTATGTCCAAAAATGAAATATTATCTGTGAAATTCGAAAAATTTAATACCTACGTTGACCGAATGCAACTCTTTTTGAAAGATCCACAGATGTGTAGTGTCACAGATTTAGCTAGTTATTCTGAAGGTAATTTTGTTTTTCCAGGGGTGGCACAGAGAATTATGAAAACTTGAAATGGGTTTATCTATTTATCAGGGCCCAATCGGAAAAAAATGGTATAGGCAAGAAGTGTTCCTTTTGACCTCAAGATTCTACTGTTAAAATATTTGTGTGAGTCAAAGAATCACCCTATTGTAATCTTTATGAATAAAGTTGTAGCTCTGTTTTGCGTTGTCATCACAAAATGTAAAAACGGCTCCTGTGATTTCATTCAATATTTTCTTAAACCTTCCTCGTACTTCGTAGGAAGTTATAACAGAAGAAAAATTAGGCAAAGTTGCCTACTAAACTGGGATAATCAAGAAAACTAAAATTTCGTGCGCGAGTGTAGTCTAGTTTACAAATGAACAATTGATTCAACGTTCTCAAAGTTCAGTATATTGGTTATCAATTAATTGGTTATTGTGAGTCTGTTCATAATATTTCCACAATTTTTTTTAACTTCTATTCGCCCTATGTTAGGCAATTTCTGCTGGGTCAGTTAGTTTAAATTAAAAATTCACCTGATTGAGTATTTTTCTTCAAATCAGAAAATACCCAATATTTGAATTTTGTGCGTCATTTTTTAAGCAGTGATAAATTATTTTCGTCTCGCACTCCTGACGAAGCCCATCATCAATCCACCGAATTTCCATTTTTTCACACATTGCCCCCCTAATAACCCCCCTCGGCCGGTTCCCTCCCCGACGAACGGACGCCTCGTCGTAAATTCGTCAAATATAGATATACGCAGAAGTGTTAATTACTGTCATTATCGATTCCTCATTCCATCCACATCATCGGAACTTCGCCCCGGGCCTGCGTTCGTCATAATTTGCGTCCCCCCGAGATATAAGTCGAGTAATTGCCCCCCTTCGTCACGAGGATGGGGACAGGTGCCGCTGTAGCTCGCCTTTCGATTTCGGAATTGAGGTACGATCTGGGTTATACAGGGCGACGTTCATGAGTCCCACGATTAATCGGTATCGATATCCGATACGAGCGACATGAATTATTGATCTTACAGGGGGCTGTTTTTTTTTTTTGAACGGAGGTCAGGTGTCCGGAAAGGAAAGTATAAGGTGGATTCTTACGAGACGTTTGAACGAAAATAATTTGTGGGTTACTGTCTTTGTCACTGCGTTTCTCAAACATCTATATTGATGGGATGAGAATACTCACTTATACAGGGTGAATCTTTGACTGCTAAAAATATTTCAACAATAGATTATTGAGGTCAAAAGAAACACTCTTTTCCTTCACCATTTTTTCCGAATCGGCTCGGTTTGAAAGCAACAGGCTGTTGAAAAATCATAAAAATGTTATTTTTAGTTATATCTCACAAACGGTTTCATTGAATAAAATGAATGCCGGAATATAGTTTTTCATTTATTTGATGAATCTTCTTCGAACACAGGATATCAAGTACGTCTTCCAGTTTTCTCATTATGACCATTAGTTACTAGAAAAATACCGAAAATTCAAAGAACCCAACTCTTGAAACTAAGATATCGATTGAAATTTATTCTGGGAGGATTCTGCATCTCTTCATAAACTTTTTAGCGTTTTCACTCCCAATCTCTGAAACAAAATCAATTAAAAATGAAATCAACGATTTGCTCCTGCGTAAATTCTTGCACTAATTTGTCAGGGGCAAATTAACTAGAAAAAATTGTTGCCTGCCAATGAACTCAAAATAAATAACGTTGAAATTATAATTCTAAGTTGTAACGTTTCGGAGTCTATATCAGACTCCTTCATCAGACGAAAAATCTTCTTTTGAAAATCTTCTGAATTGTGGCTTTTGTTTGACATTAATTGTCAACACACAGAAACAGAGACTGCATAGAAACGTTGATTCATTTAATTTTGAAATTACCGGATGACAGTTCCTTCTTTAGTAAATTGATCCAAATATGATCTATCCCTACCGAACAATTTGCCAAATTATTATCTTGATCTAATAGAATACACGTAGACTCTTTAATTTTTCTTTTAAAATGGTCTGGTTCCGTCATTAGAATTTTAGTGTTGTCCCAATCCATCATGTGGTCTCCCCGTATTAGAACAAATGTGATCTGCGATTTGTGATCGATTAATTTCTCTATTTTTAATATTATTTTTATGTTCGCGTTTTCTTATTTCTAGAGGTCTGGACGTTTCACCTGTATAAGTTTTACCACAAATACAGGGTATGTTGTAAATACAATTTTTTGATTTTTGTTTTTCGTTCAAAGGTTTAGTTTTTGTTAATATAGATCTCAAATCATTTTGCGTTTTGAAAACAGTTCGTATGTTGAACATCGAACCGATTCTTCTTATTTTTTCTGAAAGGCCATTAACATAAGGAATTACATTCAACAAATTTGGTTGTTCTTGACGGTTTGTTGGTTGTTCCCGATCATTATTACGATTTTGGTTAGTCATTTTTCTCTCTAAATTTAATATTGTTTTTTTAATAAAATTTTCCGGGTATTGATTATCCCTAAGAAAATGTTCAATGAAGTCAACTAAGTTGGACGCTGTCTAATGAATATTTGAACGTTTTATAAAATAAAAGTATTCTTCATATTTTCTCGTATTTATCGCCATTTTCGAGTATTTTCATGTTCAAAAATTAAAAGGTATCTGTGAAATTTGAAAAATTGTATAGGTACTTTAGCTGAGTACAACTCCGTTTAAAAGATCCACAGATGTGTTGTGTCACACATTTAGCTTGTTATTCTGAAGAGCATTCTGTTTTTTCAGAGTGGCATCAGGGCCGAATCAGAAAAAATGGTATCAGAAAATAGTGTTTCCATTGACCTCAAGAATGAACTGTTAGAATATTTGTACGAGTCAAAGATTCACCGCTGTTTGAGGGACGTCTTGTCACTCGATACAAAACTGCTTCTTATCTGATATTTTCAGGTACAATCAAAATACGCATCTAATTATGTATACAATGTTTCTTCACGAAATTCTAAGAATTTTGGAGCATTCTATGTATCACAAACCGAGTTTTTTTCACACGAAAATCATCCTCAGGATCTCAGTGATCCATTCTCAAAATTTCAGCTTCCCAAAATATGAAATGTCTCATTTAAGCCTATTTCATTGGATCAATGTTTTTGACGATTTTTGTGGAAAGCCTGTAATATCCCCGAATAGGGGAATATCAGGAATAGGGATAGGGATGTACTAGTGAAAAATACTCAGATGGGGATAGAGAAGCGAAAGAAGTTATAATAAATAGAGCGTCCCATATGAAATAGCGAAATTTGTAGTATTTTTACGAATGAGTGCCAACATCGCAAATGATGAAATATTTTAGTCAAATAGATCAGAATCCTACGTTCTCCGCAAACGTCTAATAGGCCTCCCAGCATGGGACATCCTGTATAAGTGCCGAAATGTGATTTTCTAGCCATGGTGTCCGAATCTAACTGCAACTGCAGAATGAACAATAGTTAAGTGTACGAAAAGAATGTGAAAAGATTCAAATTCCCCTTACTCAACAATGAGTAATGATCGTGATATAAACATTCTTGAGAGACTATCTAAGAATGTATATTTATCACGTGAAGGAACTTTGAACAACAAACTAGAATCAAGAGGCACAAGCATTTTTCCCAAACACCCATCATCTAAGTAAGTGTAAATTGACTTAGAGTCATTCGGGGTAACTGAGCGCAGTGGGTAAGTGTGCGCAGTGCGTATATCTCGACTATGCAATGTATGAAAGAGGGGTTCATTTGGGTGAAGCAAGGGCGCAGAATCCCCAAATTAGTTTTCCATAGGAGTGCGCCGTGCGACGTTTCGTTAAGTTTTTATTTGCAATCAATCAAATTCACTAGTTTTCTTGTTAATTTTCAGCATCTCTGCAAACTCTGCCAGGTCCAAGTTCCGAGTCCGACAGTGTTAAACAATATTTTATTCGATCATGGGCATATTAATCTAAATATATAATAAAAAATTTTAGGTTCTCTTAGCTGCTCAACTCTATAAGAACGTCAATTCAAATTTTGGCTTACTGGGGAAAGTGTGCGCGGGTAAGTGTGCGCATAGATTCATTATATGGGCATTTGTTCAGTGAGGAATAAATTATGACATTGTTGATTTTCTTGGTTAAAACTCGATCAATATTGTCCTATTTGTTCGGAAAAATATGAAGAGCCACCAACAGGGGAATGTATCAAGTGTTGTGTTCACCAGGAATTGTGGCACGAACAATAATGCAGTGCTTATAAAAAGGCGCTACTGTATTGACAATAAACACCATTTCTCTAATATTGTACATTTTCATGACATTATTTTGTAATTTGTTTTGATTGTGTGGTTCACTAAGCACTGCGTTCACTTACCCCGTGAGGGTGCGCACACTTACCCCCAATACGGGGCATGTGAACGCACTCCGACTTTCACCATTAAATTTCTTTTTGCGGAAAGAAAACTTTTTTGTTTGTTGGCTTTTTGATGTTATTTCATAGATTAGAAAATTCTCTATCTTATGAATATGTTTTAATTTTCCTAGCTTCAACATTTGAAACAGGGTATGGCTTGAAAGAAAAAAGTGCGGACAGTTGCCCCGAATGACTCTAATTAACCTTTTTATTTTGTATTGTATTTTTTCATGACCCCTCTTCGAGATGACTGAATCATGAAAACTACAAGCAAACCTTGAAAAAACTCATGAACAATGCTCATACTCACCCCATTCTGCATCCACCATCGAAACAGGCACCGGAAACAAGAAAAAACATGATTATAACGAAAATATAAATATAAATACATACATATTAATCGCAGCCGCGGATCGATTCACAGTCAGTAAAAAAACCATTAACCGTCTAGTTTCCAGAACCTCATCGACTTCCAGATACTAGACCGATATACGCCTAAAAAACTCGTTAATAAAACGTCCCCCAAAATGTAAACACAACAACGACGAAAACCGGCATCTATCGGCCGGTGGAACTTCGGGCCGCGGAACAGGTGCAAATCGAAAGTACCCACCTCGGGGGGCTAAACACCGAAATATCGCTCTTAATTCGGGCCCTCTATACCTCGGAGACAACCCGTAATCAGTCTCGATTAGTCGTCGTATCATTACGACCGGTCGGATGTGTAATTTCGGTATCGGTTTAATCGTTGGGGTAGATTGAAAACGGCGGTGCGCGTTCATTATCGCCCGAACTGTGAATCGAGCCCGCAGATGGATTCGTTTACGGGAAATTACAAGTTTTATGCCTTCCAGAAGAGATACCGGGCAAAGACACACCGGCGTCCATCCACACGATACGTTATAATGTGGTTGTTTTATTTTAGCGAGGCCACGACGTCGCGGCCGTACGAATAGGTATTTTTTATGAGATATCTTTGAAACGTCACATTTGAAATAACCATTTCAAACGTACTCCAAAAAAAATTATTCAAGGTGCTTAAAAATGAACAATAAAAATGGGTATTTAAAATTTGAAGCGTTTCGTTTCTACTGCACAAGTTGGCAACATCGACTGAAATATTCCTTGATAATAAAGGACAACAAATACACTGTCTAGATGAGATAGACAAAGATGGCTGTCTATGAAGTATGCGACGAACGAGGAAGGTCGTAAAGTTTTATGGGATTTTTAAGGCCGGTTGCTGTTGAGGCTGGCTAGTGAGTACGCGCCTTATGATAGCTGTAAATCAGCTTTTATTTTATAAACAAGACATTGTTCTTTTTATTTTCTAGTAAGCGCTGTTGCCAAATAGTAAACTAGAAACGAAGCGATTTGAATTTTAAAAAATGATTTTGAATAGTTTCCGCGGTGCATTTGAAAAATTCTTGGATGAAACTCATAATTATTCAGTTTGAAATTGAATATGCTGTGATAACCCAAATTGAGGAGAATTCCTCATTGTACAGGGTGATTCAATCAAGGGTGGAGACCAATATTGATGGATATTAAAATGAGGGAGCTTTAGAGTTCTAGATGTAATTCTAATTGAAGATTCCTCTAGTTATCAATTGAAACGATGTTAAATCGGGATTTACTCGAGCGTCGTGGAGATCTAGTGGATTTTGAAGATGGTAGAAGGAAAAAAGGTTCTACGATGTAGGTATGCACTTCCAGCGGTGGGGTAAGCGTTTGCAGGTTCTCAAAGATGTAAAAAAAATCAGTCAGGTGTACATACTCGACGTGTCAGATTAAGATACTGTTTATGCCCTACGTGTCTCTGATAATAAATTAATGTTAATCTGACAATTTGCGTGGTGGGGCTGGCCGTACTGAAGAGTCCAAAACGGTGAAAAAAATTACGAGCGTGTCAGATTTTTTGAGGATATGTTAATTGGACCCAAAGGAAGCTACTTTTCAAGGGACTGACAATTCGGACGTGACGCAAGGTCACAGCGATCCTTTGAAAACGCAAAAAAACGATAAATTTGACACTCGAGCGTGTCAGATTTTCATACAGATGGTAAATCTCGGGTGATGACCCATTAATCTGACACTAATCAGGGGGGTTTTCTTAATCTGATGTTGTTTTCTGAATCTGATGAGTTGATAACAAGGCCTTTTTTTTTAATATCTCCCTTCCTGTACCTCTAATCGTTCCTGTATTATTATGAAAGTTGTAGATAGTAAAATTCTATACAACTTTTGTCTGAAGCAATTTTACATACTCTTAACCGTTTTCGAGTTCAAGAACGATAAGGGCGAGGAGCTTAGCCACACATGCGAAAGGCCAAGATCTATGTAGAAAACCAGTCTAATGTACATTCATCACCATATATCTCGAAAACATTCAAACGTAGAAAAAATTGCTTCGGACAACATATGTAGAAAATGTTATGCCCTCTTATAATGAATGCGAAAGCAATTTGAAGCTCAGGAAAGGAGATAATTCAAAAAACCTGATTTTTGCGACGGCTTGCTTAAACTGTCAGATTATATTTTTTCCGTTATTTTTGAATAATTAGCTTCAATATAAGAAAAAAACCACCGCGTTCGAGAATGTACACGTGACTTTTTTCTTTTGGTGAGTTTGGCGCCTTCCCACACATTTTCGTCACGATTAAATTGTCAGATTAAGAGAATATATACTTCTCAACATGCAATTGACTACATATATCTCTATGTGACACGCTCGAAACGAATTTTGAAGACATCCGAGTAAAAAATAGCCATCATAGGTCGTTGAATAATATCTATTTGGTGGAAAATAGGAACAAATTTTTCAAGATTTTTCTGGTGTTAAAGTATATACATACATTTTGTGTGATGAGGGCGGTCCCCACCTTTATCAAACCACCCTGCATTTAGAACAAAGAATTTTCACTGAAGATGAAGCAAAACTGCAGAAATATTTCTAGTTTCCTGGTTATTTTTCAAACATTACCAAAGTAAGTTCTCGTTGATGAAATTGTTAGAGAAAATTTTAGATAAAAGTCTTCCGTTATTATAAGCCGAAAAAAAGGTCAACTGCACACTGTTGAACATGATGACTGGTTGAATTTTTGTTGTTTTTTGAATAAAACAGAACAAATATCTCTAGAAAGACAACATCACTTACCGTTTTCGAGTTTACATCCACTTTGTAAGTTCCAGCAAAGATCTTGATGATTTCCGCGTTGCCATGTTTCGCGCCCCAATGTAAAACATTCTGCAATAAATAAAATGATTAACTTCAATCAATAAAATATCAATAAAATGATCACTTCATACAGTTTAGGTGGAATATCACCCTGCATATTCATATTCGTTGAATTAACTGAAAGTCTAGTTAGTGCCAAACAGCCAAAAAACACATTTCATGTTAACATATAACATATAATCTGGCGATGGATCTCCCTTAACACACCTTTTACTGAGTTGTTGCTTTTTTAGTATAAAGCTTTTTGTCTGGGTTTGAAGGGCCCCTTATCATTGCGCCCTGCCTGAAAACACGTAAAAAAATGGGGCTTTACACGCACATCAAAGATCCAAAAAACCATCTTGAAATCCTCCCCTCTCACACATATTCTATTCATCACCACAAGATAATTCAGAATAGACGCAATTTCTGGAGGAAAAACAGCGTCCGTTAGAAAAAAAAAATCCCAAGCTCGGTATGGGCCATAAAGCACGTCGCCGAGATCGCAGCGGGGGTAGACAGTCCCACCTGTGTAAGCCGCAGACGTACGAGTATATCGCAAAATGAATTACTTACGTACAACTGTACCCGTCTTGCTCCCCTTATCAGATACAACCGATACAAGACGTATCCGCGAGGATCTTTTGCCCACGTCGCATATTCCGAATTCCCTGGTTTGCGGCCAGGGAAAGCGTCCCGCTGTGCGGATGCGCGCGCGCGCCCTCCAAGACCGCGCGAGAATCGCCGGAAGAAAACAGTTATAAAATATTTTGGAAAACAATGTCATTCGGTAATTCAAAGACCAAATGTCTAATTCTTCATTATTCAAAACTTTTTTTCGACCTGTAACGTGTCCATAATAACATACATACACAAACAGAGAGATTTTTCGGCTTACACAGTTGGAAACCTGCTTTTTCAAATGAGAATATCCAACTCTTATAACAGACTCTGAATCTGTATGAAATTCAAAATACCCTAATTGTTATAATTCATCTGTGTGTCACTTTTTACGACAAATATCGTGGTTATGAAGGTCTCATATTGAAAATCGTTCGAGATAAATGTTTTCCTTGAATTCCCGAAGAATTTTCAAGTCTTCTTCTACTTTCAGTGTTTCGTATCACTCTAGCGGTGGACCTTTAAATAATATCAGTGAGAGTCAATTTTGCCTCAACTGGCATGTCCATAACTTTATTTGTCTGTTAGATATCCTAGTGGGTAGTCTTCTTTTTTATGGAAACATTTTAGGCATAAAACTTAGTTTTTAAAATTAATACTACAAGAATTACTTCTTATTGAGAGTTATACTTACATACTTCAATAGATGGTCAGTTCCATAGATCGCAAACAAGCATGAAAAAAAGAAAGGAAATATTTCATTAGATAAAATCAAGAACAACCCTTCTAGTAATTATTTTCTGTAAGAAGGAATCTCATACTTCGGCGGTTTCATAAAAATAGTGTTTACTTTTAATTAGATTGATTTTAATAATCGATTTGGGCCAGGAATCCTCTCTAAACGAGTTCAATTGTTTAAGAATAACTCTGCTCCAAATTAAGACTTGAATTTTTTCATCGAGACCAATCCAAAAAATGTTAAAAGCTTCGAGATTTTCCAGCTTTTTGGGAAAACGGTAACGCTCTAGTTCCCAATGATAAGAACTCGGAAAAAGTGTGTTCGCTAATAGAGTGAATTCTACTGATACAGCACTCATACATCAACACTATACCTGATCGAGTCCATGCCTACCTTTTAAAGATTCCTTTGCGTAAGGCATCGCATTTATCCAAAGTAGGTTAAATGCCGATATCAATATGGAAGATTATAAAAGGAATCTGACTGGCGAAAATCTGAATTCAGGTCCTCTACTTCATCCTCAAAAACGACGACGTAGCCGAGGCCAGCAAACAGGAGAGTATTTACTTTCATAAATGTAAGGAGAGGTCGACGAAAAAATGCAATATGCACTTCGGGCAAAAATCTATTGTCTCGCCTACTTGTTTGTCGCAATTTGCAGGTTTGTCTGAAATAGGCAGTTTTTCGTCCTTTTCTTCAAAAAAATTCAAGAATTTTATGGGAATAGACTTTCGGTTCTCGAAAGTTCAGGGTGCGCCTTAGCGTTTGTGTCATCTAAACGAAATCGTCTATAAGCTCCCATCTAAATTTGCGAATTTGGTCCTTCGAGCCGGATCAACGCACCCGATTCTACATTTGGTCCTTCGAGCCGGATCATCGTGCCTGATTCTAAAATAGGCGAAAAAGAGCATTACTCTCAGATAACGGACCTGTTAACGCCAATTCTTCAACCGCGAAGTCCTCCGACACGACTCCCCCGTTCGTCTCGTGATTGATCGGCACCGATACCACCGCGGCGCTTCGGGGTCATCGCGGGCGCGCGAGGAGGGTGTCTCGGCTCGCGCGACATTTGCATAATGACGATGATAACCTATTAACGCGGGCCTCAGCTGCGCGCATATCGGGCCGGCCGGCAATTAGCGCCGTCCGTCAGATCGGCCGCAGATAGGGAGACGGGACCGGTTCCTCCAGCGGTCCGGCGTTTTTCCTCAATTAGCCCAGTATTCGGATGGCGCGATGACTGACGTCGTCGTCTCCCCGGTCCACCTGGAGCAGAGAGGCGTTCACCTGCTGCTGCTGCTGCTGGAGCTGGTGGTGCACGACAACGCTTAGACGACCGCGATGGTGTGTACGATTAATTTTTTGACGGGACCTCTTATCGGGGTCGTTTTGGGGGTTCTATTTATACAATGTAAACGGAAACCTTGTAGGATCACTTGAGAGTCTGTCCGACTGTCAAGGAATACAGGGTGCAGCATAGCCCATTGGAGAATTTCAAGAGGTTTTAAAAAAATGATAAAAGTTGGCGGTCGTCAGTAGCGATAAACTGATGTAGTCGATTTTCGAAGTTTTCGATCGGTTTTCGGTTATTCTTGAGTTGTGGCAGGGGGTGTAGACGATGTATAAAGACCTTATTTTCAACGTATAGCTCCGAAGAAAGGAGCCACAAAGGCTTAAATCAGGTGAGCGCACTGGCCATCCCACGTCCCATCTCAATGAGACCAGCAGCTCCGGGAACATTTGTCTCAAAACAGCCAATGAAATTCGAGCTGTGTGGGCTGTAGTCCCATCCTGTTAGAACCAGGTATCACCCAGAACGTGTTCTTAAGCAAGTTTTCTAGTTCAGGCTGAAGGAAGGTTTCCTAAATCGCAACAAAACGCTAAGAAGTCTTGATCATGTCTTGATTTCAAGACAAGAACAAGAAAAGAAGTACGATGATGTATTGCCTAGCCTAGCCTAGACCACTTCCAAGCATACAAAAATATTGCGTTACCATAGCAAAGAAATAATTAGAAGTGTCAGTGTGAAGTTTGATGTCAAAAAAGTGAACCAGAGTTACGCAATAACTTGAAAGAAAGAATATGTCCACCGAATTGTGAAAATCGAAAAATTGGAGTATCGAACCATCATCAAGTACTTGTATTTAAAAGGGTTAAGAGGTAAGCAGATTTACGAAGATATGCTCAATACCCTTGGTGATCAATGTTCTTCGTATGCGACCGTGAAAAATTGGACTGCAAGCTTCAAAAAAGGTAAATTTTCCATTGAAGATGATGACCGATTGGGAAGGCCAGTTTTTGTGTCAGTCCCCGAAAATATCGATGCAATTCATGACATGATTTTATCAGACCGTCGAATTGGCCTAAAACGGATAACTGAAGCACTGAATATTTCATACGAACGCGTTCATCATATAGTTCACGTTAATTTGGACATGAAAAGAATTGCTGCAAAATGGATCCCCAAATGTTTGAATGTTGCCCAAAAGCGTGTAAGGGTAGAAGCATCGCGTTCGATCTGTGCTCGATTTAATAACGATGTAGACTTCTTAAAACGGAATTGTTACCTTGGATGAGACCTTGGAACATTTCTACGATCCACAAACAAAGCAACAATCGATGGAATGGCGACACTCTGGTTCTTCAAGACCTAAGAATTTCGTATCCGAAAATCTGCTGGAAAAGTTCTTCCTTCAGTTTTTTGGGATTGCCATGGAGTAATAATGATTGATTTTTTGGATTAGGGTAGAATAATAACCGGAGATCACTATTCGACATTACGGGAAGAAATTGAAGAGAAAAGACGCGAAAAGCTATCCAAAGGTGATTTGTTCTTGCAGGATAACGCCCCTGCACACAAATCTCATTTTGCCATGCGAAAAATTCGTAATTTAGGGTTTGACGTACTAGAACACCCCCCTTATTCACCAGATTTAGCTCCATCCGACTATCACCTCTTTCCTCGATTAAAAAAAATTTTAAAAGGTCGTAAATTTTCTTCCAACGAAGAGGTAATGAAAGCTGTGGAGGTCTGGTTTGCAGAGCAAGGAGAAACATTTTGTTTTAAAGGTTTAGAGACGTTGCAGGTTCGCTGTAATAAATGTATTCAATAAGGAGGAGAATATATTGAGTAATAAAATATTTTGACATTGACTCAAAGCATTCAGTGCTCAATAGAAAATAAGGAATGTTTATCTTCCAAATAGGCCAATTGCCTCTTTTTTTCTTTTTTATACTTCGTATTGACGAATCGTAGAAACAGAATTCTTTTCTACTGAAAATAATTAATTTATTCAAAAGCCCTACATTCTTTTGGATCACAAGCAGTGCGACGTCCATAAAGCATACAGACATCGTGGCTGGAAATCTCTTACGTGCTGTTAACAGTCCTCTCCATAATGTTTGGGTCCCCGCAGAGGCTGAGAGGGACTTCCTGCTGTCCCAAAGATACCCTTCCGTGGAATTCTGAAAGCTGCCCGTTATCAGATCGCGGCATGACTATATTTTCGTTCGTACGTCTAGCCGTATCGGCGCATTATAAATACGTATGAATATCGGGAAAAATGAGAAGTCTTTCTCGGGCGGTGTCATTTTTAACTTTTATGAAGTTACGTTCCGTCTATGCTCAAACGGTTAAGATGTCGATTTCATGCTGGGAACGAATTGGAATATCGAACAAGATTTGTACGGATTTTTATGACATTCCTGAAGGAATTCATGGGTCCTAAATACAGGGTGTATTTGAAGGTGAGGCTTTTTTTCAACAGAAGGTAGAACTGGTCAAAATGAAGCGTTTCACAAAAATCATCCATACAAAACTCTCAAAATGACAAAGTTGGAAAATGATTACTAAAATAGATCCCAATACCACCCTAGACCGTTTGTTAGCTGAATTATCACAAAGCAGTAGGAAAAAACTTATCTCCTGATTCAACCATGTGGTTTTGTTTAGGACATAGGCGTAGCCAGGGTTGAGTTTCGGGGGGGGTTTTGAAATGAAATTTTTCTGATTTTGACATATAAATTGAGACTTTTTGAAACTAATATTATGTAACTATATTATTTCGGGGGGGGTTTGAACCCCCAAAACCCCCCCCCCTGGCTACGCACGTGGTTTAGGATATTGGCTTGTTCGATATTTACGTCGTAATTAAAATGGAAACTTAGGATTGTCGAACTGTTCTCATTATATTTCAGTAACTTACACGATCTTATGAAATGGCTCATTTCGATACCAACTGACAGAAGAGACTTAGGACACAAGTGTACAAAATGGAATAATACTTCAAAATCTTACCAACAAAATTCGTCTAAATTTTTCACGAATATTTTCACAATGGGCACCACAATCTTCTTGTTCGAACATTCCAACAATCGTCGTAAAAATGGGATGAAATGAGGAAACATCATAGCACTTTTTCAACATATCTAACATAAGCACTTTCAAGAAACTGCATCGACATTTTTTTCATCCTAAATTGCACGATACAACAATTATTATTCTCTCAAAAGTGACCTGATGGAGCTAATCCGATGAACTTGGTACTGAACCATTCATTGTCCAACCATATGTTTATGTTTTGTTTCGTTTTTGCGATGCCCGAGTCACCTTTCACTGTCCCATACTTGAAATTCAATGAAATTTTGTCGAACTTCTAGGGGTTGTATTGTATCTCAGCCATCTTGGATATTTTTTATCGACAATTTTTGCTTAAACGACTCATTTTGATGAGTTCTACCTCACCTCACCTTTGAAAACACCCCGTGGTAGTGAAATAGTTCCCTATTTGTAATTTTTCACGTTTTCATACTATCATATCTGTTGATGAAGTTCTGGAAAGGAATATGGGGATAATTTCAACACCCCGGAAATTTTCAAGGCTGTCAAGGTTATTTTCTCGGAAACTACTGAAGGTAACTCTATATGGTAAGAGGCTAAGAAACTGAGGAATCAAAGTAAAAAAACATCTTCATGAGGGTGTTGAAACAGGACCCCTAAAGCCTGATATACTACGATCATCAAAAATCTCCAGAACCGTCGGGAACTAGTCATAATGAGAAAATTGAAAAACGTGGGTGATATCTTGTTTTCGAAAATGATTCATAAAATAAATGAAAAACTATATTCTGAAATTCATTTCATTCCATAAAACCGTTTGTGAGAAAGAACTAAAAATATTTTTTTTTATGGTTTTTCAACCATCTTATCTTTCAAACCGAGCCGATTCGGAAGAAATGACAAAGGAAAAAAGTGTTTCTTTTGGCCTCAAGAATCTACTGTTGAAATATTTGTACGAGTCAAAGACTCACCCTATATACCGATGAGTACCACATTTTACTCATATACATACGTATAAGGTGGTACTTTATACGGTTCATAAGTGTTGATGAAACTTCAATTATAAGGAGCCCATTTGCAAGCTGTCAAATTATTACTTTTTTGCTGAGAATTTTGACCGAATTTCTTACCAAATTCTTCATTTTCGTATTTTTTTTTGAATACCTCGGAGACGTATGGGTCCCCTCGGAAAGGCCGTTTCATCACGAAGAATTCCTCTAGAGAATTCCCCAAGAACCCAGGGACCCCGAGCATCCTCGCACAAACCAGTTAACTCCAACTGTCACCTCTACCGGAAAGTGACACGTAATACTTTCAGACGTCAGGTGGGCGACGGCGCGCAACGTTCTTCCCATCGAAAAGAGGAAAAAAAAACAACCCGTACATTAATGTTGTACTCCTTCGTAGGCGCCTTCGCAATAATTTCAGAGCCCCGAGGGGCGGTAATAAACGATTTCGGTTTTTGTCTCCGTGGGACACCCGCAGCAGAATCCGCGATAAGGGATACCGATGAAATATGCATACGTTAAACTTTCAACGGCTAGCGTACGTTATGATATACGACCGATCCGCGTCGTAAACAATTTTTGAGAGGGTCGCGACGGACGCCAAATAAAAAACACGCAGATCTCGAGATACTGGACATCTGGGACCTCTAGTACTCACAAGAGAAAAACAATGATATTCTTTCAAGAACCTTCTGAATCTTTGGTTACTATGGAACGAGATCTTGGAAAAATGTATCTGTTGCTTAAGTTGTGCACCTGGTTGCCAAATTTGACGCTACTGGTTCAGTCGGAAACAAAAAAAGGGTGCATAGAAGAGACGAAGCGAGGGACGTGGCTGTCTTAGGTCATGTAGTAATGCATCCGACCTTTAGTAGTGGGAAATTGTCCAATGTATCTGGTTTTTCACGCACAACAATCATGACAATCCTTAAACATCATAAATTCCATCCTTAAGACACAATTGGTTCAGGAACTGAAGGAGGATGATCCCAATCGCCGACTTCAGTTCTGTGAAGTGGTCAACGGAAAAAAAACTACATGTTTATCTGTTTTCCGGACGGGTGTTCATTTTATCTTAACGGCTTTGAGAACCGGCATTACCGTCGGTATTGGTCAGATAAAAATCCAAGATTATTTCGTGAGATACATACTCAGCTTCCTCAGAAATTAAATGTTTGGTCGGGTATTTATGGAGATCACAAAATCGGTCTTTTTTTGTACCCGGTAATCTCACTGGCCAAATTTATTTAGATCTATTGGACAACGCTATTCATACAGCCTTCGTGCAAGTATTGAAGAATGCAGAAAACCATCAAACGATCATTTTCCAACAAGATGGCACACCACGTCGTTTCGTTCAACCGGTGCGTCAGTTGTTTTTCCTCACGCCTGGTTTGAAAAAACCGGACATATTGTGCCCGTTTCCAGCATTTTCATCAAAACTAATCACAAAAGTAAGTATACCTACTCTTTCACCATTTTACCTGTCTTTTCGTAATCGATGGAAATTTTGAAGTGAAATTTCTGGACCAGAGAGTAGGTACTCGACAAAATCCTCTAAATGAGATACCGCAAGAGGATGTACTCACCAACATTAGGGGGTTGCAGTTACGGGGATGCAAAAAGCGGGAAAAGTTATTTCCTCTCGAATCAGGAATTGACTGGTCTGAGCGATTTATGATGCAGACATCCATTATTAATAATGATAACTCAATCGAGTAGTTTGTGATGCTGGATAACCTAGAAATCGTCGAAAATTCTTCAGAAAGGAAACCTCTCTTCGTGGAAGACACCAGAACGAGGTCAATATTGAACTTTCGGAAGGTTGTTTCCCGAGACAGAGGACTTCATCGTTGATATCGCCATTAAGAAAAAATTTAACCACCCACCACGCTTAGCAGAGGGGTCATGACAAATTCCTCAATTTCACGTGAAAAATTGCGTAGCTTAGAATAAAGATTGGCCTGTTCGAGCATTTTTTCTACAAAATAAATACTCAAGTTATGAATTATGTGAGTTACTTTTTATTTCACTTTTTACTCCTTATACCCAGAAGCTGTTACGTGTTTAAGGCTCTTTCGGTTTGAATTTTCCTCTCCTTGAATATGAAATACTTCGTGGACTTAAATAAAAATAATGTAAAAACAGCATGGAAGTATGAGAATCCTTCGACTAATATGGCAAATATAACAGATATAGAAATACAATAATGTAGATAAAATAAATCGATAAAAAAATACTTACGGCCTTTTCGAAGAAATCAGTGGGTGGAGAAGCAGCGGAAATGAAAAGTAAAAACAAATTAGTAAATATGGAATATAGAAATATACAAAAATTCTCCTAGACAAAGCGAGTATTTAAGTAGATCTCATTAGAATTAGAATTCATCTGGCAAATGAATCTGGTACTTTCTATGTAGTACTGATCGTGCTTGATTGGTGCTTCAATAACCACCCTGTGTTTATCGTAACTTGAGTGAGAGGGATCATTGACATTTTCAAAAAAAATATATAGATAATATAGGTTGTGAGTCCACAACCTATTAGATATCTATCTAAAGACTCATCATCGAATATACGTGTTATACTGACATGAGCTATAATTCCCCTGGTTTTTTCTGGAATATAAGAGATAGCTCGTTTATGGGGTGAAAATTCGAGTCTTGAAACATTCGTGGCCAAAAACGAGTTCAATATGACCAATATGTTCCCAGATTATGACTCCAAAAACTATTTACAGGTTGAAACACAAAAAACTTTTCATGAACCCAATAAACCAATATGTTTCAACAATACCATTTGACATAATACAGTGACCCTTTCTACAAGTGACCTCCTCGTGTCACCACCCCTTTTCCCGCCATTTTTCCCCCGCGAACAACATTTCGGTGATAAATATTCCGCCATTTGCATAAGTACGGTGGAGACGCGTATATTTCCTGCTGTTCACTTGTAATGCTTTGATTTACGGTCGTTTGTCTACTGTTTAGCAGCCATTTGTTTATTGTTTCGTTGGCATTATCTTTTTTCCGACACGGACAGATATTGCGTCAGCTCTGGTCGTACTGGCGATCATGAAAGGAACAATGACATGACAATGGAATATGAGGTGTCATTCGAGTTGGAGGAATGATATGTATTTCGATACCTTGGGCAATTAGTTCTAGTTCGGATATTTCTATAGATACGAGATTTGGAAGATTAATTTTGCACCTTCTCATTTCGAAATGCTAACGTGAGCAACTGACAAATGTATACAGGGTGTAATTGAAGAGTTTATAATATACCTACATATAAATAAAATCCTCACATTCATAGAAAATTGACCATGAGATTTTCGGAACATAATTAATCATTAGGTACATGAGTATTTTGATTATCTCTGAGAATATTATATTAAAAGTAGGGTGTCCCATTTGAAAAATTCAACTGTTTGCCGTTCTTCTATCGAGTGATAAGAGGAAGAATTTTGGACCACCCCCTATATATCCAATCAAGCTTATCTTCCGGATCTCAGTGACCTATACGTATTCGAAATTTCAGCTTTTGTGAGCCTATTTCATTGGATCCATGTTTTTAAAAATTTTTTTCGGAGAAAAAGTATCAGGAATTGGAAATTCCAAACAAGCGATACACCCCCTGGTGTCAATTTTTGTAAATAAAAACTCAATGCACTTCTGTTTGTTCATATCGGGAAACGGAGAATATTTTGGAGTTTCAATAAGAGTTTTCATGAAAAATATATCTTAATGTCTTGGAAATATCTTCATCTATCTCGTGACAATGGAGGAAGCTTAGTAAAGTTTTCATAATCTACATTCTTTGAGCGAATCTTCGATTACGACTTTCTTGTGAAGATGTCAGGTTTTACTATTTTAAACGATGAAATGAATGTTTAGTCAATGTTGGAGGGCATATGTATCTCATCCTTATGGCACGGTAAAGTTTTTGTACATTTCAAATTGGTTACGAAGAATAGAAGGTGAGTTGACTAACCTAGATATATAAACTCAAAATGAAAGGGGATTTAAACAAAAAACAAACCTGTTTCCTCCAGAGAGGACTTTATCCACGTAGTAAGTTGATATACATATGAATTTCGATAACATTCACACAAAATTCATTTAGAAAATCATTTCTAATTTCCACTTCAACTTAGACAAGTTTTCTTAGCATCAATGTTGCAATTTTAGCCATTGTATATAATGGAGAAGGCAAGATATCATAGTTGTGGCTCTCCTTATAATTGATTTCCTTTTATTATGATCGTGTGAAGAGCCAAATAGTTCGGATTCAAAAAATATTGCTCTATTTCATCAGCTGATTCAGAACATAGTCGGAATTTTTTCATAAATACCAATACTTCATGACATTTATTGACCTATAATTGATGAAAATCAACACACTTGAATCCAGTTTCGACAACCAATCTTCAAAATTGAAAAAAAAAACTATAAACTGAGAAAAAAGGATGTATTGGACGAAAATCTCAAAAATAACAATGACTGCATTAACTTTTTACATCGAACTGTCATCACCATGTCGCTGCAATCTACATTTGAATTCCCAATATCATTCTCCCATCAAATTATGTCATGTTCATACGTCCATTCAATTATTCTCAATGCCTACTTCTTCAATATATTCAGAAATGAAAAGTTGTCAGTGATTTCGCTCTAGAAATCGAGTGACTGTCAAATCGTTGATCGGGCAATCAAAGTTTTATGAAACCTACTGTAAGATACTTTGAGATGGCAAAAAAAGGTTTTCTTTCAAGCCTGGAAAACAGCATTTCTTACTTGTAAAGCTGTATCCGCCCTCTGCCAGCTTCAGTTCACATGTCTGTAATCCAATCTCTTTTTTTTAAATCTTCCCCAACGATTTTAAATGATGTGAAATTGGATGTATGGGTTGAACCACTGGTAAATCAAAGTCAAACTCTTATTTCGAAACCACCCACTGCATCTTTCTGATGCAGCATACATTTAAGGGCAAGGGATGAGCCTCAGCTGTAGATTTCTTCGAATTAAAAGAGTAAATCAAGTGTTTGGATGTTGCTCAGACTCTGATGGTCCAACTGTCGACTGATCGATGCTGTATCGAAAGATTTCGGTTTGGATCATCTCGACTTATGGCTCCATCCTCAACCGAAGAAGTTAAAACAATAAATCTACGTCGAACCTACCGATATGAAGAACCTTTCTTCCCATTGTTGATACAAGATCCAGATCGGTCCGGAACTCGGTAGCCGATCCAAAATGCCTTTTCCTTGTTCTACACGAGACAACGCCAGCCACGTCCCATAAATCATGTTTCATCACCTACCACGCTACCTTCTTTTTCCCGTCCTTTGTTTTTTCGCTAACGACCTATTCTATTAGCTGTTCCAGCCTATCCGTCCGCAAACCCGTAATTTATTAATATTTCCAGATTCGATAAACGTTAGATCGGGCATCCAGATAGGCCGTCTCTACCGTATTTATTTGTTTTCCCGAAACGGGCGCGTCATTAAAAAGCAGTTTCGGAATCGCGTGTCGGCCAGTATCTATGGCTGTTTCCGTTCTTGTGTCATTTTTTTTTTCGTGTTTGGCCGCGTAGATGGAATTGTAACGATATACGGGGACGATAATGGCATAATGAAATGTGAAACGTTATTACGTGTGTTATTAGATGCGAAGAAACGATGAGATTGTGCAGATAGGAGTTTAAAGTAACGTTTTAATTATTTATTATGATCGGTCGGTTTTGTGGGAATGCGGGGATGATTGGGGTGGTTCGGGATCCGTATTCGATACTCATAATTATAGGATGGTTGAAAGGATTGGGAATTTATACATTTTTTCGTTATCGTGACGTGACCATCTGGTTACTAAAGGTGTGAAAATAATTCAAATGGGACACCCTATTTACTTATTATGTATATCTTTTTTCGCTTCCCTGTTGCCATCTGAGTATTTGTATCTGGTACTGCCCTATCACTATTGGGAATTCAAATGTAGATTGTAGCGACATGGTGATGACAGTTCGAAGTGAAAAGTTGACGCAGTCATTGTCATTTTATAAGGGGATTTTGAGATTTTCGTCAAAAAAATCCTTTTTTCTCAGTTTATAGTAGTTTTTTCTCAATTTTAAACATTGGTTGTCGAAACTGGATTCAAGTGTGTTAATTATCATCAATTTTAGGTCGATAAATGTCATGAAGTATTAGTATTTATGAAAAAACTTCCTATGTTCTGAATCAGCTGGTAAAACAGAGCAATATTTTTTGAATCCGAACTTCTTGGCTCTTCACACGATCATAAATAGAAGGAAATTGATTATATGGAGAGCCACAACTACAATATCTTGTCTTCTCCATTATATACAATAGCTGAAATTGCAGCAATGATGCTAAGAAAACTTGTCCAAGTTCAACTGGAGATCAGAAATGATTTCGTAAATGAATTTTGTGTGAATGTCATCGAAATTCATATGTTTATCAACTTAATAGGTGGAAAAAGTCTTCTCTCGGGGAAACAGATTTGTTTTTTGAATAAATCCTTTCATTTTGAGGTTATATAACCAGGCTAGTTAATTTACCTTCTATTCTTCGTAACCAATTTGAAATGTACAAAAACTGTATCATGCTGTAAAGACGAGATACATATGCCCTTAAACATTGACTAAACGTTTATGGAAAATAGTAAAAACTGACATCTTCACAAGAAAGTCGTAATGGAAGATTTGCTCAAATGATGCAAATTATGGAAACTTCACTAAGCTTTCTCCATTGTCACGAGATAGATGAAGATATTTTCAATAGATTACGATATATTTTTTATGAAAACTCTTATCAGAACACCAAAATATTTTCCAGTTTTCGATGTAAACAGTCAAAAGTGCCATTAGTTGGGTTTAGTTTTTGACCATCCACGTTTCCTTTATCCTGTGAAAAGTCTAGAAGTGCCATTAACTTTTTATTTACAAAAATCGCTTGTTTGGAATTCCCAAATTTTTGATGATAACTCAATTATCAACTGAGAACAAATTGACGTCTATTCGTCAATCAAGCGTTGATTTCTCGACGAAACCTGGGGTCAGTATACTAGAATAACCTAATCTGTTTTCATTGACTTGTAACACATGGCACTGTCCTAGTAAAACAGCAGTTTGGTGAAACTGGCCCTTAAACGTTTACTGCAGCCTGCAGCCTCTGAATTAACGGTCAGGGCTGGTATTCTCGAGCATTCGCAATATATGCGATCGTACGCATTGAAAAACGTTGTGATGTTTTTAACAGCAAATAGCAGAGTGTTCCAGAGTTTCACCAAAGCATTGTGTGGTTTCATATGGACTAAACACAATACTTTGGTGAAACTCTTAACAGCAAATAGCAGAGTTTTCCAGAGTTTCACCAAAGCATTGTGTGTGCTTTCATATGGGCTAAACACAATGCTTTGGTGATACTCTTAACAGCAAATAGCAGAGTTTTCCAGAGTTTCACCAAAGCATTGTGTGTGATTTCATATGGGCTAAACACAATGCTTTGGTGATACTCTTAACAGCAAATAGCAGAGTTTTCCAGAGTTTCACCAAAGCATTGTGTGTGATTTCATATGGGCTAAACACAATGCTTTGGTGATACTCTTAACAGCAAATAGCAGAGTTTTCCAGAGCTTCACCAAAGCATTGTGTGTGCTTTCATATGGGTTAAACACAATGCTTTGGTGATACTCTTAACAGCAAATAGCAGAGTTTTCCAGAGTTTCACCAAAGCATTGTGTGTGATTTCATATGGGCTAAACACAATGCTTTGGTGATACTCTTAACAGCAAATAGCAGAGTTTTCCAGAGTTTCACCAAAGCATTGTGTGTGCTTTCATATGGGCTAAACACAATGCTTTGGTGAAACTCGTTAACAGCAAATAGCAGAGTTTTCCAGAGTTTCACCAAAGCATTCTTCAAAATCTTGATAACTGAATTATCAACTGAGAACAAATTGACGTCTGGTCAATATACTAGAATAACCTAATCTCATTTGTAACACATGACACTGTCCTAGTAAAACAGCAGTTTGGTGAAATTGGCCTTTAAATGTTTACTGTAGCCTCCGTACCAACGGTTAGAGTGCCATGAAATGTTGACAGGTACCTACTTCTTGAAGGTCAGTAATATCCAGGAATCTCGTGAATCTGCCAACAATGTTGCCGCACATGTGTCAAATTGGGGACTTGATTGCCCCAGATTGTGACTTTGACACCTGTTAGAGCAGTGAAAAAGTTCCGTTAGAATTGCAGGTGATTAACTGACCACTTGAATGAATCCGACGGAGAGAGAGTGGCTTAGAGCGGAGCGGCGCAAGAAAGCCATTTTCTATCGACGTGAATTATGAAATCCCATAAAATAACCGCCACCTAGCGATTTCGCCAACGTGTGCGATTTCAGGGTTTCCCTTCGACAGTCTAACGGGCACGACCGATCGGCCAATAGACGGGGCGATACAGAGAGCCGGCCGATTCGGATTTTAAAACGGGTTCCGTGTCCGCATAATGGACTTTTAATAAGTTCAATTACCGTTAGGCGATTCACTAATCGCGTATGCAATGTTCCTTAACGCATCGCCAGTTTCTGCATTGTCTCACGATGCAGATTATCCAGCTGCTTGGAGGAAAGGCGCAGGATATCATTATGCCACTTATTGGCATTCCGAATTATTGAAAGAATCTTTCGTGAAGATTCGACATACCGAAATGTGTGAAATCACATGGTTTCTCCGAGGTGGTCAAATACAGGCTGTTCCTAAATAAGTGTCGCTACGGACACGAGATTCCTCATGAAAAAAGAAAAATTTTTTCATGCTTTCGATTTTCAGATCAAGGGTATCGACGTTGAAACCGTTTGAACTATAGGACTGAGTTTTTGTATACAGATTTTCACTGTTAATACAAAGTTTGCATCCTATTCGAATTCATTGGACCAATGATGGTGATTCCAAGGTATCCTAAGGGTTTTTATACATTTCTTTTTACGTCACTGGAAAAATTGAAATTATGAGTTAAAAGTTCTCTTGGTTCGTTGCTCAAAGTCAATCATTTTCCAGGAAAATAGCTTTTCATGAGCAGAAACGAATAAAAAACATTTTTTTATTCGCTGGTGATGACAAATTATATCAATTTTAGTTACGTTTCAAGACAATGCGAAAAAGTGTTGAAATCATCAACAGGTGACTCTGAAATATCGCATTTTGCAGCAATTGAAGTAGGAACTATTTGGCCAGCCAAAAAGTGTCGTTTTTTTGAACAGAAAATGAATACTCTTTCAGAATATGTATCGTTTTTAGCTCTACGATGTTGACCTTCCAAAAATTCCAAAAAAGGTGCGGTCATTTGAAAATTCTAACAGAGCATCCCTTCTAGTGATAAATCTCGACATTTCATCCACCCCGGCGCAACTGTAAGGTTTTGAGGAAGTTTCAACTGAACCCAACTTTTAGGGAATTTCTATTCTGAATTTTTTATTCTGTAAGATCAACGAACAATATTCATGGGGATGTAAGTGATGCTTGTTTAATGAAATTATGTCCGGAACCGTTCACTGATAATGGATTTTCTCCACATAAATTTCCAATTACAGACTGTAGATTTTAAAAGGCGTTGCGTTGCAGTGCAACATTTATGTCAACTAGAAAATAATGTACAGTACTCCCTAAAGACTAGTTTTTGCGAAGTGTAGTTGTAATCTTGGTTTTCTCAAAATCTCTAAGAAAGGGATAATGTTGATTGTAATTCCTGAACCTTGGGAAATTTGTTTCGAATTAATTGATTGCCTCAATCTACGATTCAAGATAATGCGAAAAAGTGTTCTAATCATCCAAATTTACAAACGAGTTAAAATTCTATGAAAAATAGTCGTAAACTCTGGGATTCTACCGCTACTGAAATTTGAAGATTTATTACTGTAAGAGTTGCTCTTTCAGAATATGTATCGTTTTCAGCTCTACCAGGATTTTTCTGCGAGATAAGCGTCTCCAAAGTTAACCTTTGGAAAATTCCGAAAAAGATGGGTTCACTTAAAAATTCGTCAAGACCAAACAGTTCCACTAAAGTCCATGAAATTTTCAGATAATATTCCTGAATATTTTATCATACTAGTAAGAACTCGAGAACTTCCTCAATCTACCATTCAAGACAATGCAAAAAGTGTTTGAATCAGATAAAAAGTCTCGAAATCTAAATCCCAGATGGAAAAATGTTGCTCTTTCCATGAGGAATTTCTAATAGCATCCTTCGGAAGCGGAAAATTTTCATTTCATTGGGCGCATTCAGCCCATCAAGCTGCACGTACCAGGCGAATAGGTCGAGAAGGCCGTAACTTGCGAGCATGCACCGCGATTGATTGATAACGGTATCGGGAAAAATGAGATCTACATAAATACCTCATGCATCTAGCTGAACACAGGGCCATTGACGTTTACATGAATCAAACAGGCCCCGGTCGGTGATTGATGACAAGTTGCTACATCCCTACGTACCGTGAATGGGTCCTGAAACAAAAGCAAATCATTAGGAACACTGATTAGGGCCACGGCGAGGTGTGTCCGTCTCATTTGCGCCACAGGATTAATTAGCGAGAGGAAGGATGACGTGCGTTTCGCTCGCACAAATGACACTTACACGGTTATGGTGGACACACCGGATGCAGAAACTATCGGAAGTTATTTGGGAATTTGGTGGTAATATTCCGATCGCCATCCAATATGTGATACTTTTACTAGCAGATTACTAATAGAACGCCTTTTTGTTCAAAGTTGTCCACACAATATTATCCGACGGAAAAATGAGCAGTAATATTGGTACTTTGTCAACGAACCAAGTGACAAGCAGGGAGGAACAAAAACAATTGATCGTTGTCTCTGGGGATCGACAAGACAAGAATTCTTGCCTTGATGACAAACTTCTTGTCTTGTTCTGAGAAAAAATTGAGAAACTCAAAAAATCTTGTCTTAACGTTTTCTTGACATATTAAATCTTGTCTTAACTTAAGAGGTTTCAAGATCTTAAAATTTCTTGATTAACCAGTACATGGTGATTCCTCGGCGAACTTTTCATTGCGTTTCGTGTAACACAAATATCTGGTGGTTCCCCCATATTCATTTGTTTTGTGACGAACTCAAAATGACGTCGCGCAGTTGCACTATTCACCCCGTTTAGTTGAGTGTGGTTATCATCACCAAGAAAATATAGAAAGAAGGCTTAATAGTCGATAGGAGATCGAAAATACTCGGCTCCCTTTAGTACCTATCTCCACACGCCAAGTCACACAAGCACACATTGGCGTATCTATCATACAAGTTGTATTTGAAGGTGAGGCTTTTTTTCAACAGAAGGTAGAACTGGTCAAAATGAAGCGTTTCACCAAAAATCATATATACCAAACTTTCAAAATGACAAAGTTGAAATAAAAATTGAAAATGCTTACTGAAATAGATCCTTATACGACTCTAAACCGTTTTTGTTAGCTGAATTATAGCAAAGCAGTGGAAAAAAACTTATTTCCTGATTCGACCATGTGGTTTCGTTTAAGATATTGGCTCGTTCGATATTTACGTGGTGATGGAAATAGAAACTTAGGATTGCCGAATTGTTCTCATTATTTTTCAGTAACTTACACGATTTTATGAAATGGCTCATTTCGATACCAACTGACAGAAGAGACTTAGGACACCAGTGTAAAAAATAGAATAATACTTCAAAATCTCACCAATAAAATTCGTCTGAATTATTCACGAATTTTTTCAAAATGGGAATAACAATCTTCTTGATCGAACATTCCAACAATCGTCGTAAAAATGGGATGAAATGCGGAAACATCATAGCACTTTTTCAACATGACTAACATAAGCACTTTCAAGAAACTGCCTCGAATTTCTACATTTTTTTTCACCCTAAATTGCACGATACAACAATTTTGATTCTCTCAAAAGTGACCTGATGCATCTAATCCGATGAACTTGGTACTGAAATTGTCCAGCTATATATTTATGTTCTGTTTCGTTTTAACGATGCCGGTGTCTCAAGCATCTCGGATATTTTATATAGACAATTTTTGATTAAACGACTTATTTTGATGAGTTCTACCTTATGTTAAGAAAAAGTCTAATCTTTGAAGACCCTGTGTAATAAGGCGGTAAAATTCAAATAATAACTACGTTTCGGCACGAACGTTGAAGTTATTGTGAATTATTTTCTTTTAAACTTTGCCTATTACTTTTACCTACCGATACGCTACTGCAATTCTGTCAATTGAGTTTGACTTTGCCTCCGTCTACGTCATCACCCTTCCAATCGGCTTTGAACTGAACTGCAACTTCTTTTTATACCTACTATTGATTATCACAAAGTGGTAGTCTTATTCTGACATAAGTGATATTGAATCTTCAGTAAACAGGACGTCTGCTGAGCCTTTTGCCTAATATTCTGACTCAGAATATTCACTAACAAGCAAGAACAGAAACGTAAGTTTTGAGTAAAAATATAAAATAGTCAGTGAAACTGAAAAGACTTCTACTAATGCGAGTGACAATGATAAATCTAAATCTGAAACTGTAGCTGCTAAAGTGGCAGTTAAAGGAAAAAGCAGCAAAATTCTTCAATGCAAGATAGTGGTAGGTACTAGTGGCGATACTGACAGAAAGAAATTCTGTTATTCTTTCGAAATTCAGGTGGACACAAGTACCAAGGGCGAAAACAATAAATAAGCCAAAATTATACCAAGTTTTTATAAACATAGAAAAAGTGTATGCCTAAAAGTAAGAATTTATTGTGAATCTTGATGCCAATTGTAGTAACAACAAAATTATCATTATTTATTTTCAATTCATATTTTTCTGGCAAAAAATGTATTTTTGAGAAGAAATCGTAGTGTTGTCTTGAAATTCCGAGATTACTTCTTGTCTTGATCTTGTTTCAAAATCAAGATAAGATCTTGAAATTTTCAATAACTTGAGGACCCCTAGTTGGACGTTGTTGTCACATTTTGATGCGTAAATATTCTCTTCGTTGGGCCTGTATTTGTCGCCCTCCGAGGTCAATCCAGATGAAGACGTCACCTCTAACCGACTCATGGCATTCCTGCATCGATCGTCCAATATCAATCAGAATAGGTCGATAACCATCGCCGCAGCCTAATTACAGGGCGGTCAGGAAGTGGCGGTTATTTTATACGCGAACGACTCGAAAACCGTCAAGCGTCCGTGGTAGCTTACGCGAACCCCGGTTTTTCTCCGTTCGTTTCCATTAGATTAATGACCGCTTCCACCGAGGAGGAGACGACGTAGTAGTGGTACCTAATGACTGACGATGGCTATTTCGCGAAACGTCGCGTACGTGATATCATATTTCACGAAATTACGGCCTTTCGATGCGCTGGATTAATTTTCGTTTAGTTGGGTAATCGCGCGCTAAACTACGGCCATTATCCGACAAATTGGATGCCGTCAGATTATTGTTATTTGGTTGGAATTGGGTTTTTTCCGCAGGCCGAAATGCCGAGCGGTTCCCAGGCTAGATCGACGGTTTTACTCCTCGTAAGACTGCCAACTTGAGAATTCATACGTAATAGTGGAAAATGGAATAGTGAACTATACAGAGTGAGTCATTGACGCGTAAGAATATTTTAACAGCCGATTCTTGAGGTTAACAGAAACGAATTTAGTGAAAATCACGTCCTTGGTTGTTTAGGCTAAGGATTTTGACAGAAGCTAGGACAGGTGGTGAAGAACAAGACTAAGCTGAACTAAATGCCGACGTTTCGTCTGTATATTCGAACTTGCATAAACGTATAAAGATTCATAAGTAGAATACATAAAAACAGTCAAAACAATAAGAATAAAAGCTAACAACAATAGTAAACTGTGATAAAATTGAAGTCAACTCGATAAAATATTATATGAGACAACATAATGAACTCAATACAAGAGCACACACTATATGTATACAAAGGTAATAAATTAGGTTCGGTAGAACTGTGGTATATTAACTTACCAAGTTCATTCACTCTGATACAATAGACGTTAGTTTTACTGACATTCGGGAAAATTGCAAGGAAGTCAAGACTTTGTCAATTCTCAAATCAACTCGATGAATTGTCAATCGGGAGCAGCTGTCATCACATGCAAACAATGAAGACATATCAATGATATTTATGCGGGAGTTCAGGAATCAAGACATAGGTACAGTAAATTTGTGTACATTTGACTAAGATCTTGGGTGTCAGTTCTATGGTTTACCATGTCTTGACTTGGTTGTAATTTTCCCGAATGTCAATAAAACTAACATCTATTGTAGGAGACTGAATGAACTTGGTTAGTTAATATACATACCACAGTTTTACTGAACCTAATTTTTTATCTTTGTATATAGTCTGTGCTCTTGTATTTAGTTCATTATGTTGTTTCATATAGTATTTTATCGAGTTTACTTCAATTTTATCACAGTTTACTATTGTTGTTAGCAGTCATTCTTATTGTTTTGACTGTTTTTATGTGTTTTACTGATGAATCTGTATACGCTTATACAGCCTTTAAAAAGTTCCAATATATGGACGAAACGTTCAGCTCAGTCTTGATCTTCACCACCTGTCCTAGCTCAAAATACTCTGCGTTAACAGAAACACTTTTTTTCCGATTAGACCTTGATAAAAAGATATAGCCATTTGAAGTTTTCATAATGAGCTGTGCTACTTCTGGAAAAACAAGATTACACCTTCAGAATATCTAGCTAAATCTGTGACACTACACATCTGTGGATCTTTTAAACAGAGTTGTAATCAGCCAAGTACTAAATTTTTCGAATTTAACAGATATTTTTTAATTTTTGAACATCAAATTACTCGAAAACGGCGCATTATACGAGAAAATATGAATTGAAGAATACTTCTCTTTTACAAAATGTTCAAATATTCAATAGATAACGTCCAACTCAGTTTCAAGAGTTGGGTTCTTCGAATTTTTGATATTTTCATCGTACGTACTGGTCATAATGAGAAAACTGGAAGACGTGGGTGATATCTTGTGTTCAAAAAAGATTCATCAAATAAATTAAATACTATATTACGAAATTCATTTCATTGTATAAAACAGTTTGTGGGATAAAACGAAAAATAACATTTTTTATGGTTTTTCAACAGCCTGCATTTATTGTGTTATCAATACTCTGTTATCTTGTGTTATAACAATTAATAAACGGAATTTTGTTTCAGAAATTGTAAAATCCATTTTTTGTCGTCAGTTTCACGATATTTCACTTGGTGCAACCAGTAACATACAGTAAGACATTCAATAACGCCAATCAGTTCGAGAAAGTGTCACTTTGTACGTCAAAATTTGACAAAAAAATATAGTACGTCGATTAATTCAGGTTCAAGACTTTGATTCATGAAAATTATAAACTTCACTCGAAATGAAACGACATTGACAACGGGTTTCATAAAACTTTGATTGTCCGATCAACGATTCGACAGTCACTCGATTTAATCTAAAAGGAAATCATTGAAACCTTTTCCTTTCTGAATATATCGAAGAAGTAGCAATAGAGAATCTTTGAATGGACGTATGAACATCATAATTTCATGCGAGAATGATTTTCTGAATGATCATGACTGATGAAGCGATAAGCTTGAGAACAAATCGTCAATCAGCGTTGATTCCCCGATGAAGCTTCATGAAACCCGGGGTCTATGTTTTTTGGTAATTTCGTCATTTTAGGTTTACACCAGTGGAAGAATATTTGACAGATGCATCCCAACGGAACATCGGAACCAAATCCGCCCCGATTTTCTCATAATTACTAAACGAAACTGCCTACACGTCCATTCCGAGAAACTCTCCAAATGGCCCTTATCCCCAAACACTTAACCTCGTTTACGAACTCGCAGAAGGCGATAAGTTACCCACTAAATACCAGAACCGTCACTTTAACTCTACGCACATCTGTTTCCAATATTTCTCCAATATCGCAATTATGGACTTCTGTTTCAGATTCCGGTAACGCGACACCGCCAGGCCCCAAATATAAGGCATTGTTAAGGGATTAATGCACGGGCATTAGTGGCACATATAGATTACCATCTTCGACGGACGAATGGGCGTTTCGAAGTGACACATTCCCGAGGAATATGTGACATTCGGAACGTAAATCATCTCGGGAAGAATGCTGGCGCCAGCGCCAACCAATGTCTTGGGTTTCTGGTGGACGGCGGTCAACCAGGCCGACCCATATGGTCGACGGACTGTGGGTAGTCGATCGGAAGTCGTGATGAACTCGATCCCGTAACTTTCCGAGCTGGAATTATCTCTTCTGTGAATTTCCACATGAAAAAATTTCTCGAAGAGTTTCGCCATTGGCTACAATTCGTATCCTGGTGAAATTGAAAAAATAGGTTTATTTGTTTCTCATTTGTAAACGTCAGTTTCCAAAAACACAATATTAATCATTAATTTATTTTATCAAGTCACTAAATTGTAAAACTGACAGTTAACTTGCAAAATTTTTACAAGTTAGTAGTATTATTTACATTAGAAAATTTTGTCGTCATATATGTTGAAAATCATGGTACAATTGTTATTTCCAGTAACACAGATTTTTAATGATGAAAGAGTTGATACTGATGATGATGAACCATCTGTTGACTCAGAAACTGCTGAACTCTAGGACTGCAGAACATTTTTACTCTCCTTACTACCAAATAAGTTGCTAGAGATTTCGATTTTTTTGTTGACCGAATCATCGACATAACTCATCGCAATTTCGGTGCTCTTCCACCCTCCTGCACGCTTTAGTGCTAAAATATCTCCACCCGAATCCGCAACCATGTGGCTCCAGTTCTGCGAAAAGAGTGGCCGGTGAATAACTCTGGGTTTTTTAAACCTAAATATTTCGCTATTTGCTTTGGGACACCACCAATAGTGTGCTGGTCAGCATTAAGGGAAATGCACTTTCCATGTCGGTATGTCAAAAAAAATCTTAGGCTTTCTGTTCCAGGAGGCCGAAGATTTACATATTTTCTGTATAACATGCAGGGCTTGAAGCTGCAGCCATCATCGGTTATGGTGAATCTTCTTGTTGTTAAATTTTTTGTTTACTGCGATGTCACAATAACGTATTTTCATTTTCCCATATCTTCTACATCATTCATGTTTAAGGAGAGAATTTCGTCACATCGACAACATCCAAATATCCCAAATATTGTTACAATTTTCGCCAGCAACCTCTGGTCATCAGGAGCATGTAAAAGTAATTGTTCAGCCTCTTCTTTACTTAATACCTTGGCCTTTTTTTGCGTATAACGCTCATTTTTTCGTTTCAGAAACTCTATTACCTTTTGAAATCTGCAAATGACAACTAAACGTCATATTTTTCAATAAATTTTTTAAGGAAAACAAACCTGCGAACAGGGGCATTTTCTTTCATTTCCAAACAGCTTTTCAGCATAGATCATTTTGCCCATAAAGTATTAGGGCTGAATCTAGCTGATAGTTGATTCAAGTAGACCAACAAAACATCTTCAGTTACCACAATCACACTATTTTTGTTTTGCCACTTTTTGAAGTCGTCGTATTCTCGCTCGTACCTTGAAGCTGATTTTGCAGGTAATAAACTTGAAGCTACACTGCTGGCTGCCTCAATAATTTCTTTTGGTATATTCATTTTCGATTTCGCCAAAACAAATGTAAGGAAAAATAAACAGACATGTTCATGGCAACGCTTCCATAGCTTACGACATTTGCGACAAATTATTGAGATTTTTTTGGAATTTATCTAACCTTTTTACAAATGAGAAACAAATAAAATATAAAACAATATACGCAAGGTAACGGGTTTCACTGGCTCAAGGCTCCATTCGTCAGTAAGAACCCTCTTACCTTGCCAGTAATGTTATAATATATTTTTAAGTATTGCCATCTTTTCGACGAAAGTGGAAACTATTGTAATATTCGTAACTTCTATTTATCTTTCAAGTGTTCTAGCAACACCCTACATTCTGATAGTTTTTCCCTCTTTACGCCTTATACGAATAGCGAAAAAAATGCGTGGTATAAACTCCTCATAAATTAAATGTCTACATACATTCAGCCTGCATTCAACAGTCAGCAAGACTGCTTTAGAGCGACAACGTTGTAGAGAAATTAACAAAATAAAGATTCTAACTGGTAGAGTCTGCAGGTTTACAAAAGGTCCCCTCTGTTACAAACACCTTGAAATCAAGGTTTAATATCAGGTGGGGCCTCTTACTGGCCTCTTCGTCATTGCGTCAATGAAGTTATCAATGAAAGTTTGAAAAACGTTTTGTCAAATGTTCATCAAAACATTGGCGACCTATTGTAATGTCTGCGGTGGGTCGGGTAAGCGGTTTTAGTTGCTGTGACACTGCAGACCATAATTATTCGATACAATTTTGGTCCGGAGAGGTGGGAGAGAACACGAATCTGTAGTTTCCAAAACAAATACCCAAATCGGGCACTCCTATTTGGTCCAGTTGACCTGCCTCTCTCCGCGTACAGCCAGACTTCCCACCTCGATTTCCTTCAAATCCAAATATTGACGACATCATGACAGACAGATGAGGATCCCTAATCGTCCGAGATGGGTTATTAATGAACCGAAAATCTCCGTCAGAAACTTGGGCTCGCATCATTTATCAGGACTTCTTAATCCACAGAACGGCTCAATCGTCGCCAGGGCCAGCCTTCAATTAGGCATTCCTTACGTCAGGTTTTGTTTTTTTTTTAGTAATCGATGAGCGTGCGTTTTGACTGGGAGAGATCGATTAGAGCTCGATGTGAAGGTTCTGAAATTCAACAGAGTCAATGGAAGAACTGTCCATTTCGCCAAAAGTGATAGTATCGAAACGAAGAAAAAATTTTCTTGGATATTGTATCACTAGGAAAAGGAGTTGTATCTCAGAAAATATTTCTTAGATGATGATCCAATTCTATATGAACCTTTAAAACGATATAAAGGAGGCAAATCCTTGTTTTCAACTTGATCGGATTTGTATTTTCGAGAATATTGAAGTTTTTTCGAGATATAAGCAGCGTTGGGTGAGTTCAGTACCTGGATGGGTGACCACCTGATTGGGAATTCGGAGAATCGAGCAAAAGAAGCTGATTGACAACAGTGTCGTTCACAATTAAAATTCTGCACAGTTTTTGTAAGTAAGAATAATGTCGAAATGAAAGTAGTCCGCTCTTGATCATATATGTTATTTCCTGGACGCCATTTGGAGGAGCAGATTACAAGCTTTCTGTAAAGCATCAATTTTCGTCAATCATAAAATTTTCTGATAAATGGATAATAACAAGGATGACTACATGGTACAAACTTCTTTACTCACTGTACAGTTGCCCAGGTATACCCTGATCTCAATTTTTCTGTGCCTTACTAAAACTTTTTATATAACCACGCCACTGTTTTTGGGCTGAATATGATTTTCACTTTGATGAAATGAGCCAGCCTTATCCAGTTACCAATTTAACTCAGAAAAGTAAAAAATAACTAGTGTATTTTCGAGAGAGAGAGAAAGAGAGAGAGAGAGAGAGAGAGAGAGAGAGAACTGTTTTTTATTGACTGAATATCAGACAAGAGCCATCGACCTTCGGTCCTTCAGCTCAATTTTCGAGAGAATTATAGCATTTAATTTTATGTATAGAATTTATCACCCTGTATCTCGAATATGGGATTATATCCGTTTTTCTCTTGGACTTTCATGATCAATCGAAGGCCCCAGTTAGTGAAGGCGCTGAAGGTTAACCCACCTTCTATATTTCATACGCGTGAAATCAGAATGAACCTAAAATGTAAAAAGCATATTCAATGGGATTTCGCCTCGTGAAAAGAAAGTAGAGACGAATACGTCCCGGATAACACAGCATCCACCAGTTGCGCGAGCTGCTTTGGAGGTCGAATTCATGGCTTCCCTACGCTATGAATACAAACTCTAGGACTTTTCCGAGAGAATCTATGGCGAAATTATTCAGATTTTTTGCTCCGCATGTAGAGGACCGCACGTTTATTTTTTCCCATATTCCCGTTTTGTCATAGTTAGTTGAAGTTCGAATCTAGGTAGATTCAGAAAATTCTCATGATTTCGAACTTATTGGCTCTCCTGAGAGCAGCGTATTGATGACCTCTTAGCAACGAATAAATATGTACACTAGCTTGTACGAATTTGTTGCACTGGTTTCTGGGGTTCATTTATCGATAGTTTATCCATTCGATACACTTAACGAACCGATAACTGATGATACTCGATAACTATCTTAAGTTCCGTCTGCATAGCTCAACCACACTTCTAGTGTCAGTAGCAACTATTTTACTATTGGTGTTGTTGATTTTTTTTATAGTTCAGTTATAATTCAGAAATCGAGGATAATTTAACGTAGAATATCATGGATTTTCCGATTGAAATATGATTCTTTCAACAACGGCATCTATTGAGTATCGAAAGAGTTGCTGAAACTCCAAATATTCACCAATTTTATTATCGAGTTGTCGAAACATTTAAAGAGACCTCAGAAACTTGCACAAAGTTGAAGACAGTTTATCCATTCATTAAAGTTATCAGATCGATATTTAATAGATTGGTAGTGAACGAGTTTAACCATAGATACTAAGGTTTGATTCTTTGTATTGAGGCTAACAATAGGTTTGGTTATAGAATGAATTCTTCTCTCTTTGACACGACGGTATGAGTGAAAATAACAATAATTACTAATTGAATTCCGAAGAAAACAGAATCTAACTTTCCACAACATCCAAAGCCAGTAAATCTTATCCTCTAAGACTGAATCATAACATAATCCCACCCAACACATTAGTACGACCTTTACACATATAAGATTACTCTGAAGACGGATAACTGCTCCCGAAATACCGCCTCAAAGATAACCTCTCGACGACGTTTCGTCCAATCTCATCGCCGTCCTCAGGTCGTATCAATCAAGTTTACGCGACCCCGTAAACAAACACGTGTAAGTCACAACTCGACACCTTATTTTGAAAGGAGTTAAAATAAGTGCCCGCGGCGGGGTTGCGAGGGGGGGCTTGGCTGGCAGTGACGGAGGATCTCACGAAAATAAAGCGGGAACAGCTGTCGCGCGCCGTTTCGGAGCAGATCCGTGTTACGCGTCACGGAGGTATGAAAACAGTCCGGACCAGCGACAAATCTTTTCTGCCGCGGATAAATGGAAAAAGCGATCGAGTTATGCGGTCGGATTTTTTCTCGAGCCGCAGATGGTTCGCTTTCTGCCTAAAGTTAATCCGTTGATGGATACAAGTCTCTGGACAGTTCCCAATTGTCTAACACGGTTTTGTCAATGTCCGTAGGTATTTGTCTTTTTGTCGAATTTGTTTCGAATTTTATCATTCCAATATTAGCATCAGTAAGTGGCTTTTCCGCAAATCGCTAGAAAGCTTCGACAATCCAGACAAAATTTCTCAAAAAAAAAGTCAAGATTTCCCAACTGTTAGGAAATATTCATTTTCTTACTGTAAGGAAATGATATTTTCTAACAGTTGTTTATGTTCTACATGAATGATTGAAAACACGTTATCTCTGAGGACTTTTTTTATATTATTAAAATCTCGATGCATTACAGAAAACATTTCAAAATCAGTTTGTTATATTTACAGTTATTTGACAGTTAGTAAAATTATTGAAAATTGGAGGAACATTATTAGAACTATGAGAAACATTTTGAACAACATGCTAGGTAGTAGGGTTATTTTGTTGAATATTTTGTACTGTAAAAATTTTATTTGCCACCTCAACCTTATTGTTAAGAGATTCTTCGATACATCCTTCAGCAACCTTTGATGATTTCCATCCGTCATCTTTGAACTAGTTATGTCACCAGAGTCAACCAATATTGACCAACGAAAGCAGTGACCAGTATATTCTGTCGAATTTTCCAAGTTCAAATAACTAGCAACTGTTTTAGGCATTTTTCTAAAAGTATACCTAGTAAGTGTCTACCACCCTTTACTCTTCGATATTCAAAGAAAAATCGCTCACTGTTCATATTTTCTGGTCTAAACGAAACATAGTTTCGATAAAGATTCAAGTACATATTAACTAAAAACGATCTTGATTTGTTGGTCTTCGAATCAGCTATGCTAATTGAAAGCTTAGATTCTAGGTCTTCTTCATTGTGTAGAGTCATTCGCACTCATCCATTCTACAGGCCCCAGAAATACCAAATAATAAAGCAACCTAAAAAGTGAATAAATGTGTCATCTAAACAGAAATTAAAACCTTGTAAATTTCCTTTAATATTGAATTTTCTTTATCTGGAGCTTCTAGAGGATAAATTTTTCGATTTCTTCCTTCGTTAAAATCTTCGATTTCTTTCCCTATAATTTTGAGCTTGCCGTTTCTATAAATTAGGAAGTTTAGAATATGTAGATATATCTACTTTATGTTTAATTGCAAGGGTTGACTTCGACATTGAATAATTGGCCAACAAAGTTGAAGATTTCATCTTTAAGCAAAGGTCTAGGAAGTATGCCATCATAACATTTTCCGAGAAAGAACTCGTGTTTTTACTCTTGCGATTGTCCATAAATCGTTTATATGCATATTCGTATACGCGCAACTAGTTTTTCACAAGTCGACATTAATAATTCTCCCAAGGAAGCTGTCGGTTTGTAACATTGAATAAACAAGCCATTATTGTCCTGTCACCCTGCTCACATCCTTCTCAACAATAAACAAGTTTTTTCAACAATTTCAAGGAATTTTATAAACATCCTTGGAGAGATCACCATGGAATATTTGCAAATTACGCTACACCTTGTTAAAATGGTTTCAATATCGAAATATTTCATTGATATTATAATAAGTTTTTTCAAAAAGTACATATTAAGAATTGAATTTGAATACAATTAAATATTCACATATAAAATTAACATCACACCAGCAATAAAAAAGTACCTAAAGTAGTCTAGCCTTGAAATTACGACCGACACAACAACAATGATCGCCTAATTTTGGCTCAAGTTCATTCTGCGCCCAGATAACGCTTATCAACGAAAAAATCAGGACCGTCGTCTCAGCAGGTAAGATCCGGTCGAAGGACCAAACCATAACGAATTACATTTCAATGAACGGACATCGAACCCTCAATTTCTGTCAAATTACCGTCTCACTCCCACGATCAAACTGATTTTCCCGAAGATAAGATACTCGATATTCGATCCGTAAAAACGTAGAGGTACCACAGGTCTTCCTCATCCCCATCACGACCACTTTCGGGCAGCCATTTCGAAAAACAAAACAAACACGTTAATCTAGCGTGTTAACACCCCGGGACGCTGACATCCGATCCGAAGGACCAGAGAAGATCGAAAGGCACAACGGACCACATGGGCCGATTGATGGATATTGATAGCGTGCTGGATTGGAAGAGACAATACGGACTAGAACGTGGATGAGGCACCGTTTATGCTCACTCTGTGTGATTTGCGCCCCTTTTCAGGAGTTCATTCCACAGCCAAGAACCACTTAATACGAAAAAGGTCTAACAAGTCGAAGTAAGAAGAATACACTGCCCAACAATTGATAGCAAACACGTAACATCAACATTTCTAATAAATGTGTTCTTTTATAGTTGGGGGCCCAAGAGTGATATTCGGGATTTACTCGAGCGTGTCATATTAATATAAAGGATATACCTTGGACCCTGTAGAGTACCTCTACCCAAAATTAGATCTGTATATAGGGGGAATTGTCTAGGACAGCCTGTCAGAATAATAAGAAAAAACATCATTGTATATACTCGAGCGTGTCAGGTTAAGATATATGTGGTTAATTACATGTTGAAAAGTATATATTCTCTTAATCTGACAATTTAAGCGTGTCGAAAATGTATGGGAGGGCGCCAAACTCACCAAAGAAAAAGTCACGTGTACATTCTCGAGCGTGGTGGTGGCTTTTTTTTTCTTATCTTGAAGATAATGATTCAAGAATAACGGAAAAAATGTAATCTCACAGTTTCAGCAAGCCGACACAATAAAAATTGGCCATAAAGTTTACAAAAATCAGTTTTTTCGAATTATCTCCTTTCCTGGGCTTCAAATTGTTTTCGCATTCATTATAAAAGTTGTAGCGTTTGTAACATTTTCTACAAATTTCGTCGGAAGCAATTTTTTTTACGTTTTAACGTTTTCGAAATCTACGGCGATGAATGTACATTAGACTAGGTTTCTACATTGACCTTGGCCTTTTGCATGTAAGCTCCTAACCCTTATCGCCCTCTGAGTCGAAAACGGTTAAGAGTATGTAAAATTGCTTCAGATAAAAGTTGTACAGAATTTTACTATCTACAACTTTCATAATAAATACAGGAGCGATTAGAGGTACAGGAAGGGAGATATTAAAAAAAAAAGCCTTGTTATCATCTTCAAACTGTCAGATTGAGAAAACCCCCCTGACTAGTGTAAGATTAATGGATCATCACCTGCGCAACAACCGAGGTTAACCATCTGTATGAAAATCTGACACGCTCGAGTGTCAGTTTTGTCTTTTCTTTGCATTTTTAAAGGATCGCTGTGAACTTGCGTCACGTTCGAATTGTCAGTCCCTTGAAAAGTAGCTTCCTTTGGATCCAGTCAACATATCCTCAAAAAATCTGACACGCTCGTAATTTTTCTTTACCAATTTTAATTCTTCCGTACGGCCAGCCCCACTACGCAAACTGCCAGGTAAACAGGAATTTATTATCAGAGACATGTAGGGCATATACAGTATCTTAATCTGACACGCTCGAGTATGTACACCTGACGATTTTTTTTACATCTTTGAAAACCTGCAGACGCTTTCTCCACCGCTGAAAGTGCATACATAATAGTATCTTTTTTTCTTTCCACTATCTAATCTTCAAAATCCACTAGGTCTCCACGATGCTCAAAAAAGTCCCGATTTAGAATCATCGGCTCCCCAACTATTAGGAATACCTGAGATATTCTCATTTGAAGGCATAAATTCGATTCGAATTCACGATAATTGAAGATATAGAAGCGATATCGATGCATCTGTTTTGCTGAGAAGACATTCGGCTATTGTGCAACTTAACTGAATCATACGGTGCATACAGAAAGGGCTTTTTTCAGCGAGAAGTGTCCTGACGAAGTGTTATAGGTCCGAAACAGCTAAGCAGCTCATGTTCATGGGGGAATCGATAAAAGATCAGTGATCCCTATTAACTGTTGAGCAGTGTATTTGCAGCATTTTTTCTAGGTATTCAGACATCTGAGGAGTATGTTTAAAATATATTCACGTCAATCCGTACTTCATCCCAAGCCCGTATATAATTCCAACAATTAAACTCCAACACCGCGTGCATAAACGCGGTGAACCGCGACGATTTACTATTCAGGGGTGGGCGAGGAACCACGATCCTCGATGGCGCCACTCAGACCCCGGTCCGGGGCCCAATTAGCCCGTGGGCGCACCTCTCGCACCCTGATTTACGGCTACCCCGCGTATCGTTTTCCCCTCCCCGAGGTGTTCGCCGTATAATTTTCACCCCCGTCAGCATAAAGTAAGTCAAGATAGAGGGGAAACTGAGATAGAAAAACTGGACCCCTTATTTAGTTTGTTGAACCACCGCATGGGGTCGCTTCCATCGCCGATTTTACGTTTGTAAACATTTCCATAACCTCATTCTTTTCGTCTTTGTCTGCAGTGAGAAGTGCATCGTGATTCCTAAGTGTTTTTTCTGATAATTGAATAATATGTCGGAAAATAGAAATATTAAAAGCAATAAATTTTGTGTGCCGAACTGTGGTGATAAGACTAGTAGACGTCATCGGTTTCCTGAAGCAGATAATAAACAACCGGAAATTATCAAACTTTGGATGGAAAAAGTTTGTAATCCCTTGTTGACTACTAAAAGTACTGAACAAATACGAAAATCCTATTTTGAGTGAAAGTGTGAATTTATTTTTACATGGATATTAGTGCTTTATGATGAAGGGTTTTCCCAAATTGAATTGAATTGAAAAAATCAGCAAAGTACTGATGAAACGTCGACTAAGTTAAAAAAAAACAGTGTTTTCCTTCAGTCCTATAACCAATAATTCCCATAGGACATTATAATTATTTCTATTTTATTTTTTACATATGTTCCATTTTATTTTTTACATATATGCCCATACACTTTGATGTATATATCGACATTAGAATCATTTCTATTTTATTTTTTTCCTATCAAGTCCATACACTTTGATGTATATATGGACATTAGAATTATTTCTATTTTATTTTGTACTCATAAACCCATACACTTTGATGTATATTATATGGATATTAGAATTATTTCTATTTTATTTTTTACTTATAAACCCATACACTTTGATGTATATTATATGGACATTAGAATTATTTTTATTTTATTCTTTACATATAAGGCCATACACTGTGATGTATATATGATTTATTTATGAAGAAATATAGTTATATCATTGCCTACATATGTGTTTTTTTTTATTCAAGTCATCAAGCTTCTGAGAACATTGGATTTGAAACAACTCGTACTGGAATGGTAATATAGCATCTTGACATGCTATATTAACTCATTCCAGTACGTTGTTTCAATCCCGAACTTCAAAAATCAAATCAAATGATTTTAAATAGGAAGCATTTCAAATTTTCCCGCTCATTTGTTTCGAATTCCGACCGCATGGGGGCGCTGAAACTTGACCCCACTTCTTAGTAGGGGAGTTTCCCTTCTATATCGGTGTGTTCTGTGCCCGTCAGTTCGCGCGCGCATCTCTTACTCGGGAGATCGCGACGTGGGGCGACACCCACCCCACAAATTACCGGTTAGGTTTTAATTTTAATTGGGGCGCTCGTTATCGGCTCCGTGGGATTCCGGGGGTGTCAAAACAAACAGCCGGAAGTGGTTCTTTCGCGTGGGGGTGGGTGGATGAATGATGGCCGATGGGGGAGGGGGAGAGGTAAACAAGGTATAAATTAGGGGTGTACATAGGGGTCATTTGTGCGAATGTGTTGGTAGTTAGTGAACATAAGGTCGTCTTGTACCGGGTCTGTTTTATGGGTTTAGACTTGTTTATGGGAGGAAACGGGAAGATAGGGATTCCTTCAATTTTCAGTTCTTACAAATTTCAGCAGTCACTACTCGTTTCTGCCCAAAACACAGATTATATTCGACCTACACCAACCAGGCGTAACTCTGGAATGGCAACTACAATATAGAATAAATTGTAAGGCTGGTGTAGGTTTGAGTTAATAATTGAAAAGGCCTTTTTTACTTATCGCTCTATCCTTTCTATCAACACATTGAAATTTCTTTAGGGTAGCAAGAAACCTTGACCTTCACATAATCATCAGAATATTTCTCATGCGATTAAATTCCGAGATGACCAATTTTTCTGGGCTACGATTCCCTGGTATTCCAAACATCCAATTATTGCATAACATACCAGGGACAACGGTGAAGCTGGCTCATTAAAGACCTCCACCTCATCTGAAAGAACGGAGGCCATTTGGCGATGTTGCCAATATCATCATTTGAGCGTACACGAGGATAAAATTATAGATTGGTGTCGAAGAATTTTGTTGCTTCGATACCTATCGACACAAACATTATTACGTGAATTGGAGAAAATATGGGACATATGCTATTATCTTCGTCTTCTTTTGTATCTGGAGGGGATTGAATCGGACACCGTTTCATATTGGGGGGCGCTTTGGTTAAATGTATAGTAATCAGTAGCGCGTGCCAATAATGAATAAGGTTCCATCAATTCCAAACGTTTTCCATGGAAGAAAAATGCTATGTTGCTCTGATGAGGTCAAATGATACCGAAACCATGGTCAGCATCTGCTTTTCTTCGATGGGGCGTAGTCCATTTGGGGCCTTGATGATGGCAAATTGGCTAATTCAATTCAGATCGTAACACTTGTTAATATTCATATCGGAGGGTGGTATGCATCTGAATTTATCCTTATCATTATAACGTGAAATGACGTTTTTGGGACTACCAATATATCCACTGCAGTTCCTATGAACCACTCGGTGAACCAAGTGGGACCTTCAGGAACAAGAAGCTCGTTTGGTGTAGACCATATATCTCTATCTACCATACACTGTATGGTTCGTCAAAGCAGAAGCTAAGAAGGAATGCATCAGCATCCTTCACCATCTTTAGAGCCCTCAAGGGTTGTCACTGGTATTTCAGCCTTCAAATCTCACTTCAAAACCTAATTCGAACCCCCTTTCGACCATATTCTGAGATAGATTCTATTTCAATATTTTCTATTCCCCTTCCTTGTGCTGAACAACTCATAGGATGCAACTATTTCGACGAAAAATTTAAAGCGTATCTTGAAAGATACCGTTGGTTGTTAGCATTTTCATTTAAACTCTTACCGACAGTTTAAATTGGGAACTATTTTTCGATTTTCTGAAGCCCTGTGAAGTGAACCCTCTATTTTATAGACCGAGACACTGATGGCTGTTTACGTATGCGCTCAGGAGTGTCTTAAAATGAACCTCAAAAGGGCGCATATCTATATCAACACGGACAGCAAGGCCACGCTGCGGTCTCTGGAATCACACTGACAAGGATCTCTGCTGACATGGTAGTACCGTAATACCATAAAGCAACTGGCCAGAGGCAATAAAGTGACTCTACTGGGTACCACGGCATTGCGGTGTTGAAGTAAATGAAAAAGCCGATGAACTTGCAAAAAGAGCATCAAGGTTAACACCTGCTAGACCTGAGCCTTTTTTTTTGGCTTTGAAAATACCCATATTAGGCAAAAGTCCAACAATACGAGTTGAACAACAGAAAAACCCTATGGAGAACCACTCCTGGACTTACTCAGTCAAAAACATTCGTGATGCTTTCACCGACTTACAACAGAAAGCTGCTAAAGCTGTCACGAGCTGATCTTCAGCTGATGGTGGGACAGGGCAAAGTCATTTAACCATATGGGAGAGTCAGCAGATGAGATTCGTACGCTCTGGGATACTGAATACTTGGTATGCAAGTGCTGGTTGGCCTAAGAACCATTCATATGGGTAAACAGGTCCTGGATACTCACGAGGTAACCGCCAAGGCCCCTAAGGATGTTGTCGGTTTCATCAACACCATTGACGGCCTCCTTGGGTTCCTATGAATGAGTACGTCGAAGAACAAAGGATCTACATGGTCGCAGTTTCCGAAAGGCTAATCGAGCCACAACGACCCTGGTTCAAATAATAATAATGAATAATAATCTTCCGATTTCAAGGAGAAGTTTTCAAGAAGCTCAATTCCAAGACTCAATGGTTATATTCAACAACAAAAATGAAAGAAAACGTGGAGTACACAGTACTCCCACCAGATACCAGGTCGAGTATTCATCCTCCGGTTGAAGTATCCAACACTACACTGCACTGATGAGGGACAATGATCCCGAAAACGGTCTACAGTTGTGTTTAGATGTTTTCAAGTTCTCTGGGCTTTCCTACGCTTGTGCATGACTTGCTCTCGTTGTTGGAACTGCAATTCTACAGAATTGTCGCTTCTCCAATTCACAAAAAATAAATCTATCGCAACCTAGAACCGCTCGGCAACACGGCCGTCCCCTAGCCGTGATTTACGCGACCGTGTGTACCGCAATTATACACACGATTCGAAGATTTAATAAACTGAGAAATCGTCGGTGATTTACGAGGACGCGCTCCGCGAGGAACGAAAGCAAAAAAGGACGAGGAGGAACGGAGGAAACTCAACGGCCTGCCCAGACGCGGCGGTGCGGATTTTCGTCACGGCCGATAAATTAGTAGCTCTTTAAATCTGAGTGGCATCTCGCCAATTCTTAATGCGACAGATAAATAACTGCCCGCGCTAGGTCTGGGTGTGTTGAACGGGCCCCGCAGATGGATGGTGGTCCGCCCAGAGCGGTTTCTGGAGCGATTATCGCCCCCGATGTTGCCAGGTTTGATGGAGATTCATCGGATTTGTTTATTCGCGAAATCGATAGCGATTTTTGGTAAGTGCAAAGTATCATACGGAATGACAACACTGCAGGCATCTTGAAGGCAATAAGGAACGAGCCAAAAATCATTTGGAAGGCTTTGGAATTTACCCTGCTTGATTTTTGGATACCTCCTACAGAAATATTAAATTTGAAAGTCAAACAAAAATATCGTTTTCCGACATATAATTCTGATCTACAAGACACAATTTTGAGATACAAGTCAGAATTCTGAATTGCAAGTAAAAATTCTGAGATACAAGTTGAAAATTTTGAGTTGGAAGTTGAAATTCTGAGTGGCAGGTAGGATTTCTGAGATACAAGTTAAAATTTTTGTGTTGTAAGACGAAATTCTGAGTTTCAAGTGAGTATTCTGAGTTACAATTCAGAATTCTGAGGTACAGTCTGAAATTTCTGTGTTGCAAGTCCGACTTCTGAGAAATAAGTCAGAATTCTTTATTGCTAGTAGGAATTCTGAGTTAGAAATTGAAATTTTTGTGTTGCAAGTCCAAAGTATTCTGAGATTTCAGCCAGATTTCTGGATTGTGAGTGAGAAAACTGCGAAACAAAACTAAATTTCGATTCGCGAGTCGAATTCTGAGACAAAAGTCAGGATTCTGTGTTGTAAGTCGGATTTCTGAGACACAAGTCAGAATTTTTTATTGATAGTAGGAATTCTGAGATAGAAGTTGAAATTTCTGTGTTGCAGGTCCAAAGTATTCTGAGATTCAAGTCAGATTTCCGAATTCGGAGTAATAAAACTGATGAACAAAACGAAATTTGGGTTTGCGAGTTGAATTCTGTGAGGAAAATTAGAATTCTGTGTTGCAAGTCGGATTTCTGAGACACAAAACAGAATTTTTCATTGATAGTAGGAATTCTGAGATAGAAGTTGAAATTTCTGTGTTGCAATACGAAAGTATTCTGAGATGTAAGTCGGACTTCTGCATTATGAGTAATAAAACTGATAAATAAAACGAAATTTGGATTTGCGAGTCGAATTCTGAGACAAAAATTAGAATTATGTGTTGCAAGTCGAATTTCTGAGACACAAGTAAGAATTCTTCATTGATAGTAGGAATTCTGAGATAGAAGTTCAAATTACTGTGTTGCAACTCCAAAGTATTCTGAGATTTAAGTCAGATGTGAGGTATAAAACTGACAAACAAAACGAAATTTGGATTTGCGAGTCAAATTCTGTCACAAAAATTAGAATTCTGTGTTGCAAGTCGAATTTCTGAGACACAAGTCATAATTTTGAGTTTATAGTAGGAATTCTGAGATACAAGTTGAAATTTCGAGTTGGAAGTCGAAATTCTGAGTTGCAAGTGGAAATTTTGTATTGCAATTGTGATTCGCAAGTCGAAATTACGAGTTGAAAGTCAGATCTCATTGTGAGATCTATGTTGAAATTTCTGTGTTGAAAGTTCAAATTCTGAGTAGAAAGTAGGAATTCTGAAAATCAAGCTGAAATTTCAGGGTTGCAAGTCCAAATTATTCTGAGATATAAGTCAGAATTCTCAACTGTAAGGAGGAAATCTGAGAAACAACACAGATTCTCCATTTGCGAGATTCTGCTGAGACAAGGGTTAGAATTATGTGTTGTAAATCGGACTTCTGAGACACCAGTCAGAATTCTTTGTTGCTTGAAGAAATTGTGACTCGCAAGTCTAAATTATAATTACAGGTCAGAATTATGAGAAATAAGTTCAAATTACTGTGTTGCAAGTTCAAATTCTTAGTTGAAATTAGGTATTCTGAGTTGAAAGTCAGAATTCTGAGATAAAATTTGAAATTGTGAGCATCTAATCTTCGGAACAAAAAAGAATCATGATTTGCAAGTCGAATTATGAGAGAAAAGTTAGGATTCTGTGATTCAAGTCGGACTTCTGAGACACAGGTCAGAATTCTGAGGGGCAAGTTGAAATTTCCGGTTGCATGTCAAAATTCTGTGATGTTAAATCAGAATTCTGAGTTGCAAGTGGGAATTCTGAGATACAAGTCGGAATTTTGAGATACAAGTTAAAATTCCGAAAGGTTCTTCAGAATTCCCACTTGTGAGTCGAAATTGTACGTTTCGGAAAAAAATTAGTTTGTAACCTTGATAAAGAAAAAGATAAATTCGATTTTGGAGACTTGAGAAACAAATATTTCCGTATCGAGTCACAAAAACCTAGAAGTCCCTTGACTGGATCCATCAGCAAGCGAGCGATCCAAGCGTCAAGCGTTATTTTCCGAAAGGCATCCGAAATAAATGACATTACTCAGCCCACTTAGCTCGGCAATGCTTTTAACCGATCTCAAGGTAGGGGCAATTTGTCAGGGAACATCGCGCGGTCGGAATTAGAAAAGCGTCCGCTTGATTGAGCTGCGAAAGTGTTTGTCGTGACGCGTTTGGCGCGTTGCAAATAAACGCTGCTGATTGATGGTGTTTGGCCCAGATGGCGGACGCCGCCCCGGTGGTCTCCTACTCGTCTTATCGTCTCGCTGCGAAAGTTTCCATTGGCCAACGCACTAGGGATAAACGGAAACAGCCGAAGGAATCTTGTGCAATTCGATGCTTCCAAGCAGTAACTTTTTTGGAAACGCCAAATCATTACCTCTGACTTGATAATGGATGATCAGGTTGTTCAGCCATGCCTCTTGTCGTGTCATTTCTTTGGTCTGTCACTTGGGGGACAAGTACCATGTAACCTCTTCTTTCAAAAAGCTGGCATATGTATCCAAAGCTAAGAAATATTCCTTGACAGATCAGATTCTTTCATCTGAGCCTTGTTCTTGAATACTGCTCAGATATTCAGCTCAGCAGCCACATATTCATAGCTTATGGACTTATGGATTCCATTTGGAAAAGAGCAGTGAGACTGACTGACTGACTTCCAAACTGTCTCAGATTCTTCCATCTGAGCCTTGTTGTTGAATACTGCACAGATATTCAGCTCAGCAGCCAAATATTCATAGCTTATGGACTTGAGGATCCCATTTGGAAAAGAGCAGTAAGACTGATTGACTGCCAAACTGTAACAGCCTATTTAAAACCGTTGTGATATCGAAGGAATTGATCTCAGATCAATTCCATCCGAGCCTTGTTGTTGAATACTGCTCTGATATTCAGCTCAGCAGCCACATATTCATAGCTTATGGACTTGTGGATCCCATTTGGAAAAGAGCAGTAACAGTAACAGCCTTTCTAAAACCGTTGTGATATCGAGGGAAATGATCTCAGATGTTGACAGGCTCTTGCAGCAGTTTAAGATCTTCAACAACACGATGAAAGGAATGCTCGAAACATTAATTTTACTGCTGGCCTAGAGTTGACCTTGTGAAACTCAGAAAAGCGACCTAATAATTGAAATTTGTGATTTCTTTCGTACATTTTTCAGCTCGTTATGGTCTAGAACTCTGAGGGCATCTCTACAGAGAACCTCCCTTCCCCATTGAATTGTGGTTGTGAGAGACCAAAAAAAGAATTTAGGATTCATGTAAAGACTGGCTGGTATTAAATTCCAATAAAGCCAATATCATTCTAATGAGCAGGATTTTCATTTTGTCCGAGATCTATATCAACTTCCTTATTACCACAGCAACATCCTCGCTCATCAACATGCCAATCTGTCCGACGTGAAAGTTTTTTTCTTCTTTCTTTTCGCTACCGTCGGATTCACACACAATTCAGCTCTAATCTAATGGTAATCTGAAAACGAACATAATGACTAAACTAAACGGGACCCGTGTACCTAGCCTGTACCCAGAATGAGAAGCTAATTATTCAAACAAAACAGCATCTATTTGCCAAGGATCGTTATAGCGTGAATTATAATATGCATAATTGGGATGATTTACATATTCCACATTCGAACGCCTAAGAAATACAGATAATTCATGGCGATGTGTCGGAGGTTCTCAAACGGTTTGAGAAACGACCCAGCATTCGTGAATTATTAGCTGAATTCTATATTAATATCGAAAATGAAAAATCAGGATGAAAATATTCGATATTTATCACCAACGAAATTTCAGTAACTTATTCGTTGTAATGTAAATAATAGGTCGTTCACGAAATGGAGCGGAAATAGTGAGTTGCTTGTTTTTTCAATATAGTAGCTTTCCAGGAGTGGCATAGCTCATTCAACTTGGAATGGCTGTATATTTTAATTTCGACTACTTTTACTAGTTTTGTATAGGTGATTTTTGGTCTAACCCATAACCTTCTGTTGAGAAGAAACCTCTTACCTCACCTTTAAATACGCCTGTTATAGGTTAAGGTCACCGAAATTGTACCATTCGGTATACTTTGTTCATTTCCTTCAAAGTCGTTGTTTTCGGCTGACCTATTTGCCATTTCCCGAAGAGTTCAGAGAGATGACCAGGGTTATACAGGTGAGTCTTCGACTTGTACAAATATTTTAACAGTAAATTCTTGAGGTCGAAAAAAACACTTTTTTCCTATACCATTTTTTCCGAATCGGCTCGGTTTAAAATACACAGGCTGTTGAAAAACCATAAGAAAATGTTATTTTGAGTCTCAAAAAGTTTTCTCATTATGACCATTAGGTACCATAAAAATACCAAAAATTCAAAGAACCCAACTTTTGAAACTAAGTTGGAAGCTATCTAATGAATCTTTGAACTTTTTGCGTAAGAAGAGTAGTCTTTATATTTTGAGTACATTGGCATTTGACCCTAAGAATGTACTGTTGAAATATTTGTACGTGTCTAGGACTCAACCTGTATACAGGATGTATGTATTTGAAAGTGTGGCTTTTTTTTTTTTCAAAAGAAGGAATAGAACTGATCAAAATGAAACGTAAAGTTGAAAATGATTACTGAAATAGATCCTAATACGACCCTAGACCTTTTGTTAGCTGAATTATCGCAAAGCAGTGGGAAAAAATTTATCTCCTGATTCGACCATGTTTTTGTTTAGAATATTGGCACGTTCGATATTTACGTGGTAATGAAAATGGAAACTTTGAATTGCCGAATTTTTCTCATTATTTTTTAGTAACTAACACGATTTTATGAAATGGCTCATTTCGATACCAACTGACAGAAGAGACACAAGTGTAAAAAATAGAATAATACTTCAAAATCTGACCAATGAAATTCGTCTAAATTATTCACGATTTTTTTCACAATGAGCATCAGAATCTTCTTGTTCGAACATTCCAACAGTCGTCGTAAAAATGGGATGAAATGGGGAAACATCATAGCACTTTTTCAACATAACTAACATAAACACTTTCAAGAAAATGCCTCGACTTTCAACATTTTTTTTCACCCTAAATTGCACGATACAACAATTATGATTCTCTCAAGAGTGACATGATGCATCTAATCCGATGAACTTGGTACTGAACCATTCATTGACCAGCCATGTGTTATGTTTCGTTTCCTTTTTGCGTTGCGACAGTCAGCTTCCACAGTCCCGTACTTGAAATTCAATGAAATTTCGTCGAACTTCTAAGGGTTGTATCTCAGCCATCTTGGATATTTTATAAAGACAATTTTTGGTTAAAAGAGTCTCACCTTTGGAAACACCTTGTCTACAAGTCGAACATTCATCTTGTAAACTGCATGATACCAAATCTGTGGAAACAATCAGAAACCAATCTCGAATTTATACATAGTTTTCAAATTGAGATGCACATGCTTAATTACGGTTGACTATTGACGAAATCCTTGATATAATAGATCGAAAAGCTACGAACGAAAAAACTTGAAATCGACGAAGACATTTCATCTTGTGACTGAATCAACCACATGGTTTTGTTTTTAGAAGAGTGGCCTGTTGGATTTGAAACTGGGAATGATAAAATTAATGCAACATTAGATGTGGATTTTTATTTCTTCATCTAAAAATATTCAAAGTGAGTTCAAAAACTCACTAACTAGACGGAATTTAAGCATTCCTAAAATTAACACCAAGAGTTTGATCCAAGCACAAACTTGCCGTATGAAAAAAATTCAAGACCGTGTCTCAATTCTTCCACACTGCTCACCACCCTTTCTAATGACCTTGAACATATTATCCTGGTTCGTTTGGTGTGAAATGACTTATATTGAGTAGTTCTACCCATTAGTGAACAGCCTCCAGGCCGGTTCGGTACCTCTGGTCTTTAAACAAACAATCCGATCGCATTAACATACAATCTCCGCGGACCACTATCGGAAAGTGAAATTTCATTGAGACACACCGGGAGATAATGGCAATTTTCGCAATTAACTCTCGAAAGGAACCCCCGATTCGAGGCGGTCCGTTGACTTTCGCCGAGACGGATGATGGGTTTCTATCGTAGCGAAAAAGATACCGATCGTCGGCGCCTCTGTTTGTGCCCATTGACGATTTCCTCAATTTCCCAGTCGATTTCACGCGAGTCAACTAGGGTAGACGGTTCAGCAGAAACCATCGTAGCGAAAAATAGGTAATCTAGAACATGGAGGATAGTTCCAAATCGTATACTCATCATTTGAATATCTGAATTGTGCCTTCATCATCAGCATTAACAATCACTTCATATCATGTAGGATTCATTCTTTCATTCAATGAAACCCAGAATAAATCTACAAAAAGATTGAAAAACAGAACTATCGGTTCGATCAAATTTATAATAGGTTTGTTCGTAGAGTGGTTTGCAACGGTTGTGAACTGTACAGAGCAAGCACAAATGGATTTTCGCTACCCTAAAATGGAATTGCGCTTGCTCTGTACAGTTCACAACCGTGAAGAGTGGTTTGCAACGGTTGTGAACTGTACAGAGCAAGCGCTAATGGATTTTCGCTACCCTAAAATGGAATTGCGCTTGCTCTGTACAGTTCACAACCGTGAAGAGTGGTTTGCAACGGTTGTAAACTGTACAGAGCGCAATTCCATTTTAGGGTAGCGAAAATCCATTAGCGCTTGCTCTGTACAGTTCACAACCGTTGCAAACCACTCTTCACGGTTGTGAACTGTACAGAGCAAGCGCAATTCCATTTTAGGGTAGCGAAAATCCATTTGCGCTTGCTCTGTACAGTTCACAACCGTTGTGAACCGCTCTACGAACAAGCCTAATTTCTTAGGGCTACTTGCGACTGTGTGTCCTTCTGTAACTGAAGAGACCCAACCGTAACCTACACAGATCCTTCCACACTCCGGGCATGGATAGTCACCAACCTGATCTGGCCGCCGCTGTATTCTTCTCGAGTCTTCATTATAAGTGTGGAACAAAGAAATCCATTGTGATCTGTCCAACGCTAGTTGTTCCCAGTTATGATTGGCATTAACTGATTTTAGGGATTGATGTAGTATATCCTTAAACAGCTTATACTGGCCTCCTGGTTTCCGGGCTCCCTCTGCCAATTCGCCATAAAGAGCTATTTTGGGGAGTCTTGTGTCTTGCATCCTCAAAATGTGGCCGCTCCATCTGAGTCGGGTTCTCGTTACTTGAGTCTCTATTGTTATACAACTCGCGCGCTGCAAGACTTCTGCATTTGAAACTTTGTGGAACCATCTGATGTGCATTATTTGTCTTAGATGACGTTGTTGTGTTTGTTCAAGTTGTTTAATATGTCGCCTGTAGGGCGTCCAGCTTTCGCTTCCGTAAAGGAGCGTTGGGAGAACCACTGCTTTGTAAACAACAGTCTTGGTCTTCAGATTGATGTAGGATATGCATATTATGAACTAAATTATGTATCCTTGACAGATGTTATTAAAAAAAACCTCGTCAGATAATGTTAAAGATACAAAATATGTTTAGAGCTAAATGTTTGATGTTTATGAAACATTTCAGACGCAGAGGATTTTTGGGAACACAAGAAAGATTTTATTTAGGATCAGTATTTTGGGAAATAAATCACTTTTAATGGAAAATTTCGAAAAAATTGGTCAACTTAGAGAAGATCTAGCAGCCAGAAGAATGATACTGCACATATGCTGATTTATTTGGTGATAGATTGGTCATTTCCGAATTTAAAAATACAATTTTCATCCACCTACCGCGAACAGTTTGGATTTTATGATTTTTCCGCGAAGGTCCAAAATTTCGTATTTTCCATCGAACATAACTTGAAAAATAAATTTTTTAAAAAATATCTGTTTGCATATTCGTGTTCTACGCCCTCGAATTAGTCGACAGTATAAATTTGGTTTCGATCGAAGACCAAAAATTTTTTTCAAAAAATCCCAATTTTTTCTATACATATGCATGGAAAATTAGAAAAATTTTTGATCTCCCCGATTTCCACCAAAATTGGAGTATTCGCTAAGTCGAGGGCGTAGATTACGAATATGCAAATAGAATTTTGCTGAAAGGATTTATTTTCAAGCTATAGTCGATAGAAAATTCGAAATTTTGGACCTTCGCGGAAGAAATCATGAAATCTAAACTGCTCGTGGTAGGTGAATGAAAGTTGGATTTTTAAATTCGAAAAAGATCAATCTATCACGAAAGAATTCGGCATATATCCAGTGCTTCTGTTCTGGCTGCTACAGCTCCTCAAATTAGACAAATTTTCGAGAAATTTTCCACTAAAAGTGATTTAGTTTCCAAAAGGCTCATCCTAGGAAAAATCTAATTGCATATTCGTTATCTACGACCTCGAATCAGTCAAAAAAATGACCCAGGTCGATATAGTTCGAAAAATAAAAAATGTTGGATTCAGAATAATTTCTACTTTTACTTGTGTTTACCCGCGGTTCATCAATATTATTCCATGTCGGAACAAAAAATTATTCATTTAGCTTTATCGACCCGGATCATTTTACTGACTAATTCGAGTTCGTAGATCACGAATATGCAATTAGATTTTTTGCAGGATCAGTGTTTTGGGAAAAAAATCTTTTTCTGGAAAATTTCGAAATAATTGGCTGTAGCAGCCAGGAAAAATGGCACTGGACATATGCTGATTTTTTTGGTGATAGATTGATCCAGATTCTAGGGTATACGAGTAATACGTGATGTTTAGAGTATACAATATGATGAGGACTCATTTATGTCGATAATTCAATCCTTCATGGTAAGTTTGCTGAAAGTTTCTACAATTGTATAATTTTTTCATGGTGTAGAAATGAAGAGAAGCCACCCCTTATATTAAGTTGCGGTAAGTTCTTCATGTAAACAAATCCATGTCGTTCCGATAGAGGTAACAAAAAAAAATTACTCATGCGGCAAACTGTAGTGTTTTTGGCCTAAGTATTCATTAACTTTACACATTATTATTTTTTTTTGTTGGGCAAATAGGGAATACACCTTCTGACGTAAATGATGTATTTTTTATGAAATATTTTTGGAATGTCACATTTTGAAATAACCATTTGAACCGCTTCCCAAAAAAATTATTTTAAGCACTTAAAAATGAAAAATAAAAATGGGTATTTAAAGTTTAAAGCGCTTTGTGAGAATTTTAAAAGCTGGTAACATCAACTGAAATATGCCTTGATAATAAAGGACAACAAATGCATTATCTTGATGAGATAGACAAAGATGGCTGTCTATGAAGTCTGCGACGAACGAGGAAGGTCGTGAAATTTTATGGGATTTTTATGGCCGGTTGCAGTTGAAGCTCGCCAGTAAGTAGGCGCCTGTAAATCAACAGCTGTTATTTTATAAACAAGCTGATCGGACATTGTTCTTTTCATTGTCTTGTATGCGCTGTTGCCAAATGGTAAACTCCGCACAAAGCGATTTAAATTTTAAAACTCCATATTTGAAGGATCATTTCGAATAGTTTCCGCGGTGCATTTGAAAAATTCATGAATGAAACTCATAATTATTCAGTTTAAACTTGCATATGCAGTGATAACCCAAATTGAGGAGAATTCCCCGATAGGGAAGAAAAGAAGGATTTCCTCGACTGCTAGTCATCATAATATGAAACTTATCGTGGCTGAAACATCCCTACAGGTTTGTATCAGCGACGGTTATATGTCAACTTTTTCAGCTTCGAGGATGGTTTTCACCCTTTAAAATAATAATATCGACTCTAATATCCCGTCATATGGTAATTAGACGCCACCTTGCACTTTTTCCGTCGACAAACCGAATTTTAATCGCTGCCATTCAATGCAAATCCCGCTTTTTGGCGACCGCGAACGGAGCAATTAAGATTTACCGATTCTTTCGTGAAATGATTCAGCGAAAAACGACGGACGAGAGGGGTTAACGACTGGCTCTCGTCCGAAAACCGCCCGGTCGTTATTGTTTCTCGCCCTGAAATCTAGGTGATAAAATTCAAATTGGCCGTTTATGCAAATCGCAGAAGGATCGTTCAGATGGGCGGATTCGATTACGTGGCAAGGTGATATGATTAATAAGGGTGTCACACGAAAGGTACGTTAAGGATGACGACAGTCTTTTTCTGTTGTTGTTTTCGTGCGTTTGAGGGTGGTAGGTGAAGGATTCAGCGATAGGGATAAACCAGCTTGAACCCTCGCTTTGCTCTAGCAATATTTCATTATAAAATGTTAGGTAAAATATAATTGGAGCAATTCAAGAAAATTAGCAGAAAAATCAACAACCCTCTTCGATCTCTACAGAATAGGGAATACTCCTTGGGACGAAAATGATGTATTTTTATGAAATATCCTTGAAACGTCATATTTTGAAACAATCATTTAAATCGTTTCCTAAAACAAATTATTTTTAGTACTTAAAAACGAAAAATTGAAATGGGTATTTAAAATTTAAAGCGTTTCGTTTCTATTGCACAAGTCGGCAACATCGACTGAAATATGCCTTGATAATAAAGGAAAACAAATGCATTATCTTGATGAGATAGACAAAAATGGCTGTCTATGAAGTCTGCGACGAACGAGGGAGGTCGAAAAATTTTATGGGATTTTTATGGCCGGTTGCAGTTGAAGCTCGCCAGTAAATACGCGCCTGTAGATCAACAGCTGTTATTTTATAAACAAGCTGATCGGACATTGTTCTTTTCATTGTCTTGTATGCGCTGTTGCCAAATCATAAACTCCGCACAAGGCGATTTAAATTTTATCACCCCATATTTGAAGGATGATTTTGAATAGTTTCCGCGGTGAATTTGAAAAAATCATGAATGAAACTCATAATTATTCAGTTTAAATTTGCATATGCTGTAATAACCCAAATTGAGGAGAATTCCCTATTGTACTTGATCATTTTCCCCTATCTCTTATGATTTACCCACCAAAAGCCTAAATTCAATGGCTTCACTCACGATAAAAATCGTTATGGTCCTTGTAACTTGAGAGTACTGAGAGTAAACTCTATAAATTTAACAGATTCACAGGGTGTTAGAAAACGAGGAATTCTCCTCAATTTGGGTTATCACTGCATATGCAAGTTTAAACTGAATAACTACGAGTTTCATTCATGATTTTTTCAAATTCACCGTGGAAACTATTCAAAATCATCCTTCAAATATGGGGTTTCAAAATTTAAATCGCTTTGTGCGGAGTTTACGATTTGGCAACAGCGCATACAAGACAATGAAAAGAACAACGTCCGATGAGCTTGTTTATAAAAAAACAGCTGTTGATCTACAGGCGCGTACTTACTGGCGAGCTTCAACTGCAACCGGCCATAAAAATTCCATAAAATTTTACGACCTTCCTCGTTCGTTGCAGACTTCATAGACAGCCATCTTTGTCTATCTCATCAAAATAATGCATTTGTTGTCCTTTATTATCAAGGCATATTTCAGTCGATGTTGCCAGCATTTACAATTCTCACAAAACGCTTCAAACTTTGAATACCCATTTTTATTTTTCATTTTTAAGTGCTTAAAATAATTTTTTTGGGAAACGGTTGAAATGGGTACGTTTCAAAGATATTTCATAAAAAATACATCATTTTCGTCCGAAGGAATTTTCCCTATTGGACTATGAATACATGGTTTTTTCACAATGTGTAAATAAGCTATCGATATTTTTCGGTTTTCTGGAGTTTGTCTCAATACCAGAGAATTCATCGATAATTTGGCGTAGAAACAATTGAAATCGATGAAAAATTACAAAAAGTCTAGGACAACGAAATTCAGCAAAATTTTAGGTGGTCGAATGAGTGTATTTCACTACCAAAGGTTGATTTTACATGAGAAAAATTCATCAATTCATCGGAATTTGAGAACGTAACCATCCAGATCATCTGGCCAATCGATCAAGTTGCCATCCACAAAAAAAAGACTCGCATAACTAAACATCATAATCCCACAGTAGCATCGCTTTACGAATGAATTACGCGTCTACTTAACCCCAACGAGTCAAGACATAAATACGTCTAGGTTTTTTATCTCCCCATCAATCATAACCAACAGATGTGCCTGCGCTGAATCAGGGGCCATCTTCCCAAATATCCCCCTGTATCCGATTGAAAAATTGGGCAGAAGGTAAAACATCAAACGGACGTTTAGCTACCGATGTAGCGTGAGATGCTGCGCGAACCCACACCTGACGCCCGCGGCCCCATTTTCCGATTTTTTCCTCCAGATTAAACCGAGAAAAAAAAAACGGATAACGCCTAATTAACTACATGTGTGGATGGTGTTCGATTTCGGCCCATTAATATTTTTCTTCTGGCTTTCGTGAGAAGTGGCGGAAAACGATTCGGAACAGAGTCGTTTAGCTTACATGTGTCGCTTCATAACCGACTAGGGATCAAGACGTGTTCTACAACTGATAGCGATTTGTGCCGGCTCCAGATTTACAATCTTTCCTTGTAGCGACACGCGAAATGATATATCACGAGGATCGGACGGTGTGCTTTGTGTGGCTGCCTCATTTTTGATCGTTTCGCCGAGATCGGCGGATTTTAAAACATATAAGTACCCCATTCTCATTTTAGTACTCGGTTGGCCATGAAATAATGGGGAATTCTCCTCAATTTGGGTTATCACTGCATATGCAAGTTTAAACTGAATAATTATGAGTTTCATTCATGATTTTTTCGAATTCACCTCGGAAACTATTCAAAATCATCCTTCAAATATGAGGTTTTAAAATTTGAATCGCTTTGTGCGGAGTTTAAGATTTGGCAACAGCGCTTACAAGACAATGAAAGAACAATGTCCGATCAGCTTGTTTATAAAATAACAGCTGTTGATCTATAGGCGCGTACTTACTGTCGAGCTTCAACTGCAACCGGCCATAAAAATCCCATAAAATTTTACGACCTTCCTCGTTCGTCGCAGACTTCATAGACAGCCATCTTTGTCAATCTCATCAAGATAATGCATTTGTTGTCCTTTATTATCAAGCATATTTCAGTCGATGTTGCCAACTTGTGCAATTCTCACAAAACACTTTAAACTTTAAATACCCATTTTTATTTTTCATTTTTAAGTGCTAAAAAAATTTTTAATGGGAAACGGTTGAAATAGTTATTTCAAAATGTGACGTTTCAAAGATATTTCATAAAAAAAACATTATTTTCGTCAGAAGGAGTATTCCCTATTGCATTCGCTAATTCAGGCATTTTTCACGAGAGGACTTGGTTTTTTCTTCAGAGCAAGTTTGATATCACTAAGTTCAATTCTTTGAAGAATCTTTCTCTCAATAACACCTTCAGCGATTTTCTCGTGAACGTCCTCATCAATTTCCGCCGGTTTCAATCGATGTTGTGCCGCGGGACCATTGACGAGATTGACGATCTATGATCGGGAAACTTCAAAGTCGGAACTACCACAAGCTGGACCTATCAATCGCTGACGCCGCACGTGTGTGTGATGCGCTTCTCCTGCTACACCTCGCACAGTACGGGAGGTCTTGAAATCACATTGAAATCAACTGTTCGAAATTGACCCCAGAATTGAATAAAATAATGGCAGTCAGACAGGCCATGGAGTTCAAGTCCAGGGCTCTCTGCTGACCTTTCAATGCCGTTTTGCCGGCTTATGTAACCCAAAAAAACTACAATGGATGTACGTCATGATTGTGAGATCGATAATATAGGGGTATTACTTTCATGAGTATCATTGAAACACTTGACGAAGATGAAAACATTGTTTATTTTGCGGACACTAGCTTTGATTACAAATGGTAACTTACCAAATTGATACTGGCGATTCTGGCTTGTTATACCTGTCCAATGGGTTCATAGACCTGCGCCAGATAAGGTTTTTAGTACCAGAAGGATAAAGTTATTCTCCTATGGTTTTAGACCATATCTTTCGGGGCTTAGAGAACGTTGAGGGTCAGGTCTATGAATCTCATTGTTACAAAATGAAGATATCATTCTTCTGAGTCATATGGTGACGAACTCGATGTCTAATTGCTGTTATCACCACATAATAACCTATGGGGAAGTAGTCTGGTTTGCTAAATCAGAGGAGTCGAGCTCGAGGAAAATACTTGACAGGTACAAAGGCTTGCCTTAGCGTGCAGTTATGAAAACGTGCCCAACTAGAGCATTTGGGATCATCGCAGATGTCACTCCACCACATCTAATGATAGACAGCGTAGCCCATGAGGTCATTCTCGGAATATCTAGGAAAGGTACAGGTAATGAGAGAATTGAAAGTCGGAGAGCCTGGTCCTATCTAAACAAGTACATTTCATCAGTGAACCTCGTTATGTTATGATTAAAAAAGTAAGCATTCAGAAGAACTTTAACACGATGCTTCATAAAAGGAAGGAATTGGAAAATAAATACACTACCCAAAGTAATAAAACCGTTAAATGGTGTATCGATGGTTCAGAAACCACGACAGGGGCTGACACTGGAATATACAAGGCAAGTACCAAATGTACACTATCGTAAGGCTCCTGCTCGAGTGCTTTTCAGGCAGAAATACTTGCAATCAAAAGATGCATGGACATAAACCTGGAAAGAAACTATCAAGGATGTGAGATAGTGATCTATTCTGATAGTCAAGCCACTATCAAAGCACTGAACTCCTATGTCATCGACTCAAAGCTCAGGTGGAAGTGCAGAAGCAAACTCAATGAAATAGACAAGAACAAGGAAAGGAAAGAGGAGGCCAACACACTCGCCAGAAAGGGAGAGAGAAAAAACGTCACTCACCAGAGCCTTTCTGTGGTTTAGGAAAATGCACCTATAAAAGAGTCTCTGGAGAAGGAAAAAACCAAAAGAGAAACACTCTAGATGAATCGTCCAGCAATGGAGCATTCCAAAAAATTCCTACGGAACTTCAAGACTGCAAGATCCAAGAAGTATTTGGATCTGAGTAAGAATAAGTTACGCCTTCTCACAGGACATTGTCGCCTTAGAAAGCATATGATGGGCATAGCAGTAACTGTCGAATGTAGATTCTGTGGAAAGAGGAGGATACCCTTGTTCACCTGGTTACAGAATGCCTCGCCATTGCAAGCCTGCGGAAGGAATGTCTTGGACGATAAAACAGGAGGAATGCGGACTTAGTCTTCTTGAAGCCCTCTCAGTGTAAATCTACAGCTGGAGTGCGAGGTGTAGAGAACGCAGTTTTGAGAACAGCACTGATGGGGAGATGGGGAAACAATAGACCTTAAGGCTGCAGTGAAAAACAACCTCCTTGCTAAACGATAAACCAAACTATGCTATAGAGAGGCTGGCTGCACTGTGACTCTCCTATTATAGGTGCCACGGCATTGCTGTATTGAGGAGAATAGAAAAGCTGCTGAAATCATGGATTTGCTTCCTGGCTAGAAAAAGGGAGCCAACCAACAGTCGCAGTAATGTAATTGTGAAATTGTCGCACTCCTACACCAAGAAGATACTGGCAACTATCACGACCTCAGCTTCAGGTCATGAGGTGGATTTAGGACAGAGCCCTGTCAAAACAGAACCCATATGTGCCTGTCAGCAGATGAATTGAACATTCTCATGGAACTATTTTATGCGTTCGTGGAGTCGAAAGATTGGCGATCTCCCGTGCGATGTTTGTGCTCGACCGAAAACTGCGAAAGATTCCTCCGGCAGGGCAGGGGAGACGCGAGGCACTGGAAACACGTGACGCCACGCATTACCGACAATTAAGGATAGGACACGGCTATCCGATGGCTGACTTACGACGGTCGGGATGCCGCAACTGCCTCCAGTCTTTGATTTTTACGACTCGACAAACGGCGGAAAGAAATAAAAAAGGATCTGTTCCTGTGAAGGGACCGAGCGGCGGACGCCCTGATTCGACACGGGGTCTGGGGATCGTCTACGCAACCGTTCGGTCTTGAGGAAGTTTTAACTGACCCAAACTTTTTGGGAATTTTTCGAAGGTCATCTTTAGAGTTATTTATCTTCCAGGAAAATTATCGTAGATGTAAACGTGATACATATTCTGAAAGAGCAATTCTGAAAGAGTCTAGTAACAAATCTGAGAATTTCACCCATCTCGGCGCAACCGTTAGGTCTTGAGGAAGCTTTAACTGAACCCAACTTTTTGGGAATTTTTCGAAGGTCATCTTTAGAGTAATTTATCTTCCAGGAAAACTATCGTAGATCTAAACGTGATACATATTCTGAAAGAGCAACTTTTCCAATGATAAATCTGAGAACTTCATCCATTTCGGCACAACCGTTCGGTCTTGAGGAAGTTTTAACTGAACCCAACTTTTTGGGAATTTTTCGAAGGTCATCTTTAGAATAATTTAAGTTCCAGGAAAATTATCGTAGGTCTAAACGTGAAACATATTCTGAAAGAGCAACGTTTCCAGTAACAAATCTGAGAATTTCACCCATCTCGGCGAAACCGTTCGGTCTTGGGGAAGTTTTAACTGAATCAAACAAGAAGACTAACTAAATGTGAGCCATCTGAAAGAGAAGCTCTTCAGAATAACCTGAAACCCTGACTAAGGCACCTTGTTATTCTTGCCTATTCCATTGAGTTTCTTTGGTTCTCCCATATCAGCTTTTAGTGGTTGACATAGGATAGATAGAAGCTCGACTATCAGAGTCTATCACTATGTCACATCGTTTAGAGTTCTTCTCCAAGTTTATGTCTACTGTAACGTGCGTTTCTCGGAAAAGCCTTAATCTCGAGCGCCAGCTATTCTTTTCAATAGGAAGAATAGCAAACCTACCAGGGTAGCTGCTAGCCAGAGACAGAGCTCGGTGTTGTCTAGGGTAGTAGCGACAACGAAGAAGTCAAAATCGAACTATGTAAAAGTTTATTCACAACTTCGGAAACTAATTATATGTACAAGGGAGATATGTGTGATATAAAATATGAGTGATTCTATCAGTGAAAATACATTCGGGAAATCTTATCCGGTCACGAGCACTTTATGAAATTTATACCGGGTGTAGTGAAAAATTAACGGTTCAATAAAAATGCGCCAACCAGAACTGACGAATGCTAAGGAGTTGCTATACGGTATCGGTGTGTAGTTGTATTTCTCCGGGAATGAAACACAATAAGGACGGGTCTGTTCGAGACTTTTATTCGCTGCCCCAAGGGTTTTAGCACACCATGATTGACAGCGAAGAAAATGTCTATTTTTAACGCAACTACGGGATTTCACTGACTACGTGCGGTATCTCTTATTCTCTGCCCCAAGGGTTATAGCACACCATGATTGACAGAAAAGAAGAGACTTCGGATTTCACTTATGACGCGGAACGCGGACAGGGGGGTTGACGGAACTTTCCCTTCAGTACCCCAAGGGCTAGGGCGGACCTGTTCGGGACTTTTATTCGCTGCCCCAAGGGTTGTAGCACACCATGATTGACAGCGAAGAAAATGTCTATGTTTAACGCGACTACGGGATCTCACTGACTACGTGCGGTATCTCTTATTCTCTGCCCCAAGGGTTATGGCACACCATGATTGACAGAAAAGAAGAGATTTCGGATTTAACACTTATGACGCGGAACGCGGACAGGGTAAAGAACGATAAAATACAACAGGAAACGATACAGTACAGCAGTGTCAAAGTTAAAGAAGCAACGGCGCAGGTCCAACAAAGAAACTGAACGGTACAGACGGGGACCCACCTCCCCTGCCTCAAGCACTCGAAACTCAAAGGATTCAAAAGAAAAACTAAAAGACCAACTCTATTAACCGATGCAAATAACACAAAATGATTATTCTTCAACGGCGAAAGAATACCGAAAATTAACCGAATTCACAACAGAAGTTAGAAACCACGTTAGAAAGCGAAAAATACTCAAGCGAAAGGAAAGCACTGAAGTAAAATTCAAAAGTGACCGTCGCGGGGGGAAAATTCGCTTTTATAGGCATATCCCCCCCCCCACGGTAAAAATCCGAAAATTCCAGAATACGACAAGACTGAAAAACGTCGTCAGCCCCGGTTTATCGCATATCAACAGATGAAAAACGTTGAAATCTTCAGCGGCATGTAAGAAAAACAACGTAAAATACAGATAAGCGGTTTTTTACATTTACTCCGCCTGTCGGAATGAACGTACGGAATATTAAAATATTTTCAAAGACGGAAATTTAAAACGAAAAAAATTCACTAAGATGAACTCCAATTTTCCTCAGAAAACTGGGGTTCATTACACTACGCATGTTTAGATTGCAAGAAAAACACTATCACAACCTAACGATAGTGTACCTATATTTTGTGATTTCCTCTTATATTTCAGCACCAGCTCATATCGTGGTTTTGAACCATCTGCATACTATTTTATGGCATTAACTTCAACTTTAGAAGATCAGTTTATTATTGAGATGGTCCCGAATACTTCGGATGGTATAATGAGAAGCTCCATCCAGTAGTTTCACAATAATATACTCAGTTTCTCGTAAACCGGCGGAGTACTGTGTAGGTACCTTAAACTCTCCTTCGGTCTCTTGACGGATAGTTGTACTTTCGTTGACTGCACGTCAAGTCAGGCTGAGTCGGGGGGTGAAGTATGGGTGTAGGATTCTACAGAGTAAGTGAGGCTTCGTTCAGTCTTGGTGGGGCAGGTGGCGTATCGTGATGAGAATTGCAAATATTCCTCACGGCGACGCCCCAGTTTCGCTTAAAGATCCCATCCTCCGGTTGAAATGTTTATCACTGCACTGTACTGATGAGGGACACCACTGTTTCATGACTAGCTCGACAATTATTTTATCGTAGTTTCCATTATTGACTCCAGAATTCGTTCCTGGCTCCACGCGAGACTGTTAATATCCAATCTGCCCCGATGCGATCCTCGCGCGCCGCGTATGTTTACACAACCGCGCGGTGGGACGGCCCGTGAACGTACCATCGCAATCGACGCCGCTCCCATAAATCCGATACCCAGAGGTCTCGGTTTCGAGGAGATGACGTTTAATTACAATCACTGAAAACCAATTATCAATCGGTTAATTTATGGTCGGGGGCCCCCGAGACCGATCTGCCCACCGCCGTCGGGAAGCGGGCAGGGGGCGGCGCGACGTACACGGCTTCCGTTCCAAAAAAGGATAATAACGAGCGCACGACCGGCTGTATTTGAGGGACGGCGAAATATCGGTCCGTTAATTAGGTTGATTGGATCGTACGGTGAGCCCGTTTACTTAGGGCACTACTTGGAGCTCCTGTGAAATGGGGCCACTGCGATCGTTGGCCGAAATAAGCCGCTAGATGAAAGCAACGGTTGCAGCTTTCTTTCATTCAGTGCTGTATCCCGTTACCGGCAATAAATCTACAAAAAGACATAGAAAAAAGAACAGACTTATAAATTCCTAGGGCTAATTGCGACTGTGTGCCCTCCTGTGACTGAAGAGACCCAACCGTGACCTACAGATCCTTCCACACTCCGGGCATGGATAGTCACCAACCAGATCTGGCCGCCGCTGTATCCTTCTCGAGTCTCCATTGTAACTGTGTACCAAAGACCTCCACTGGGACCTGTCTAACGCTAGTTGTTCCCAGTTATGATTGGCATTAACTGATTTTAGGGATTGATATAGTGTATCCTTAAACCGCTTGTACTGGCCTCCTGTTTTCCGGGCTCCCTCTGTCAATTCGCCATACAGAGAGTCTTGTGTCTTGCATCCTCAGAATGTGGCCGCTCCATCTGAGTCGGGCCCTCGTTACTTGAGTCTCAATTGTTGTACCTACAACTCGCGCGTTGCAAGACTTCTGCATTCGAAACTTTGTAGAACCATCTGATGTGCATCATCTGTCTTAGATGACGTTGTTGCGTTTGTTCAAGCTGTTTAATATGACGCCTGTAGGGCGTCCAGCTTTCGCTTTCGTGAAGAAGCGTTGGGAGGACCACTGCTTTGTAAACAGCTGTCTTGGTTTTCAGATTGAGGTCGTGATTTTGAAACACTCCGACCTTTAGCTTCCAGAATGCCCGTGATGCCGAATTGATACGGTTGTGTATTTCCGTGTTAGGCCTAGTATTTATGAAGCTTCCAGAGTATTTGAACTGCTCGACCTGTTCTAGAGTTTCATTCTCCAGGCTGATATGTGTTTGAAGGCCTTCTGGCGAACTTACCAGGATTTTGGTTTTGTCGATATTGAGTCTAAGGCCTAAAGCTTCGTATATATGTTTATAGGTGTCCAACATTATCTGTAGATCCTCTGAGCTGCTAGGGATAAGTGGACAGTCGTCTGCATATTGAAGTTCCGTGATAAACTTTGAACGGGTTTTTGCTCTGAGGCGCTTCAGATTGAACAGGCCTCCATCAAATCTGAATCTTATTCCAACACCTCTTACAGGCATACTCATGTCAGCTATTATCGAGACAGCTATGGTGAAAATATTGAACAGTAAAGGCGCTAACACGCAGCCTTGTTTTATTCCAGAGTTGGTTAAGAAATGGTCGGTTGTAGAGCCATTATGCTGTATTCTAGCGGTGTTGTTAGTATGGAGGCTTTTATACACTGCTAAGAATTTTTCGGGTACTCCAAGGCGTCCCAAGATTTCTCATAGCGCTCTCCGATTCACCGAGTCGAAGGCCTTACTTAAATAGATGTAGGCTGTATAGATCCTTGAGTGTTCTTCACGGGCCTTCTCTTGCAGCTGTCGCAGTGTGAAAATTAGGTCCACCGTCCCTAGATTTGCTCGAAAGCAGCACTGGGATTCAGGTAATAGCTTTTCTAAGAGTGGAATCAGACGTATCGCCTTTGTTCTTATAGAGGTTGATAACAAAAGCGTCTCTGAAGCCTTGTGGCACATCTCCCTGTTCCCAGATCTTGCGAAATAGTGTTAGGAGACTATTGACAATGTTTTCATCCAGGGCTTTGAATATCTCCGCCGGAATGCCGTCTAGACCATATTTTTAATGGCACTTATGATTTCCGACATTGGGATTTCGTCATCAAGCGATGTCATCGGACTATACACGGGGAGCTGGTCTAAAATGAATGAATCCGAGTCGTCATTTGATTCAAGACCTGTGAGTTATGCTCCTTCCATCTTTCGAGAATTTTTCTATCATCAGTTAGAATAGCTTCATGAGCATCTCTTGTAGGAAACTCAGCTTTTCTGCTTGGGCCATAAACAGTTTTATTAGCTTCGAAAAAACGCCTGTAGTCATGGTTTTCGGCGTAAGCTTGTATTTCCTTAGCTTTTTTTTCCACCAGCTATCCTTGATATTTCTTATTTCATGAATGCAATACTGGGTAGACAATCCAACAATCCCACGACCTATTAATACCCCACAGTCCCTTCAAAGAACGATTTGGCGAAAGATCTCCCTTCCCCCGAACAAGCAACCGAAAACGTAACCTCTTTTTTTAATCGCCGTTACAACTTCCTCCTGGCCCGCCCGACAGACAGACATCGGTATATTCCAAGAGACATCCGACGTGTTTTATCAGTTTTATAGCAGCGCGCGACACCATGATGGACGCCCTTCCACGGCGCTGCGCGACACCAGATTAATCTGTCGCTAAATATATATAAAACGGCCTGGAATTCGACTATTTACAAACACACAAACACCAATTCAAACATTAATAACTTGCGGCGACCGGATTCTTCGTTGCCGAACAGCATCCCGATGCCGCGTTGCCGACGGCGCTTTTATAAATTATTCCTGGATGTTTTTCTGACGATACCGTTAGGGCGCGATGTTATAATTCAGATCTGGGAACGGTTGATGGATATCCCCGCGACGGGATGAGGAATCTAGTCGGCCTCGGTCGGATTCCGGGATCTCCTCAGTAGTTTTCGAGTCGTAGATACATGAATGAATGAAATATTGACGCTGTGGACTCGGGAGATTCTATGGCCGTTTAATACTGATATACATAATGGAACAGAACTACCAGTATTGATGACTTTATCGTAAATACATGTGTATTTGTATGCGCTATGGGGAATCATGGGAAGCCTTGGAGTACCCGAAAAATTCTTAGCAGTGTGTAAAAGCCTCCACACCAACAACACCGCTAGAATACAGCATAATGGCTCTACAACCGACCATTTCTCAACCAATTCTGGAATAAACATGAGTGTTAGCGCCTTTACTGTTCAATATTTTCGCAATAGCTGTCTCGATAATTGCTGACATGAGTATGCCTGTAAGAGGTGTTGGAATGAGATTCAGATTTGATGGAGGCCTATTTAACCTAAGGCGCCTCAGACCAAAAACCAGTACAAAGTTTATCACGGAACTTCAATATGCAGACGACTGCGCACTAATCGCTAGCAGCCCAGAGCATCTGCAGATAATGCTGGACACCTATAAACATATATATACGAAGCTTTAGGCCTTAGACTCAATATCGACAAAACCAAAATCCTGGTAAGTCGACCATAAAGCTTTCAAACACATATCAGCCTGGAGAATGAAACTCTAGAACAGGTCGAGCAGTTCAAATACTTGGGAAGCTTCATAAATACTAGGGCTAACCTAGACACGGAAATCCACAATCGTATCAATTCGGCATCACGGGCATTCTGGAAGCTTAAGGTCAGAGTGTTTCAAAAACACGACCTCAATCTGAAGACCAAGACAGCTGTTTACAAAGCAGTCATCCTCCCAACGCTTCTTTACGGAAGCGAAAGCTGGACGCCCTACAGGCGTCATATTGAACAGCTTGAACAAACGCAACAACGTCATCTGAGACAGATAATGCACATCAGATGGTTCCACAAAGTTTCGAATGCAGAAGTCTTGCAACGCGCGAGTTGTATAACAATTGATACTCAAGCAATAAGGGCCCGACTCAGGTGGAGCGGCCACATTCTGAGGATGCAAGACACAAGACCCTCCAAAATAGCTCTGAAACCAGGATGCCAGTATAAGCGGTTTAAGGATATACAGCATCAATCCCTAAAATCAGTTGATGCCATAACTGGGAACAACTAGCGTTAGACAGACCACAGTGGAGGTCTATGGTGCACAGTTATAGTGGAGACTCGAGAAGAATACAGCGGCGGCCAGATCTGGTTGGTGACTATCCATACCCAGAGTGTGGAACGATCTGTAGGTCACGGTTGGGTCTCTTCAGTCACAGGAGGGCATACATTCGCAATTAGCCCTAAGAAATATTTTTTTCAGGTCTTTCTGTGAATTTATTCCCGGTAACGGGATACAGCAATGAATGCATGAGTATATGTATACATGTGTCTTGGTTTTAGGTTAGTAATCGATCAAAATTTTAGGTTGGTTATTAGGTGTTACTCAGGAACACGTCGAGGCAAGACCGCAGGTACCTCTAGAGTCTGTGTATGCGTCTGTTCTATCGACAGCTCTCCTTGAAGTTATGAAAAATGCATAAGAAACCGAAGTAGATTCATCACCGATAATTATCAACTTCGTTTTCCCCACCAATCGAATTCCGATATATTCAAACAAACATTCTCTATAAATGGGGAATCCTCCTCAATTTGGGTTATCACAGTATATGCAAGTTTAAACTGAATAATTATGAGTTTCATTCATGATTTTTTCAAATTCACCGCGGAAACTATTCAAAGTCATTCTTCAAATATGAGGTTTTAAAATTCAAATCGCTTGGTTTCGAGTTTACGATTTGGTAACAGCGCCTACTAGAAAATAAAAAGAACAATGTCCGATCAGTTTGTTTATAAAATATCAGCTGTTGATTTACAGGCGCGTACTTACTGGCGAGCTTCAACTGCAACCGGCCATAAAAATCCCATAAAATTTTACGACCTTCCTCGTTCGTCGCAGACTTCATAGACAGCCATCTTTGTCTATCTCATCAAGATGATGTATTTGTTGTCCTTTATAATCAAGGCACATTTCAGTCGATGTTGCCAACTTGTGCAATAGAAACGGTTGAAATTTTAAATACCCATTCTTATTGTTCATTTTTAAGTACCTTAAATAATTTTTTTTTTGGAGAACGTTTGAAATGGTAATTTCAAAATGTGACATTTCAAAGATATGTATTTCATTAAAAATACATCATTTTCGTCAAAAGAGTATTCCCTATTGAGGAAAAATCGATCAAATCTGTTTGGATCCTTCGAATTTTTCATAAAATCACCATTCGACCAATATCCAAACAATCAGCAACATGCCGAAACCTTCCCCATCCGCCTCCAACCCCCCGACCCGGTCGTCGAACGCCCTCCGCGCAGTTCCCTGATTAGTTCGACGGCCGAACACGCTCTCGAGTTTCGAAGGGCCCCGGGCCTACAAGGCCGCGACCCGTTTGACTCCCGACATGGCGGAAGAGGAGTCGGATATTTTGTGTTTCTTCGGTTTGTCGTTATCATGTTGTTGCGGGCGAACCGCCCGCGGTCACGCGCCTTTGTCGCGTCGCGACGGTCCGCGCTGCGCCGCCGAAACCACGATGCCGATCCTAATTGGAGGAGTACGGGAACGGCATGTCGGTCGTGGCCGGAGGTGGATGGGTTCTGTGTTTCGGACTAGCCTCGTGCGACGTATGACGATGATTGGTACATCTTGATAAGTGTATCAACTGTCAACTGTACAGGGTGGGCAAATTTCGATGTTTTAGCACTACAGTTTTCAAACCAGAGGAGATAGACAAAATCTGATACCCCATTCTCGTTTTCTTTTTCTGAGAAACTTACAATAGTAGTAGTGATTTTTGGCCACCTTCTTTTGTTTTCGAGTTATAAGCGAAAATTTGAAAAATGGCGATATCGAAATAAATTTATATCTCCGCTAATACTGATGATAGAGCTCTGAAATTGAAACATTATACAGGCACTTTTTTACGTAGAATCCAGTGGCGTGCTCGCCTTTTCAGCAGGATTTTTAATTACGAAGCTATGACCCAAAGTTATGTTTTTTCAAATGGGAACACTAGTTTTCTGTGCAATATTTTGAAAGCTTAATTTTTACTGATTTCAAAAATATATAACATCATATGGTTTGTATCAATTTAAATAATAGAAAATGGTCAAAAACTTTTTTTCTCAATATTTCTATGACGAGCACAGAAAAATAGAGTTTCCTATAACAAAAGCAGTCTCCTTCCGGCAATGTCATTCTTTCTATGCTTTTCACCAATTTTCACAAAATTTGAATCAAGCTATATTTCATAAATGTTCATATCAATGAAAGGACTCATAGAAGGGGACAGTGGTAATCATACGATGCTTTATGTTTCTATGCTCATCAAAAGTTGAAACCATAGAAATATTGAGAAAAAAGGTTTTTGACCATTTTCTATTATTTATATTGATACAAATCGTATGATGTTATATATTTTTGAAATCAGTAAAAATTAAGCTTTCAAAAAATTGCACAGAAAACTAGTGTTCCCATTTAAAAGAATATAACTTTGGGTCATATCTTCGTAATTAAAAATCCTGCTGAAGAGGCGAGCACGCCACTGGAATCGACGTAAAAAAGTGCCTGTATAATGTTTCAATTTCAGAGCTCTAGCATCAGTGTTGGCGGAGATATAAATTTATTTCGAAATCGCCATTTTTCCAATTTTCGCTTATAACTCGAAAACAAAAGAAGGTGGCCAAAAATCACTACCGCTATTGTAAGTTTCTCAGAAAAAGAGAACGAGAATGGGGTATCAGATTCTGTCTATCTCCTCTGGTTTAAAAACTGTAGTGCTAAAATATCGAAATTTGCCCACCCTGTACATTTCTCATAACATTTTTATTTCTCTTTCAGTTTTTACTCCGGGTCTTCGTTTTCGAGATACAGAGTGTCAAAAATTGAATTTTTTTTTCAGTATTTTGCTTATATCTTAGGAACCATTCGAATTACAAAATTGAGTTTATGTACACATATTTTCACTAATAATAGTTACATTTTTGCACTTTACTCGGTTTTATCAAAGTGCCAGTGGCGGAGATATTGAATTTGCACAAAGGTTTTACCCCCAAATTTTACGCCACTGGACCAATTGGCATTTGTACAGCGAATTCTGATGCGTCAATGTGTCCATTGATCTTAAGTGAACCGTATTCGAGAAAACTGGCATTTTATGATCAAAAATTAAATTGAAGCAGTATGACAATTAACACATATATCCATTGAAGTGAGTGATCGCTGAACAGTCAAGTCAAGATTACGAAGATAGATAATTGTCATACTGCTTCAATTTCATTTTTAATTGTTTAAAGTTGTCAAAGTCTGAAACGAAGACCCGGAAAAAAAATGCAAGAAAAAATATGAGAAAATATTGAGAAATCTACAATGGGGAATTTTCCTCAATTTGGGTTATCACATCATGTACGAGTTTGAAATGAATACTTACGGGTTTCATTCATGAATTTTTCAAATGCACCGCGGAAACTATTCAAAATCATTCTTCAAATATGACGTTTTAAAATTTAAATCGCTTCGTTTCTAGTTTAAGATTTGGCAACAGCGCCTACTAGAAAATGAAAAGAACAATGGCTTGTTTATAAAATAACAGCTGTTGATTTACAGCTCTCATGCCTACTAGAAAATAAAAAGAACAATGGCTTGTTTATAAAATAACAGCTGTTGATTTACAGCTCTCATGAGGCGCGTACTCACTGGCGAGCCTCAACAGCAACCGGCCATAAAAATCCCATAAAACTTTACGACCTTCCTCGTTCGTCGCAGACTTCATAGACGAGATATTTCATAAAATATGCATCATTTTCGTCAGAGGAAGTATTCCCACACCCTGTATAGAGGGTGAGTCTGATTCTTGGGGTCAAAAGAAACATTTTTTTTCTAAACCATTTTTTCCAATTCGACCCTGATAAAAAGATATAGCCATTTTAAAGTTTCATAATGAGCTGTGCTACCCCTGGAAAAACAAAATTACCTTCAGAATAACTAGCTAAATCTCTGACACTACATATCTGTGGATCTTTTAAACAGGGTTGTATTCAGCCAAAGTACCCCATTTCTCAAATTTCACAGATACTCTTTAATTTTTGAACATCAAATTAATCGAAAACGGCGCATTATACGAGGAAATATGAAGAATACTTTCATTTTACAAAACGTACAAATCTTTATTAGATAGCGTCCAACTTAGTCTCAAGAGTACTTTGAATTTTTGGTATTCTTATGGTACGTACTGGTCATAATGAGAAAACTGGAAGAAGTGGGTGATATCTTGTGTTCGAAAAAGATTCATGAAACGAAAGAAAAACTATATTCCGAAATTCATCTCATTCGATAAAACCGTTTGTGGGATAGAACTAAAAATAACATTTGTTATGGTTTTTCAACAGCCTATCTTTCAAACTGAGCAGATTCGGAAAAAATGGTAAATGAAAAAAGTGTTTCTTTCGACCTCAAGAATCTACTGTTAAATATTTGTGCGAATCAAAGACTCAACCTTTATGTTCCATAATTGGCTTTTCAAAGATTCGAAAATCAGGGAATATGAAAGGCCGAACTTACATCAGAAGCCGAAGCAAGTACAGCTTCAGATTGAATTCACCATCACCATGGCTATTTCTGGCGGAAAAAAACTCCGGTACGTCTCCATCACACCGTGGGAGCTCGATCATCCTTTCGACCATTCATTCTCCTCCCTTTCGTTTCCTGTCCTCGACGATTGGTATTTCGACAGTCGTACGATAATTTACGACGATCCACCAACGCCTCCTTATTACACAGATCAGAAAATCGACCACGTTTCTTTAATCAAGCGACCGGGAGGTAGTCCGACGATAAATAAGCGGGATTTTATCAGTGGAAATCCAGATAGGAAGGCCGTACTTTGTTATTAATCGAAAGTAAACATGATTGAGTGGTAGCGATTTCACTGGGTAATATGCAAATTGGACGGGATCCTTGGTAGAAAGCTGATCGTACGACCGAACACAGGTTGTATCACCAAAGAGACAGGGTAATAAAGTTTAATTTTATTCCAAAAAAAAGCACCCCTTTTTTAGAGACATTCCGTATCCACACCCCACCGGTAGATACCGAAGGAGATGTCCCTCCGCTGGTCCATTCATTCTAATTAGTTCTGAATTCTGTATCGAGTGTAGAGTCATTCGGGGTAACTGAGCGCAGTGGGTAAGTGTGCGCAGTGCGTATATCTCGACTGTACAATGTATGAAAGAGGGGTTCATTTGGGTGAAGCAAGGGCGCAGAATCGCCAAATTAGTTTTTCATAGGAGTGCGCCGTGCGACGTTTCGTTAACTTTTTATTTGCAATCAAACTAACTAGTTTTCTTGTTAATTTTCAGCATCTCTGCAAATCCTGCCAGGTCCAAGTTCTGAGTCCGACAGTGTTAAACAATATTTTATTCGATCATGGGCATATTAATCTAAATATATAATAAAAAATTTTAGGTTCTCTTAGCTGCTCAACTCTATAAGAACGTCAATTCAAATTTTGGCTTACTGGGGAAAGTGTGCGCGGGTAAGTGTGCGCATAGATTCATTATATGGGCATTAGTTCAGTGTGGAATAAATTATGACATTGTTTTCTTGGTTAAGACTCGATTAATATTGTCCTATTTGTTCAGAAAAATATGAAGAGCCACCAACAGAGGAATGTATCAAGTGTTGTGTTCAACAAGAATTGTGGCACGAACAATAATGCAGTGCTTATAAAAAGGCGCTTCTGTATTAACAATAAACAGCATTTCTTTAATATTGTAACATTTTGATGACATTATTTTGTAATTTATTTTGATTGTGTGGTTCACTAAGCACTGCGTTCACTTACCCCGTGAGGGTGCGCACACTTACCCGCAATACGGGGCATGTGAACGCAATCCGACTTTCTCTATTAAATTCTTTTTTGCGGAAAGAAAACGTTTTTGTTTGTTTGCTTTTTGATGTTTTCTTATAGATTAGAAAATTCTCTATCTTATGAATATGTTTTAATTTTCCTAGCTTCAACATTTGAAACAGGGTATGGCTTGAAAGGCAAAAGTGCGCACAGTTGCCCCGAATGACTCTATAGGCCGTTATCAGCGAAAGTTTGCGTTTTTGCTCTCTTAGTTCCAGTGATTCTTGCATTTACTTCTCTTCAAAGTACGTGTAACAATAGGCTTGTAGCTCGGTTATCTTTTTCTCAGCGTTTAATTTGAGAACAACCGCTGGAGACAACTTCTGTGAACCGAGACCAAAGGTGAGACAGCACTCCGTAATTTTAACTGGAAACCTTTTGGTCCACCCACTATCCTACTACTGCTGGGAGTACGATTTTCTGGCTGGCGTGCAAACACGTTGGATATCTGGAGAGAAAATATCCAGATAATTCATTCTGTTGAAGATTCCTCGTCAACAAATGGTGTGGAACTATCATTTTTGAGCAGCATCTGCTCAGAAACAGTTCTCTCAACTGAAGAAGGCACCTGGAAAGCAATTTTCAGTCTTTTCCTAGATACCAGAAAACTGACAGAAATGAAATCGAGCAAATATTACATTGTTGCGAGAGGCAATACAAAAAATTCTCTGACCTTAAGATATTGCGTTTCCAACCTTACAAATCCAACATAACCCTCTGGTGAAGTCATCTTTTTTCGCCGACGCTTATTTGTAATGCTAACATTTTCACGGATCAACATCGAAAATGCTCTTTCCGTACAAATCGCTCTTCCTCCCAGGATCCAGGATCCGTTTTAATTAATGACCGAACGTCGCCGGCAAATTGTGAATTTAATTAAGGCCCATCGAACATCCTCGGACCGGCATCATCAAGATATGCCTGCCCACCGTTAAGAGCATAGGTGCGCTATTAGCTAGACCGACCGTTTTTGCGAGAATCTGGGACGTTGGAATTTTTTTAACCTCTTTTGCGGATTACAGAGTTCTGTCGGAGAGCCTTACCGTGACACTCGATTTTCAGCCACTGATTAAAACGTTGCGGTGGTCGATCTTAGGAGAATCTGGAGAGATCTGTGTTGTTATTGAGATGGACTCAGTGTTTGTGGTCCTTCAGTGAGTCCGTCTAACGGTAAAATTAAAAATTGGCACGTGAATCAAATTTTCGGTATAGTTGTACATGCCACGCTCATTACACACACCCAAAATATGGTCCTCATGGCACTTACTGACTCAATTGAAAAAAAATTACAAGAAACCTATTTCTTATAGGTGTACATTTTTTTTGCGGTTGGTGTATGCTATAATGGGCTACTGTGGATTAACTGTCGCAAGCTACTACCCACTTTAATTTTTGAGCAGAGATTTTTGAAGGGATATATATTAAAATAATGAACTAGAACATCGTGACCCAAATAAACCTGAAATATCCCATACAACACCAAGAAAAAAATCCTTCGGTCGCCGTTTTATTCTGCTGTATTGCCTCGTGCTCGACTTTCAGCTACCGAGTCGCTTTTCGTCTACGGTTGGCGAAGATTAAGATCGCATCTTCCAGATATTGTCTATAAATTTGGCGGCTCCTTTAGGCCTTTGATTTGTATGCAATTAGTAGCGGAAGATGAACGGCGGTCCAGGCCGATACGACGTCGGTGTATTATTAACATATCCAGAGTGGACAAAGACCCGAAACGGAAGACGGAGGCTCGTCGCAAGCTCTACGAGAACGAACAGAGCCGTTTCAGCTAGTATTCGAAGAGAAATTATTTGGGATTTGGGGAAACATATATGGCAAGCAACCGCTTTTAAACAAGCTTAAAACATTCCTAAGTGGGCTGAATTCATCATTGAAATTGATCTCGAAACATAGATACAAGGAATGGAAAATAAACATTTGTTGTTGTCCAAAGACTGGAGTGAGATAGTTGCTTAGTGTCGCCAATCACAATTGAGATAGTTGAATCGGACATCATTGTCCCGTTAATTTTCCGTACAAAAAGGTAGGAGCTATATAAATTTATTTATTTTACAGCCTTTGCCTTAGTGTCGCGCTAGAAAGAGAAGCATAGAATGTTTGTATCACAACAAATACATTCATAGCACTTCAATCTCCATTCCATGTATTTATGTTTTAAGGTTTTGCTAAGCACTTATCATTCATTCATTGCTGTATCCCGTTACCGAGAACAAATCTACAAAAAGACTTTAAAAACAAAACTATTGGCGCGCTCAAACTTATAATTCCTTAGAGCTACTTGCGACTGTGTGCCTTCCTGTGACTGAAGAGACCCAACCGTGACCCACAGATCCTTCCACACTCCGGGCATGGATAGTCACCAACCAGCTGGCCGCCGCTGTATTCTTCTCTAGTCTTCATTATAACTGTGGACCAAAGAACTTCACTGTGATCTGTCTAACGCTAGTTGTTTTCAGTTATGATTGGCATTAACTGATTTTAGAGATTGATGCAGTATATCCTTGAACCACTTATACTAGCCTCCTGGTTTTCGAGCTTCCTCTGAGAATTTGCCATAAAGATCTATTTTGGGGAGGCTTGTGCGTTGCATCCTCAGAATGTGGCCGCTCCATCTGAGTCGGGCCTCGTTAATTGTTAGATAACTTGCGCGCTGCAAGACTTCTGCATTTGTAACTTTGTAGAACCAACTGAAGTGCATTATTTGTCTTACATGACGTTGTTGAGTTTGTTCAAGCTGTTTAATGTGTCGCCTATAGGGCGTCCAGCTTTCGCTTCCGTAAAGAAGCGTTGGGAGGACCACCGCTATGTAAACAGCTGACTTGGTCTTCAGAATGAGGTCGCGATTTTGAAACACTCTGTCCTTTAGCTTCCAGAATGCCCGTGATGCCGAATTGATAGGGTTGTGTATTTCCGGGTCCAGGTTAGCCCTAGTATTTATGAAGCATCCCAAGTTTTTGAACTGCTCGACCTGTTCTAGAGTTTCATCTATTTGAAGTCTTTCTGGCGGACTTCCCAGGATTTTGGTTTCGTCGATATTGAGGCCTAAAGTTTCGACTTATCAATTCATTTCACGAAAAATCTCTCACACATTTCATGGGAAAGTTCTTCATTTTGCCTTACAGCGAAATATAAGTTGCAAGCAACACTTGGCGTTCATGACCTCTAGTGAACAGACCAACGCTAATTTCTGCACTTACGCGACAATTCAAAAGCGAAGAGAAATAAAAAGTATTGAGACTCTTTAATATGGGTTTTCCCCTTTTTAATACTTCAATGGTTTCTTCTGCCTCTAGTACAAGATGGAAAATATTCACTTGAACAGGTCTCGACCAGTTTGAATGTACCATGGAAAAAATGAATGGAATACCTTTCTGTTGAGTCCGCTTCTGAGCTGAAGCAATCTGCAAGGTCTTCGACAACAGTTATATTCGCGGAATATCCCGACAAGTAACATATACAGATCCGATCGAACACAAATTGGAATTTCAATTCCTTACCGTCCTCTCCAACAGATTTCGGCTATTCCCTCAAGACCAATACCCTTATCGACCAGTCGTGCTCGCGTATCTCGGAGATGGATGCGCCAAAACCAGAAAGTTCCTCTCGTATACCGCCGCGAAAGGATTAATAAAACATAGCCGGCTACTTGCTCCGCTATAGAAGCGCGCATATTGACGAGGCGTCATCGACGGATCCTGGTACGACCGTTGAAAGATAGCGAAAGATGTATTCGAGGAATTCTCGACGTGCGCTGATATTGGGGATGATAGATGTGGATTGGCGTGAGGTTTGACTTGGACCCGAACGCGTGAGTTACTAAGGTATTCCAGAACAGGTTTCCTAATGGGGAAGAAAATCGGAAAAAAACAATGCTTAATATTTATTATTATTCCAGAAATATTCACGCATCTTGCAACCAAAATTGTATTCTTCAAGGTTGAGCCACTTTATTGACATGTGTTTCCTACTTGATTGGCCTACTACTTTAGCCTTGCTGCTTTCACACTCCCCTCCAGAGGAACATTCACTTATCCCAAATATTAAAGAGTTGACTTCTCGGCTCTCTGGTGTAGATCAGCTCCTTTCTCCTCCTTGGTGTCGGTTGGATCTCCCCACATTTCTTGGGAAAATGAATGTTGTTCTTGGTGTTCTCGCCATCCCCAGCGGTACCGCTTTCTGCATGACTATACCAGGCCTGGGTGGATGAAATGACAAAAGGGATGGTCTTGGTATCTTTTGACTACCATTGCCTCCTGATTTGTTCCCCGAGATCTCTGTGTTTCGAAATCTTTTGAATGTGCCTTCTGGAAGGTTGTTACTTGAAATCTCCACGTCGATGAATGGTGCTCTCATTCAGCAATATAGGTCCATTGTGAATTATTTTACGGTCTGTGGGAACCGTGCGATCCTAGTGGAGTTTGAGATGATCCTTATCCAATACACAATCTGGATAAGGAACCATTTTGGACTTCAGAAATGTGGACTTTCATTCCAATTCTTTGATTAAAATCTTGGCAACACCATCTAGTCTATTCTTGTACTCTATGCCACTAGCTTCTGGCATGTTTTCAAGTATCGCATAGCAATAACGACAGCCATGCAACTGAGGCATCCTTGGAGATGTATTTCGTATAGTGTCTGGTAGGAATTACTCCATCCTGGATGGCAATGATGAAGTAATCCATCTCGGGCAACAACCAGTAGCTCGACGCAGCTATGTCGACTTAATCAAGCTTGAACTAGTTCTGGTGCTTTCCATGCAAAGTTTTAATCAGTTTACAAGCATCCTGCTTTCTGCAGAGTGTTCAACGATTTCTAAGTGATCCTGTTGGAGTATAACTATCACCATCGCAAACTACTGGACGAAGTTCCGATGAAACTGCCTAGTTCAGAAAACATTCTAGAAGTTCTACAATTTCCAGAGACATAAGGTTAGACAAATCAAAAAATCCTAGACTTTCAAAGCTTTAAGCGTGATCAGCTTCCTATTTTCCCTGTGAGGCTCCTTAATCTGTTGTGGTCCAAGTAATGATACCAAGTGAGTAGCTCAGTGCTGAGCAACCATATCGTATCATATCATCCTGATTCTCCGTAGGTACTCAGAAGCTCTGTGAACTTGTACGAGTTCGGAGAACCAGTTGTGTTCTTTGACTGTAACTACGTCACTAGGCCACCTTAGGCACAGCACTGTTAATTTTAACCCCACAGTAAATGGAGGCCCGTAGACAGTCCCTTGGCAGATGAAACATCCGATTCCGAGGCGTATTCTGAAGACGATGCCTCTCAAATACCCTCCCATCAATGATCAAAACCATACAAGGAGTCCCCCAAGCATCACCACCCCACCGAATAGACATGTTTCGTTCATTCCCGTCCAATACCGACCTTTAAGAAGTAGTCGAGGTCTCGTCTGGCAGCGTCAGAGAACCTAGCCCGTCTCATCTACGATTCCGGCCCCTTCATATTCATGATCCGGGGGATTCAGTCGTAGGTGTAACCCTTACAAGCATCGAAGAAGCGAGCAGACATCGATTCCCGCATGTCCCCGCGGTTTTTATGCGTCGTATTTCATGAATCGATAATTAGCGGCGCTATCTGGTACGTCCATCGACCGTCCGATGCCAATGCAGATAGCGGGCATCGCCGACGTGTGTGGCGAACCCGATTATAATAATCGGAATTAAGTCGGAGAGGAAGCGGAGACAGCGGCGGCCGGCGACGACGTCCAAACAAGATCGGGGAGCTGCGGTGACTCCGTTTACTCCCTCCCCGTCTTTTTGCCGTATCGTCATTTATGCTGAATCGTTATTTTCGATTTAGCGTCAGATTGTACGCGAAGCCGGCCTTTCGCGCGCGCACCGAATCACGAATCGTTTTAAATGACGGATCCGTCATTCACGATTCGTCAAAATCAACGAAGAGTCATCAATCCATCTGTATACTCACAGGAGATTTTTTTTCGCCGTATCGTTACTTATGCTGAATCGTTATTTTCGATTTAGCGTCAGATTGTACGCGAAGCGACCTCTCGCGCACGCACCGAATCACGAATCGTTCAAAATGACGGATCCGTCATTCACGATTCGTCAAAATCAACGAAGAGCCATCAATCCATCTGTATACTCACAGGAGATTTTTTTTCGCCGTATCGTTATTTATGCTGAATCGTTATTTTCGATTTAGCGTCAGATTGTACGCGAAGCCGTCCTCTCGCGCACGCACCGAATCACGAATCGTTTAAAATAACGGATCCGTCATTCACGATTCGTCAAAATCAACGAAGAGCCATCAACCCATCTGTATACTCACGGGAGATTTTTTCTAGTCAATTCAACAGTCATTCTGAACGAAGGAATCGAATTCCAGTAGCATCTGAAACCAGATTCAACATAACCAATGCACACTTTTTCATGACGTGCGCAAATAAGAGTCGACAAGACAAGAATTCTTGTCTTGATGACAAACTTCTTGCCTTGCATTCAGAAAAAGTCAAGAAATTTAAAAAAATCTTGTCTTGGCGTTTTCTTGATATATTAAATCTTGTCTTGAGTCCAGAAATTTCAGAATCTTGGTTAACTAGTGACGTACATGGTGATTACCCCTATACTCCATCAGGCTCCGATTCTGACTCAGAGTATCCACAAACACGCAAAAGAGAGAAACATAAGTTTTAGTAAAAATATAAAATGATCAGTGAAACAATAACGAATGGGGAATTCTCCTCAATTTAGGTTATCACTGCATATGCAAGTTTAAACTGAATAATTATGAGCTTCATTTATAATTTTTTCAACTGCACCGCGGAAACTATTCAAAATCATTCTTCAAATATGGGGTTTTAAAATTTAAATCGCTTGGTTTTCAAGTTTACGATTTGACCACAGCACCTTCTAGAAAATAAAAATAACAATGCCCAATCAGCTTGTTTATAGAATAACAGCTGTTGATTTACAGGCGCGTTCTTACTGGCGAGCCTCAACTGCAACCGGCCATAAAAATCCCATAAAATTTTACGATCTTCCTCGTTCGTCGCAGACTTCATAGACAGCCATCTTTGTCTATCTCATCGAAATAATGTATTTGTTGTCCTTTATTATCAAGGAATATTTCAGTCAATGTTGCCAACTTGTGCAATTGAAATGAAACGCTTTAAATTTTAAAAACCCTTTTTATTTTCCATTTTTAAGTGCTTAAAATAATTTTTTTTTGGGAAACGGTTGAAATGGTTATTTCTAAATGTGACGTTTCAAAGATATTTCATAAAAAATACATCATTTTCGTCAGAAGGAGTATTCCCTATTCGGCTAATGCGAGTGAAAATGATAAATCTGAATCTGAAATCGTAGCTTCGAAAGCAGCAGTGAAAGGAAAAAGCAGCAGCATTCATCAATGCAATATAGTAGTAGGTACCAGTGGCAATACTGAGAGACAAAAATTCTGTCATTCTTTTTGTGACAGCTGAAAAAATCTCCTCCATGAAGACCTCTAAGTAAACAATGACAAATTGACCTACAAACTTCTCAAAAGCCACCAGAAGTGGATATAATCTGTTAGTTCAGTGGAAATAGGGCAGCACACCATTTCTTTGAAATTTACTAACTAGCATCGGCCAATTTCCGCCTCATCTTCTCTTCTTTTCCTGTTCGAAAGGTGATCAAGTATCCTCTTCGAGAGGAGTCCACGTAAACGCTCACCACCACCGGAATGCGAAGATAGCAACGAAGATCTGAAAAAGATCACGGTGGGTAAGTCTTTCAATGCGGTTTTCCATGGCTCTATACCATTTGCCGCTTATCAGATTGGGCTACTTGTTGGCGATCGCCATTCTACGACGATCACGCCAGCGTGTCACTTTTGATGAATCCGATTATGGTCTATAAGGTCTGCCCGGATTAACTCCGGGTCCCTGTCGACGAAGAAAATTAATCCGGAGGCATAATTGGACGGACAGTCTTTGTTCCAAATCAAAGGTACATCTCATGGAACTTTATGATAAATACCTATACTGCATTCACATTTATTTTAGCAGTCGATTGGCCATGAAATGATTTTCTCAAGTTTTTGTAACTAGAACGGAGTAAGGTTGGCACTCAATGAACGTCGTTAATATCATAATGCCGTTGCCACAACTAATATCAATTTTTATTACAAAAATGCCGAAAGTGATTGAAAAAAGAGACAGGGTTTTAGAAAGTGCTATTTAGAATTCAGGTCATCTCATTCAAATAGTTACCCTGATAATCTAAAATCCACAATACGTCAGACGGTAACGTACATATTCAATGTAAGAGAATTTATATAATGTTTCGTCTGAATCTAAACGACTTATATTTCAGCTGAATATTTCCACAATCAGAAAGATTGTGAATGAAGAGGATGACAAAGAATTTCCTTCTATTGGGAGACCCAAAAAAGTGGTGGCATTTGAGAATTTTATATTTGAGTGAATAAATGCGAAAAGTTTACTACAGAATTTTCGATGAATGTCATCGTAGAATAAGTTCCCGAAAATTTATTTTTCTATTTTTCATTTGACTCGTCCTATATATTGTAATTGTCTTAAGGTACCAATAAATACCTAATTATTATTATTATATTATATCAATGCATCAAGATGAACACACAAATACGCGCCAGTTGTCCTGTTAATTGTTTATTCATGTGAAATTTTCGTTCAAAGGTGAAGTTCATCTTGATTGATGATTTACTTATATTGATGCAAGATGATTTCTCTTGAAGAATTCAACATTCTTGTAATTATCTGTTAATCCCTTCGGAAGATACCCATTCCGAACCACTGCAACATATGCATTTCATCTTCGGGTTAATATTTTTGAAATCTACAACTGATGTAACGTATTCAAACTTTAGCCAAAGAAGATAACGAACATCAACTCCCCTCAAGCTAGTGCATATTATGATATTATACTGATCTCTTGTATTTTCCATGCAAATAACTTGATTTGGTATGCCTTCACTCAGTTTGTATAAACTTCAATTATGTTCTTCACATATTTTCCGAAGAGATTCGACATTGTGATGAAATACGTGATAACAGAAACTTTTACGTAGAACGGGCAACATAGCGTTGATTTAAAACCCAAAAATGTTTTGACAAGCTTCCTAACCCCACAATTTCGTACTATACAGAGTGAAATGTGTCAAGTTTCCATGACCAACCGACTGCTAAAATAAAAGTGAACGGAGTATAAGTAAAAATATGCACTTGAATCGAACTTTCGGCGATTGTGAATTGGACTAGTTATATCCTCGAAAACCCACTGATGACAGATATGCCTCATCGTTCTTTCCAAAGATCAGATCTCGAGAATCTGACATCTGCCTCGGAACGTGCTCAGATAGGACCAGATGCAAGTGAAACCAGATTATCAATAACACATAACAGAACAATTGTAAACACACACATCAGCCGCAATATCAATAAAAATGCAAATGATATCCCTCTTTCTCACTGTGTAATTTGGGAGGATTTGCAAAAATGCGTCCCTACGTTTCAGTTTCTCAAACAGGGAAGGACTACAGCAAATTTCATCACTGAACATTCCTTTGTAGAATTTTCGCAGAGCTGGCGTTTTTTTTTAGGGGATTTCATTAGGTTTCGGAAACGGACGAGATAAGAATCAACAAGCGAGTCGTAGGATTCTTCCCACGGAGCAACTAATATACATATCACCAATCTTCTCCAATTAGTGAGAAGATTTCCCTTCTGCGCCTCGAGCTAGATGTTGATCTACCCGATTAGGATTTCCAACAACGGACGAGTAGATAAAATATATAACTTTATCGAGAAGTGAGGTGTTAACATAACATACTGATGCGAGAAGGTTCGGGATTTAACTGCCTGTTTAAGCGTTCTTGAAAATTTGATTAGATTAAAAGGCAACGACAGGGAATATTTTTGGAAAATCTGGGGATGTATAACAAAGCTTAAAGAGAGGTTGATTTGGCAATAATACTACTCTAGAGGAGTTAAGAAAGTTCAGACATTTTGTGACCGTTTCTTATACATGAAATGTTCATTTATGAGAAATCGAATGATTACTTCCTTATATCTTAATGGTTTTTTGCTCCTCTTTTGATAATTTCTTCAGTTTCAGGCGAGTTCTTGTCGTTAACGTTTCTAAGAATTTTGTTAAGTTATTGTTCTGCAAACAACTTGGATTCCAAATCTGAAAATTCGTTTTGAAATAATAAATCAGAGAGATGTTTCCTCGTCCATATATATTGAGAAACTGGAAACGGGACCAAAAGACCGAGAAGTGGACTCCAAAGATCTACCACTCCTGAACAAGATCGGTTTCTGACTGTGACTTTTGTTAAAAATATATGCAGGGTGTTTACTGAAGTTTTTAGACAGAAGGTAGAAGTCATCAAAATAAATAATTCCACCAAAAAGTGTCACTATGAAAGATTCAAGATGGTTGAGCTACAACACCTACCATTCCGACAAAATTTCATTAAATCTCAAGTTCGCGACTGTGGCATCAGAAAAACGAAAGAAACATAAACATATCGCTGAAAAATGAATGGTTCAGTATATCCTTAGTCTATCTGATTAGGTTGAATCAGGTCACTCGAAAACTTGTATAGTATCGTGCGATTTGGTGTGAAAACAGTGTAGAAAATTGAGAAAGTTCCTTGAAAGTGCTTATGTTGACAAAGTTCTATTATTGTTACTCTTCTTCACATCATTCTTACGACGATTGTTGGAGAGTTCGAATAAAAAGATTATGATGGCAATAGTGAGAAAAATTGTGAATAATTTAGATGGATTTCATTGGTGATATTCAAACCAATATTCTATTTTTTACACTTGGTCCTGACTATTTTTCTGTCAGTTAGATCGAAGTGAGTCACTTCATAAAATCGTGTAAGTTACTGAATAATGGGAAAAGTTCGGCAATCATAAGTTTCCATTTCATTACCACGTAAATATCGAACGAGCCAATATCCTAAACAAAACCATATGGTTGAGTTTGCGATAATTCAGATAACAGATGATTTAGGGTCGTATAAGGATCTATTTCGGTAATAATTTCGATTTTTTTTCAACTTTCATTTTGAAATTCTTATATAGATGGTTTCTGGTGAAACAATTCATTCTGATCAGTTCTACCTTATGCATGTTAAAAAAAAACCCCACCTTTAAATACATCCTGTATCCAGGGTAAGTCCCTGACTCGTACAAATATTTCAACAGTAGATTCTTAAGGTCAAGAGAAACACTTTTGTCTTTCACCATTTTTTTTTGAATTGACTCGGTAAAAGATACAGGCTGTTGAAAAACTAACAGTCTCATCCAATTAAATGGTTTTCGGGGTATAGTATCATTTATTTGATGAATTTTTTTCGAACATAAGATATCACCCACGTCTACCAGATTTCTGATTATGACCATTACGTACCATAAAAATACCAATAATTCAAAGAACCCAACACTTGAAACTAAATTGGAAGCTATCCGATGAATATTTGAACGTTATGGAAAATAAAAGTATTCCTTATATTTTCTGGTGTAATGCGCCATTTTCGGGTAATTCGATGTTCAAAAATAAAAATATCCGTGAAATTTGAAAAATTGGGTACTCTGGCTGAATGGAACTCTGCTTAAAAGATCCACAGATGTATAGTGTCATAGATGTAGGTGAAGGGAATTTTGTTTTTCTAGTGGTGGCATAGCTCATTATGAAAACTCAAAATGGCTATATCTTTATATCAGGACCGAAACGGAAAAAATTGTATAGGAAAAAAGTTTTTCTTTTGACCTCAAGAATCTACTGTTAAAATATTTGTACAAGTCAAGGACTCATCCTGTACCTATATATGTATCTATAAATCTTAACAAAATTCCTCCATAATATTCTATTTATGCATTCACTTTCGCTGAAACAAATTGTAGTAGTTCTACAATTCCACAGCTTGCGTCTTTGGATATGAACCTTCTTTAAAATTTCAGCGAATTTTTGTTACCTTCCTGGATTAGATCTCCAGGGCCGGATTCCAATCGCCACCCATAACGAGAGGCGCATTCGCCATCTTGCGTCTAAGCTCAATTCCAAGGATACCCACGATCCGAAACTTGAAATCCGCCTCTGTAGTCCGATCCAGCGCAAATTGTATATCTGTGTTCCCGACCGACAGATATAAAAGAGAACTGTCCCGCTCCGTTTCAGCTGTCCCAATTAAATCGAAATAATATATCTCCGCATATCGAAATGCAAAATACCGCAACTGTGTACGTGTGTCTCTGTGTGTGTGTGTGTGTGTTTGTGCGAAAGTGTAGATATACGCTATCCGGCAAATTGCTATTTCTGTGCCGCCAGTAAATTGAGTCGTCGATCCCGAAATTAATTCGACATGTGTTTCTTCGATTGGACGCCGTGTTCGATACGAGCGTTGTTTCTGAATATTGTTACATCGTATTTTAATTAGGGAACGACGGATTCCGCCGATGTTGAAAAATCGAGTTACAACGCCGACTGTTGTTTCGATTTGTGAGAGAAAACGGGCGTGATGCCCGGGCTTATTGATAGACACGATGTTCGCTGTTCATAGACTAACTAGGATTTCGATAAAAATTACCGTAGAATCGACGCGGCGTCTGCGATATAACTATACTCCGTTCACTTTTATTTAAGCACTCGGTTAGCCATGGAATAATTTTCTCACGTTTTTGTAACTAAAACAGAGTAAAGTTGGCACTCATGAAATGTCGTTAATGTCATAACGCCGTTGCCACAACTAATATCAATTTTTATTACGAAAATGTCGAAAGTGATTGAAAAAAGAAATAGGGTTTCAGAAAGTGCTATTTAGAATTCAGGTCCGCTCATTCAAATAATAGGTAATCCTGATATCTACAATATATCACACGGTAGCATATTATCTGTAAGTGACTTTGCGACCTTTTAAACTTGTTTTCGGTTGAGGAAAGTCATGATAGTCGGATGGAGCCAAATCTGGTGAATAAGGGGGTTTTCTAGTAATTCAAACCCTAAATCACGACTATTTTGCATGGCAACATGAGATTTGCGTGCAGAGGCGTTGTCCTACAGAAACAACACACCCTTGGATAGCTTTCCGCGTCTTTTCTCTTTAATTTTATCCCCGAGAGTGGTCAGTAATGTCGATTAGTAATCTCCGGTTATTGTTCTACCCTTATCCAAAAAATCAATCATGATTATTCAATGGCAATCCCAGAAAACTGAAGCAAGAACTTTTCCAGCAGATTTTTGGACACGAAACATCTTAGGTCTTGGAGAACCAGAGTGTCACCATTCCATCGATTGTTGTTGCTGTGTTTGTGGATCGTTGAAATGTACCCAAGTCTCATCCATAGTAACAATTCGATTCAAGAAATCTACATCGTTTTCAAATCGTGCACAGATCGAACGCGATGCTTCTACCCTCGTACGCTTTTGGTCAACATTCAAACATTTGGGGATCCATTTTTCAGCAATTTTTCTCATATCCAAACTGACGTGAAGTGTATGATGAACGCGGTCGTATGAAATATTCAGTGACTCAGATATCCGTTTTAGCCCAATTCGACGGTCTGATAAAATCATGTCATGAACTTTTCGGTTACTGACACAGAAACTGGCCTTCCCGATCGGTCATCATCTTCGATGGAAAATTTACCTTTTTTGAAGCTTGCAGTCCAATTTTTCACTGTCGCATACGAAGGACATTGATCACCAAGGGTATTAAGCAAATCTTCGCAGATCTGCTTACCTCTTAACCCTTTTAAATACAGGTACTTGATGATAGCTCGATAATCAAATTTTTCGCTCTTCACAATTTCGGTGGACATCTTGTTTGTTTTAATTTATTGCGTATTTCTGGTTCACTTTTTTGACCTCAAACTTGACACTGACACTTCTAATGAGTTATTGTTCGTTGCTATGGTAACGCAATATTTTTTTATGCATAGAAATGGTTTAGGCTAACTAGATATCAATACATCGTCGTAGAACGGACAACATAGCGCTGATTTAAAACCCAAAAATGTTTTGACAAGCGTCAAATTTCCTTCATGTATTGAATAGCTCCTACTCCTCGTCCTCCTATATCAGTTAAAATTTATGTTGAATTTAAGTTCGGCAATGTCCATCAAGAATACAATACTTGATTATTGGTGGCCTTCAGTTATAACGAAAATGTATTTTATCAATCATTAATGAAGCTTCCAATTCTATACAGGGTAAGACCTTAACCCGTATAAACATTTTGACACTAGATTCTTGAGGTCAAAAGAAACATTTTTGCCTTTTTCCATTTTTTCCGAATCAGCTCGGTTTAAAAGATATAGGCTGTAGAGGAACCATAGAAAAATGTTTTTAAACGGTTTTATCGAATGAAATGGAATCTCGTGTTATAGTTTTCCATTTAATTGATGAATCTTTTTCGAACACAGGATATCACCCACGTATTCCAGTTTTTTCATTATGACCATTACGTACCATGAAAATACCTAAAATTCAAAGAACCCAACTCTTGAAACTAAGTTGAACGCTATCTTATGAATATTTGAACGTTTTATAAAATAAAAGTATTCGTCATATTTTTTCGTATAATGCGACGTTTTTGATCAGTTTGATGTTAAAAAATATCTATGAAATTCGAAAAATTGGGTACTTTCACCGAATGCAACTCATTTTAAAAGATCCACAGATGTGTAGTGTCACAGATTTAGCTAGTTATTCTGAAAGTAATTTTGTTTTTCATAGCTTATTATGAAAACTTAAAATAATCTGTTTATCAGCGCCGAATCAGAAAAAAATGGTATAAAAAAGTGGTTCTTTTGACCTAAAGGACCTCAAGAAACTACTGTTGAAAATTTTGTTCTCTTCACAGAACACGAATATACAGCATATTAATTTGTGCCACCATATTATTTCAAAAAATTGTCGCCACTGTCTTGTTAGTGTCACTGTACAGAGTGGACAAAATTCGTTGTCTACTGAGAGGATCTCGAGAACTATAGCAGCTAGAACAAAACGGATGACACATTTCCGAGATCTTTTTCGGAGAAACAAAGAATGGTGAAAACTGCAGCCTCCTACGATACTTCGATTTGGAGTTTGACAATCGCGTCGAGTTCTCATAACTTTTTGTCTCTGAAGTTGCAAATCTGAAACTTGAACCTTCTACAGGCACTTTTTTACGTAAAATCCACTGATAAGCTCAAAATATTTTTTTCATTTCGAATCATTGGGTAAGCTTTCATTTTTTTAAATGCAAATTTTATTGAATTTGTTATTTTTGAATTGGAAAACAATCTTTCGTCGGTAGATTCTCCGTATGAAAATGCCTATGAAGATTCAAGTTTCAGATGTGTAATTTCAAAGACAAAAAAGTTATGAGAACTTTTCGGAATCGTCAAAATCTCAATTTTTGTTTATAACACGAAATCTAAAAATGATAGGTCGATTCTGTTTTCAGATTTGGATTAGTCATGAAAAAAGATCTCGAGAATATGCCATCCATTTTCTTCTAGCTGCTATAGTTCTCGAGATCCCCTCAGTAGACAACGAACTTTGCCCACCCTGTACACCCGAATTCCCAACAGATGTGACAGCCCTCTGATTCCTGAAGATAAATTTCATCCGATACTTGACCAATGACTACTTTAATGAATGATCTGACCAATATCCAAAGAAGACCTCCAGCTCTCCCCCAAACCTCCAACTACCCAACCTCGACCCCATATCCCGTTCATTATTCATAACGGCGGCGATAAATTTTTTCGGACGCCCGTAACGCCTCCCCTCGCGCGAAATATAGCGCGACACCGAACAACACACAGTATAATATACCTCATTATAACTGTCGTTCCGTTTCTGTCGATAATTTACGGCGGGGACCGCGGCTAGCAGCGGCCAGAGAACGGAGAGAAAGAAACGTTTGACGAATTTGCAATTCACGCTCCGGTCCGATAAATTCGGACCGTTTATTGAAATAACCCCGTGGGCGTGTGGCCATAAAACAACGCGGATTTTCGACTGTTGTTGTTTATGGCCCTGCGGTCGGGGACATTCGATATCCGGACGTTTCGCAGTTTGTCGAAACTTCGACACGATACTCTCTACGAGGGAGATACGAGATCGTTGGCGTATCGACGAGGAAATCTTAGGGTCGGTGCAAATGTAGTTTTGTGTTTTTTATGGGGCTAAGGGAGAGCGCCCACCAAAGTAGCGTAGCACTGACATGGCAAATACATGACAAAGGCGATGCAAAATAATAACTGACACTTCTCTCAAATGTGCGATATCTGATAAAATTTTGAATCGCCTTTGTCATGTATGTGCCATGTCAGTGGCTACTCCCACTAAAGTCTGACGTGGCGTGGCAAGTCAGAACAGTGGAAAACTCTCGATGGAATACAAAAGCCAGCCTATGTTTGTATCACTGAAGCTATAGACTAAAAGCAGGAACAACATTTGTGCACTTATCTGCAGCATATGAAACTTTATACACATCTAAAATGTGAAAAGAAGGCTCGCTTATTTAAAAAACTTGTGTTAAGATAGAAGGTTTCGGGTTTTTGTTGCTGATCATAGTGAAAACTTCAAAACTCTCAATAACGGTCTTCCACAAGAATCAGTGCTAGTACCTTTTCTTTTCAGTTTATATATTACGAGTTTATATAGTACGAAAATGTGGGGTTATGACGCTTGTCAAAACATTTTTGGGTTTTAAATCAACGCTATGTTGCCCGTTCTACGTAAAAGTTTCTGTTATTACGTGTTTTATCACAATGTCGAATCTCTTCGAAAAATATGTGAATTGAAGTTTACACAAACTGATTGAAGGCATACCAAATCGAGTTATTTACAGGGAAAATACAAGAGATCAGTATAATATCATAATATGCACTAGCTTGAGGAGAGGTAATGTTCGTTATCTTCTTTGGCTAAAGTTTGAATACGTTACATCAGTTGTAGATCTCAAAAATTTTAACCCGAAGATGAAATGCATACGATGCAGTGGTTGGGAATGGGCATCTCTCGAAGGAATTAACAGATAATCACAAAAATGTTAAATTCTTGAACAAAAATCTTCTTGCATCAATTGAAGTAAAAGGAATTGGAGGAAGTTTCAACTCAAGATGAACTTGAACCTTGAATTTTCACATGAATAAAAAATTAACAGGACAACTGGCTCGTATTTGTGGCTGTTCATCTTAATACATTGATATAATAATAATAATTAGGTACTTATTGGTACCTTAAGACATTTACAATGTATGGGACAAGTCGAATGAAAAATAGAAAAATCAATTATCGGAAACTTATTCTACGATGACATTAATCGAAAATCCTGTAGTAACGTTTCGCATCAATTCACCCAAACATAAAATTCTCAAATGCCACCACTTTTTTGGGTCTTCCAATAGAAGGAAATTTTTTGTCATCCTCTTCATTCACAATCTTTCTGATTGTGGAAATATTCAGCTGAAATATAAGTCGTTTAGATTCAGATGAAACATTATATAAATTCTCTTACATTGAATATGTTCGCTATAGTCTGACGTATTGTGGATCTTAGAATGTCGGGCTATAACTATTTGAATGAGCGGAACTGAATTCTAAATAGCACTTCCTGAAACCCTGTCTTCTCTCTCTTTCAAACACTTTCGGCATTTTCGTAAGGAAAATTGATATTAGTTGTGGCAACGGCGTTATGACATTAACGACATTTCATGAGTGCCAACCTTACTCCGTTCTAGTTACAAAAACTTGAGAAAATTATTTCATGGCCAACCGACTGCTAAAATAAATATGAATACAGTATACTTCTTCTGAGAAATTTATATGCACTGATGATATTGCCCTCGCATTCCGTCATTCTGATTTTAGATGCATAGAGAATAATCTACCTACAGATTTAGAAATTTTGAGGAATTACTTTTTCGAGTGGCGTTTGCGTCCTAACCCAAATAAAACCTAGGTTTCGTGTTTCCATTTGAATAATCATCAGAAATATTGACAATCGTGCGTTGTTTTCGGTAATTCTTTTTTGTAACATAACTTCCATCCAAAATATCTAGGAGTTAAGCTGGATTCCTCGATGAATTTCGAAGCGCATTTGAAAAATTTGCGTCTGAAGTTGAAAACTAGGAATAATATCGTGCATAAGCTAGCAGGTACTTCATGGGGTGCTGATGCAAATACTCTCGAACGGCAGCCCTAGCTTTGGTGTTTTCGGCTGCTGAATATTGTTGCCTCGTTTGGGTTAATAGTGCTGATGTGCAAAAAATTGACGTACAGCTAAATCTTTCTACGAGAATTTTTACTGGAACTATTAGATCTTCACCTATTCAATGGTTACCAGTTCTTTCAAACATTGTACCGCCCCATATTCGTAGACAGAGTGCAGTTATAAATTCTTGGAATAAATTCCACTCCTTTCCCGACTCAATTCCAATTCTGTCCTATATTCCCTCAAAATTCTATTTCCAGTCTGAAATCGCGTGAACCCTCATCGTCCAACTCTCTCCTTAATTCGAATGAAAGGACAAGGGTATTTGGCAGTCTGAATGAAATACGTGCACTATTTTCAACCAAGAATTAGTTAGTGATCCTTCGAATAGAGTTCCTGGTTTTGATCTTCCCAGGAAAATATGGTGTATTCTGAATCTTATAAGAACAAGTCACAGACGTTGCAATAGTATCCTTTTCCGATGGAATTCAGTTGTGAACTCCAGTTGTGATACCAGAAAAAACCATGTATGAACTGGTTAATCATTGTCCCATTTATAAATTTCAGGATGGTGTTAGGGCTATTAATGCTCTTTCCGAATCTTTTTTGAATTGGGTTGTGAATTTTAGGTCAATCTGATATATAGAAGATAATTTATTCTCAGACATTTTTCTGCTTTTGTTTTTTTATTTCAGATGAAATTTTCTTTAACTTGGAGAAGACTCCCTGCATTTTCTTTCTCTTCGGGGAAAGGATGAATTTTTGCAGTTCAAAATGCCCCTCAATATGAAATATTTCAACTCATTTTGTAAACAGTTTCATTTCTTACAATACACTACACTCACGGGGAAAGAGGCTTTTTTTATTAGGGTTTTTTCCCTAAGCTGTTGTTCCATACGCAAAATTGTATGGTACCTCGTTAAGCTAACCTCTGCTGAAACTGTATCTTATGCACATGCTATAATTATTGTTTGATATTAAAAATTTTAATGCTCTTCATCGAAGGGAGATACATTCGTCCCTTTCTTAGGTATAAGTTCTTAGTAACTTTGCATGAATTCACCATTAGATTCACTCCTTCCTCAGATCTTATGGTTGTATTCTACTTCTCATCTGTAAATTAGAACTCTGCATACATGTACGCTACAGCGTACGATCGATCTGTCAGTGTCCGATTGACAAATTTGAAAATAATGCAATTCTGTAACAATCTTCTTTACTTTTGAACAACTTATCGTAAATAGTTCAGGATTCCTGTAAGCTACAGATCACTGAAAACGTCTAGAATGGCAATTTTCCTGTAAGCTTATGGAAAGTTACAGATTGTCTTACAGATTAAAACAGAATACCACCATGAGTTCTTGAGATGTTTTCAATCTATTGCAATCTGTTGTCAGAAGCTTGGCAACATAATATCTGATTTCACGTGCACATGTTTTTGATTGGGTGATTTTTATTTCACTGAGATTGATAAAAAATATATGAGAAATATAGAGATATAATTTTTTTCTTCAATTTGGTTTCAAGTGACTTCCAAATGACCTATACACCATAGATTATTTCCTATCGCACCGTGCACACCAAAATAAGCCATTTTTATCGACTCTCTTCATTATCCACAAGTTGCCAACTTATGACGTCCCGGGATGGCCGGTCACGGGACGCGACCACCCCCCTCTTCGCGCCCCCTCGCCCCGTGGGTCCCGGTGCAGATGGTGCAGCGTCGTGTTCTGCATAAGTGCATCCTTGTAGGCTGTCACGGACGACCCCGCCGGCACCTAAGTGCATTTACGTGTCGGCCCGATCCAGGACGCGCGGCGGGGCCCCTTTAGCGGGCCCGCGTAGAGGAGAGGTCTCCGGGAATCGATCACCTTGTCCGTTTAGCGTCGGCCGTTTTGTCGTACGGGGCGGCGTATGTGCGTTCGCGCCAGTCGTCAATTTGTTCCACTCTTGTATCTTACGAGTGGATTTTAGTGTTCCGCAGCTGATTTACCGGATGTTGAAATTTCCACCGTTCGCCCGGCCGTATTTCAGGCTCGTCCGATGTGTCTTCTCGGTTTTGAATAACTCACTCGTAGACGTCGCGAGAGAACACGACGCCAGGGTATTCGTGAGGAATGTTGACGTTGTGAAAATGGTCTGCCGTCGCATTCCTCCAGTTTATTCGTGCGAGATTGGGGTCGTTCTCTTTGTGGCTATGTAGGAATTTGAACCCTAACGTGAAACTTTGTTTAAATGATGGTTGATTGACAAAAGCTTTATTCGGGTTCCAACAAGAACCGTACTAGAGCTATAAGGAGTTTGCGCATTGAAATGCCCCTTCCTTGTTCGGGTTTTTTTTTGGACTGTTCTAGGACTAACTTCTTTGTGTTTGGATTTTGTCAGAATCATCCTGGGACGATCCTAGAACTATCCAAATTCAGCACCTGAGAACTGATCTGGGATATTTTAATAACGTTTGTTTCGCGTTCGGGTTTTCATAAAATGAGAACCATCCTCGAACAATCCCAGGATTCGATACTACAGTTCTGCGCAGTTCTAGAACAATTCTCGGACTGTCCGAAATTCGAACCCGAGTACAGCTCAAGATCCAGCCTTTCAGAACTGCAATCATTTTGGACCTTCTGTTTCAATACCCTCCTTGGTAAACCCCCAAGAAATCATCTACGATGTTGACAAATTTTGACGTCTTCTGAAGGAGTCTTGCCTGTCATATCTGAAGGTTTTAGTCTGTCCAGATAAGAGCTTCTTGGGCTGATGAATTCTACACCCTCACATAGTCAATGGTCCTTCGTTTCACTCCTTCTGGATTGTAAGAGATGAAACTGCTTACGAAATAAGCTCAAATATTTCATATTGAAGGGAATCTCTCGCTTGAAAAATCAATCCTTTCCTCGAAGAAAAAGGAAATTCAGGGAGTCTTCTACAAGTTACCAGAAAAACTTATCTGAAATATAAAGTAATAAGAAAAACAAAAAAATGTGGGATAATAAAATTAGGGTCTGTATGTAAGATTGACCTAAAATTCTCAACCCACTTCAAACAGCATTCGGAAACTGCATGAATAACTCTGAAACCATGATTTCTTCTGTTTCTCCGCATTCACAACTTGGGCTCTCAACTGAATTCCATCGGAAAAGCATACTATTGCAACGTCCGTAAACTGTTCTCATACGATTCAGAATACATCATATTTTTCTGGGAAGATCAAAACCAGGAACTCTATTCGAGGGATCACTAACTAATTTTTGGTTGAAAATAGTGCACGTATTTCATTCAGACCGCCAAATGTCCTTGTCCCTTACATTCGAATTGAAGAAAGAGTTGGACCATAAAGGTTTACACGACTTCAGTCTTGGAATCGTATTTTCTGGAATGTAGGATAGAATTGGGAATGAGTCGGAAAAGTATTGGAATTTATTCCAAAAATTCATAACTGCACTCTGTCTACGAATATGGGGCGGTACAATGCTTGTAAGAACTGGTAACCATCGAATAGGTGAAGATCTAATAGTTTCAGTAATAATTCTCATAGAAAGATTCAGCTGTACATCCATTTTTTGCATATGGGCTCTATTAACACAAACGGGTCAACAATATTGAGCAGTGGAAAAAACCAAAGCTAGGGCTGCCGTTCGAAGAGTAGTTGCATCAGCACCCCATGAAGCACCAGCTAGTTTATGCAGGGTATTATTCCTAGTTCTCAACTTCAGACGCAAATTTTCCAAATGCGCTTTGAAATTCAGCGAGAAATCTAGCTTAACTCCTAGTTATTTAAATTGAAGTTATATTCCAACTAAGAATTACCGAAAACTAGGCTCAATTTTTTATATTTTTGATGATTATTCAAACGAAAACACGAAACCTCGTTCTTATTTAGGTTAGAACGCAAACGCCATTCGAAAAAGTAATTCCTCAAAATTTCTAAATCTGTAGATAGATTATTCTCTATGCATCTAAAATTAGAATGACGGAATGCGAGGACAATATCATCAGCGTATATAAATTTCTTCAAAAGAAGTAGTAGGGACATCAGACATATATAAATTGAAAAGAAGAGGTGCTAGAACTGATCCTTGTGGAAAACCGTTATTCAAAGTGATGAAATTACTACTGTTATCATCAACAAATACACGAAACCTTCTATCTGACAGCATGTTTTCTATATGCCCTGAATTTTTTTGTTTGTTTGATAGGTACCCTATCCGTTAAAAAGGGCATGCCATTGGAAAAAAGGACTTATTGACGTAAATTAAAGGTCATTTTCGAAAAACAGCAGCGTCTTTCCAACCAACTGTAAAATTTAAGAGTTCCAGCGTTTTTCTACAGGATAATATATTTGAAAGATATGAATTTTTGCGTTACCTACATTTTATTCATCAAATGAAATAAATAAATAATGGAAATCCAAAAATTAAGGCTATTTTTCCTGGAATTCGTCGTTTGAAATTACCACCAGAAATTGATTTGAATAATATATCATTGAAATGAGATTTTTTTCATCAAACCACTCACGCGTTATGCGTCTAATTATTTGTTACCTTTATGAAAAATATTTCAATAATACAGAAAACAAACAAACGGGGGAAGGTCGAACCTATACAGCGCGATCTGGTGCCATAAATTACCATTCGAACCTGAAATGAGGAAATATACAATAACGAAAACGAACGCAACAATTCCTCTAGTAAGCCAACCATCTTTCCACACTTCAGATGCGTATAAAGTTTGAAAATCAATTTATCCTTCCATACTTTCTCATATGGTACAGATAAATCCACGAATGCTGTGCTGGTGAGGCTGTCTTGGCGGGTACACAATACTTCGCATAGTATACGAATAAACTGATTTCCATTGAGTTGTTCACAAAGCAAGGAAATAAAGAACAATAAGTAAATCGTTCAACACTTTGACAGATGCTATTTCGTCGAGCAGTCTGTAAAAATTTCACGAGCGGACAGAAAACTAACCCATAAACAACATGAAACGGCATCGAATGGGAAGCGTCCCAAAAATAACCCTTTACTCATCCAGCCATCTCCTTTATGACAAACGCCATTAGTGGCTTCTCTTTGACACCACTCAGTCAAATAAATAATTCCCGGCCGTAAATTTCTCGTCGCGGGAATCTCTTCACCCCTTAATTGTCTAGTTGTTTCCAGATGTCCCCTCGGATCAAAGTGGCGTGAAGAGGAGATAATTCAGCGAGAAAAGGGAGAGCTGAATTATTTAGCAGGTCATAATCGTAAAGTGAAATCACGCGGTGGCGTCATTAGGCGTAAATCTGGAGCGCATAAAGCGATAGGTCCGCGTTGACGATCGGGAGAGCGGGGATTTTTTTACGGCACGACTTTTCTGGAACACGGGGAGACTGACGGAAGATCGCGTTCGTCTAGACTCGAGGGATAAGGAAAAAAATTGATGATGGAAATGACAATTTTTTTATTTTTGTTACTGTCAACGCGAATGGAATGTTCAGAAAGAAAAGTATATTCACTATTCAATCGCTTTCACTGATGTATGAATGTGTTACCGATCATACAGGGTGTTTACTTAAGATGGGAAAAAATGTCTGAATCAAACTGCTCCACATGAGTTAGGGATATTGACTTAAATTGCAAAAAAATATAGTTAAAATAAGATTTTTGTGATGAAAATTCATATCAATATGATTTCATGTTGCAAATTGATTTCAGCTTGTAGGTCTGCAGCGTATACAGGGTGGTTAACAAGAATCGAGTAAAATAACGAAATTGTATTCCCAGAGAATTCCAGCATTTTAAGACTATCAATACAATAACAGCTTGACATCTTCTTTGCATACTACACACGAGGTTGTTGAACATTTCTTGAGGAATTTGGTTACCTAAACGATGCTGAAGCTCTCTCAGATCATTCAAGGATTCTGGGGTAGGTTGATGATTATCTAATCTTCTTTGGAGCATATCCCATGCATGTTCTATGCAATTCAAATCTAGTGAGTGCGGAGGTATTGTTAAATGTGGAATACCAAGCTCCTCGCGCGCATTCCCAACTATGGTTGCACGGTGCGGTCTAGCGTTATCGTCTAGAAATTGAAAAGTTTCACCAATAGCTGCGTGAAAATTTGGCACAACATTGTCAATGACCTGCTCCCTATAGTGCAAGGCGGTCATATTCCCAGGACAAATGTGTAGATCTGTACGCCCGTTGAAAAATATCCCGGCCCATACCATAACACTACCCCCGAATGGATGGACTTCTTGGACATAGCGACGATTGCGGGGTATGCGTGTGATTGTCCATACCCTTATTCTTCGAGAATCTGAAAATCGTCCATATCTGGATTCATCAGTGAAAAGGACACTACGCCATTGTCCGTTCCAATTTATATGTTGCTATTCCAGTCTTTGACGCTTATGTTCACGTGTTTGGAACTCCTCTTAATGGACGTCTAAAACCTAGATTCACCTCTCTTAAACGTCGTCTGATGGTTTCGATGGAAACTTGGACCCCATCTGCATTTTGAAGAGTATTCCGTAGCATTCTACACGTAGATGTAGGGTTTCTTCTCGCCGAAACGGTAATGAAACGATCCTGAGCAGGTGTTGTTTTTCGTCGCCCACCAAGCCTTGGTCTTTCCAATACGGAACCTGTCTCCCTGAACCTATTCCAAAGTCGAGATATCACACTTTGGCTGACTTGGAGCCTTTCCGCTACAACAACCTGAGTTAGGCCACCCTTTAGCATTCTGATAGCCCTATTAGCCTCAGCGTTTATTAATTTACGTCTCGGCATTTTCAGAAAACTCGTTTCAAATCGAAGCCGTTGATAAACTACATTTCAAAATAAGAACATTCATGAAGCATATGCAAAGAACCATACTTCAGAAAAAAGACGACCAGATTGACGTAATGTCTCATACTGATTTTTATTGGATCGATTCAAGTTGTTATTGAGTTTTAAATGATTTTACAGCGATTTTCCCAAAGATTACATACTTTTAAAAACGATTGAATACGATATCCCTAACTCTTGTGGAGCACTTTATTTCGAGAAGGAAGGTGAAATACGAAATTTGAGATATTGGGTATCAAAAATAGTACATTGTTTACCGGGTAGGAAATGCCTAACATTTCTGTATGACTGTGAAGATTGTTAAGTCGAGGCGCAAGCCGTATGAATGTTGAATAGTCAAACTTAACGCATATAAATTTAATTGCTGATGTTTTCGAAAACAAACAGTGTAAAATGATGATGAATTTTCCATTTCTGGGACTCCTCCAGAGCTGGTTGAGGCAGTGCATACTGCTTCATTAGAGTTATTGCCAATGAAATCAAGAGAAAAGTACGAATATGCATATAAACATTTTATGGGCTATCGCAAGAGTAAAAATACGAGTTCTTTCTCGGAAAATTTTGTGATGGCATACTTTAAAGATGAAAATCCTCAACATTGTGGGCCAATTATTCAATGTTGAAGTCAATCCTTGCAATGTTGCTATGTCTACAAATTCAAAACTTCGTTCTTTATTGAAACGACAAGCTCAAGGTTATACAGCGAAGAAATCTAAGATTTTAACGAGGAAAGAAATCGAAAAATGTATCCAGGAAGCTCCTGATACAGGAGATTTAATGATTAAGGTAATTTACAAGGTTTTAATTTCTATTCAGATCACACTGGTCTTCATTTTTTAGGTTGCTTCATTATTTGGTGTTTCTGGGGTCTGTAGAATGGATGAGTTAGTCCGAACGACTCTAAACGATATACAAGACCTAGAACCTAAGCATTTAGTTAGCATACCTGATTCGAAGACCAACAAACCAAGATCATTTATAGTTAAGCAGATGTATTTGAATCCTTATCGAACCTATTTTTCTTTAAGAACACATAATATGAACAGTGACCGATTTTTCTTTAAATATCAAAGCGAAAAGGGTTGCAGATCATTAATAGGAATACTGCAATTTAGAAAAATGTCTGAAATGGTAGTTAAAATCAGATATACTTAAATCTTTATCGAAACTATCTCTCGTTAAGACCAATTGGTAGGCACAGATCAATTCAGAAGAATGCCTAAAATAGTTGCTAGTTATTCGAATTTGGGAAATCCGGAAGAATATACTGGTCACTGCTATCGTCGGTCTTCTGCAACAATATTTGTTGACTCTGGTGCCAACATAACTAGTTTAAAGAGGCATGGCGCATGGAAATCATCAAACGTTGCTGAAGGATACATCGAAGAATCTCTTAACAATAAGGTGGCAAATGAAATTTTCACAGTACAAAATATTCAACAAAATAACCCTACTACCTCGCATGTATTCCAAAATGTTTCTCATAGTTCTAATAATGTTCTCCAATTTCCAATAATTGTACTAACTGTATAATAACTGTAAATATAACAAACTGATTTTACAATGTATTCTGCAATGCATCGAGAAAATATAAATTAATTCCTTATAAACAACGTGTTTTCAATCATTTATGCAGAAGACTAACAACTGTAAGGAAATATCATTTCCTTACAGGAAGTTAGGAATTTCCTTACTGTAAGGAAATATCATTTCCTTACAGTAAGGAAATTCCTAACAGGTGGAAAATCTTGACTTCTTTTTGAGAAATTTTCTCTGGACTGTCCAAATTTAGTAAAATTCAGTAAAATTCTATAGGTACTTTTTTGAATCTGGGTGCACAGAAGTTCTAGACTTAATAAGTCCACATGCAAACAGCTACGGCATCATTGAACCCAATACAGGGTGAGTATCCGACTCCTACATTGTGCTCCAGTATTTCCAGTAAGATTCCTCATAAATTAAAACACGTCACTCTCATCCTCCACAATTTTCCCGCATTCGGCTCGTTTTAAAAGGCACAACAGCGTTGAATATCAACAGGTTAGGTCCATAAAGACGCGACACGAACATCGAACAACCAGAAAACGGCGTTATTTTTCCATCGTTCGGTCGAGCAGGAAGTGTGTGTGGGTAATTTCGAAGATTAATGTCTCCGGTCCACGGGTCCACGAAACGGCCGCGTAATTTGTCTATCGGTCCACCACGAGGAGGCAGGTATCTCTCGAAATCGAATCTGCCCACGCTTCCGAGGACCGGTCCTGAGTTCTACGAGGTGTGGGATCGCTTTAAGAGCTCCAGAAACGGTCGTGGATGCAAATGAAGATCTCGGTTCGATGGGCGATGGGGTGCTTGGGACAGAATTACCAATCTTTCACTCCGATTGCGATATACGATGTGATTCGAGAACCAAAATGTCATATACAAGGGTGGTCCAACGAAAATTTTTACTAACATCTCGATTTTCCGATTTTACAATGAAAATGTGGAAAATCGTTCGTAAAGTCATTCGGGGCAACTGTGCGCACTTTTGCCTTTCAAGCCATACCCTGTTTCAAATGTTGAAGCTAGGAAAATTAAAACATATTCATAAGATAGAGAATTTTCCGATCTATAAAAAAACATCAAAAAGCAAACAAACTAAAAAGTTTTTTTTCCGTAAAAAAGAATTTAATAGAAAAATTCGGAGTGCGTTCACATGCCCCGTATTGGGGGTAAGTGTGCGCACCCTCACGGGGTTAGTGAACGCAGTGTGCAGTGCACAGAACACAACACTTGATACATTCCCTTGTTGGTGGCTCTTCAAATTTTTCTGAACAAATAGGACAATATTGATACAGTCTTATTCAAAGAAAATCAACAATGTCATAATTTATTCCTCACTGAACTAATGCCCTTATAATGAATCTATGCGCACACTTACCCGCGCACACTTTCCCCAGTAAGCCAAAATTTGAATTGACGTTCTTATAGAATTGAGCAGCTAAGAGAACCTAAAATTTTTTATTATATATTTAGATTAATATGCCCATGAACAAATAAACTATTGTTCAACACTGAGGGACTCGGAACTTGGACCTGGCAGAATTTGCAGAGATGCTAAAAATTAACAAAAAAACTAGTGAATTTGATTGATTGCAAATAAAAAGTTAAAGAAACGTCACACAACGCACTCCTATGAAAAACTAATATGGCGATTCTGCGCCCTTGCTTCACCCAAATGAACCCCTCTTTCATACATTGCATAGTCGAGATATACGCACTGCGCACACTTACCCACTGCGCTCAGTTACCCCGAATGACTCTACCGGTCAATTTCTGATTCGAGGGGGAACAACTTTCCCTGTCTTTGCATCCTAGTAACTTTAACCCCCTGACGGGGGTGAGCGAAACCTCTTGATTTTGAATAGGGATGAGGGGTGTTGCGATAACCAGTTTTGAAGATCGTATCGTGTACTATCTGACTCTTAAATTGCACTTCAAAATACCCATCGATAATGAAATAACAGCGAAAATAGCGGAAGAGGCAATGTGGAATTTCTCTCGAGAATATTATTCGTATCCGATACATTCCAAAGATATTTAGTAGTTAATGTTGTTAATTTCTTGTCCAAAAGAGTAGACGAACCATGTTTTTGATTCACCTTAGTCTTTTAGTATTTTGAGAACACAAAAGTGTGTCAAAGCGATTGTAATTCTGTAGTAGAATTAAAATGGTGTACTCCGTAGAAGAAAGGGTGGAAATGATAAAGTTATTTTTTAGAAATAACAACACTGCCCAAACAAGAGCGTCTTCATTTAACGAACGACATCCAGAAAAAAATGTATCCACTGCTTACGTTGAGCAAGTGGTAGCCTAATTTGAAGCTTCTGGTTCAGTCAGAAACAAGAAGAGGGTGCATAAAAGAGACGAAGCGAGGGACGTGGCTGTCTTAGATCATGTTGCAATGGATCCGACCTTTAGTACTAGGAAATTGTCCGATTTATCAAGTGTTTCAAGCACTACAATCATGAGAATCCTCAAACCACATAAGATAAGACTGGTTCAGAAACTGAATGAGGATGATCCCGATCGCCGATTCCAGTCCTGTGAAATAATCAGTGAAATGATTAACGGTAAACGAAACTACATATACAGGGTGTATTTGAAGGTGAGCCTTTTTTCAACAGAAGATAGAACTGGTCAAAATGAAGCGTTCCACCAAAAATCACCTATACAAAACTTTCAATATGACAAAGTTGAAAAAAAAATTGAAAATGATTACTGAAATAGATCCTTATACGACCACAGAACGTTTGTTAGTTGAAATATCGCAAAGCAGTGGGAAAAACTTATCTCCTCATTCGACCATGTGGTTTCGTTTACGATATTGGCTCGTTCGATATTTGCGTGGTAATGAAAATGGAAACTTAGGATTGCCGAACTGTTCTCATTATTTTTTAGTTACTTACACGATTTTATGAAATGGCTCATTTCGATACCAACTGACAGAAGAGACTTAGGACACGAGTGTTCTTCAAAATCTCACCAATAAAATTCGTCCAAATTATTCACGAATTTTTTCACAATGGGCATCACAATCTTCTTGTTCGAACATTCCAACAATCGTCGTAAAAATGGAATGAAATGGGGAAACATCATGACACTTTTTCAACATAACTAACGAGTGTTCTTCAAAATCTCACCAATAAAATTCGTCCAAATTATTCACGAATTTTTTCACAATGGGCATCACAATCTTCTTGTTCGAACATTCCAACAATCGTCGTAAAAATGGAATGAAATGGGGAAACATCATGACACTTTTTCAACATAACTAACATAAGCACTTTCAAGAAACTGCCTCGATTTTCTACATTTTGTTTCACCCTGAATTGCACGATACAACAATTATGATCTTCTCAAAAGTGACCTGATGCATCTAATTCGATGAACTTGGTACTGAACCATTCATTGTCCAGCCATATGTTTAGGTTTCGTTTCGTTTTTGCGATGCCGAAATCACCTTAGACAGTCCCGTATTTGAAATTCAATGAAATTTTGTATTACTTCTAGAGGTTTTATCTCAGCCATCTTTGATATTTTATTTAGACAATTTTTGGTTCAACGACGTTCTGTCAAAAAAAAGCCTCACAGCCTGTATATGTTCGATATCTGTTTTTCGTAAGAGTGTTCATTTTACTTTAACGACATATAGGGTCATTCTTGGCAAATGTGCGCAGTGTGTATATCTCGACTATGCAATGTATGAAAGAGGGGTTCATATGGGTGAAGCAAGGGCGCAGAATCGCCAAATTAGTTTTTCATAGGAGTGCGCCGTGTAACGTTTCGTTAACTTCTTATTTGTAATCAATCAAATTCACCGGTTTTCTTGTCAGTTTTTAGGACCTCTGCAAATTCTGCCAAGTCCAAGTTCCGAGTCCGACAGTGTTAAACAATATTTTATTCGATCATGCGCATATTAATCGAAATATATAATAAAAAATTTTAAGTTCTCTCAGCTGCTCAACATTATAAGAACATCAATTCAGATTTTGGCATACTGGGGAAAGTGTGCGCGGATAAGTGTGCGCATAGATTCATAATATGAGCATTTGTTCAGTGAGGAATAAATTATGACATTGTTGATTTTCTTGGTTAAGATTCGATTAATATTGTCCTATTTGTTCAGAAAAATATGAAGAGCCACCAACAGGGGAATGTATCAAGTGTTGTGTTCACCAGGAATGGTGATACGAACGCTTGTAAAGAAGCGCTTCTGTATTGACAATAAACAGCATTTCTCTAATATTGTATCATTTTGATGACATTATTTTGTAATTTGTTTTGATTGTGTGGTTCACTAAGCACTGCGTTCACTTACCCCGTGAGGGTGCACACACTTACCCTCAATACGGGGCATGTGAACGCACTCCGACTTTCACTAGTAAATTTTTTTTTGCGGAAAAAAAACGTTTTTGTTTGTTTGCTTCTTGATGTTTTTTTATAGATTATAAAACTCTCTATCTTATGAATATGTTTTAATTTTCCTAGCTTCAACATTTGAAACAGGGTATGGCTTGAAAGGCAAAAGTGCGCACAGTTGCCCCGAATGACTAACTGATATAAGAGACCAAACATTTGAGATCTCATAAATGAACATTTAATTAATCGACAATAATCAGCAACTTTTGTACATTTACAACATAATGGAGGAGTATCTTTTCCTATTCAATTCCCCAATTTTTCATTTTCGAACCCTTCCGAAGATCTTACTTAGTATTCGAGGCGAATCTGTCGACTTTCTACCGATCGATCGTCCGGTGCCTTTTTCCGGCGTTTCCGAGCGAACAGACCGCCAGCGGACGGCAGCAAGAAGCGCGATCCAGCGCCCGCCGCGTCGCGGGTGGTCGGCGCAAATTACCGGGGACATTAACGCGCACGTAACTCGTATATAACGTACCGCGATCCGCGTATCTTCGCTCTTTCGGCGGCCTCGCGGATTCCCGAAGATGCGGGACGATGGGGAGGCTCACCGAGGCGCGGAATCGTGGGAAGGATACCGCGCAAAAAGCGGTCAAAGTCGCCTGATTGACGCTCGCGTTCTGGCGATCATAGAATAGGATTGCGCGTGTCAAATTCGAAGTTATGTAAAAAATTTCAATATTTCTTCGACATTTCTTCGATGTTCAGCAATGACAATATACTTTATGACCCTTTGGAGATTCTGACAAGACCAACTTCCATTACGCAAAAAATAGTCTTCCCAGAGAACGCTCGAATTTTTTCCAGTTAGATAAACTATTCAAGAACATCCTCTGAAAATTTCATGGACCTCGGTGAAAACGTTTGGTGTTGACGAATTTTCATGCGACCTCATCTTTTTTGCAATTTTTCGAAGGTCAACTTCCGACACGCGAATCTCCCAGAAAAATCATCGAAAGCTAAAAGTAATACATATTCTGACAGGGCAACTATATTAGTAATAAATGTGTTATCGACCCATCTATTTCGAAGCAACCGTTTGGTCTTGGCGAATTTTTAAGTGGCCGCGTTTTTTTGGAATTTTTCGAAGGTCGACTTTAGGCAGGCGTTTCCCCCCAAAAAGTTATCGTAGAGCTGAAAGTGATACATATTCTGGAAGAATAACTCTTTTTCTAATGAATCTCTAAATTTCATCGAAGCAGGGGAGACTGGGGAGGGTTGATACGTTTTTTGGAATTTTTATTCTGGAAACTGAATTATATGAAGAAGCAGGACTTTTCTTATATTATATAATTCTTCAATTAATCGTTCAACAAAATAAATATAGAAGTCGCAAAACATAAACATCTTATTCTGTACAGAACGTTGAACACAAAAACATGCAAACTGTCTCAAGCCTCCCCACATATGGGAGGATTGATACGATGTACTGGGAGAGTAATCGAGAGGATTTTTCAGCTCAGTAGGTAGGTCAGCAATGATACTGGCTTGCTTTGGTCCTATAGGTGTAGAAAAATCAGGAAATTGTCAGTTAGTCACTTCCACACAAGAAAAGTCGGCCTCGTTAAATACATGGGGATTGTACGGTTTTTGAAAATCCCTTTGATATGTTGGATGGTGAAGACGCCTTCATGTAGGCCTATCCAACTAGCTACGGAATATTTTTTGAAGATTATACATGTATCAGGCCTCCCACGACAAATGTCTCAAACCTCCCTGAAAGCAATTTTTAAAGTGATTTATGTTTTCATCTTATACCCATATATTTTGAAAAGCGAATAAAACTGTAAATTGAGTAGTTTTATGCATATTTCCCAGTGAAATGTTTGTTTATGCCGAAGAATTAATGCATGATCATAAAACCCTTAGGTAACTTGAGTAAAAACTTACAATTTCTCACCTCGAAACACTCTTCGTTGAATATTTCATAAACAAACTACTGTTAGCCTTACATATTAACGTCACGCAATGCCCTCTGCGGCCTCTGCCAAATAATAGTGTTCACTAGTATAATACTTTTGAAAACGGCTACAGATCGCGGATATAAGCCTGTATCAAGCCTCCCCATGTATCAATGCTCCCTAGTCTCCCCTAAGTGCAACCGTTTGGTCTTGGTCATCGTAGACCCAAAAGTGATACCTATTCTGAAAGAGCAACTCTTCTATACTGTATTCACATTTATTTTAGCAGTCGGTTGGCCATGAAATAATTTTCTCAAGTTTTTGTAACTAGAAAGGTGTAGGGTTGGCACTCATGAAATTTCGATAATGTCATAACGCCGTTGCCACAACTAATATCAATTTTTATTACGAAAATATTGAAAGTGATTGAAAAAAGAGACGGGGTTTCAGGAAGTGCTATTTAGAATTCAGGTCCGCTCATTCAAATAGTTATACCCTGATATTCTAAAATCCACAATACGTCAGACGGTAGCGAACATATTCAATGTTAGCGAATTTATACAATGTTTCATCTGAATCTAAACGACTTATATTTCAGCTGAATATTACCACAATCAGAAAGATTGTGAATGAAGAGGATGACAAAGAATTTCCTTCCATTTGGAGACCCAAAAAAGTGGTGGCATTTGAGAATTTTATGTTTGAGTGAATTAATGCGAAAAGTTTACTACAGGATTTTCGATTAATGTCATCGAAGAATAAGTTCCCTAAAATGGATTTTTCTATTTTTCATTTGTCTTGTCCTATACATTGTAAATGTCTTAAGGTACCAATAAATACCTACTTATTATTATTATATCAATGTATTAAGATGAACAGCCACAAATACGCGCCAGTTGTCCTGCTAATTGTTTATTCATGTGAAATTTTTGTTCAAAGGTGAAGTTCATCTTGATTGAAACTTCCTTTAATTCCTTTTGCTTCCATTGATGTAAGATGATTTTTGACTTATATTCATGCAAGATAATTTTTGTTGAAGAATTTAACATTTTTGTAATTATCTGTTAATTCCTTCGAGATATACCCCTTCCCAACCACTGCATCATATGCATTTCATCTTCGGGTTAATATTTTCGAAATCTACAACTGATGTAACGTATTCAAACTTTAGCCAAAGAAGATAACGAACATTAACTCTCCTCAAGCTAGTGCATATTATGATATTATACTGATCTCTTGTATTTTCCATGCAAATAACTGGATTTGGTATGCCTTCAATCAGTTTGTATAAATTTCATTTATGTTCGTCACATATTTTCCGAAAAGATTCGATATTGTGATAAAATACGTAATAACAGAAACTTTTACGTAGAACGGGCAACATAGCGTTGATTTAAAACCCAAAAATGTTTTAAAAAGCGGCATAACCCCACATTTTCGTACTACACAGAATGTGGAATATGTCAAATTTCCATGGCCAACCGACTGCTAAAATAAAAGTGAATGGAGTATAGTAATGGATCTCCAAATTTCTGGAGTCCAGTCCAGATAAATGTAGCCGCAGCATCCAACATTTCAGAGTTAAGGAGTAATTTTCATGAAACTCTAACCCATTGGTTGATTTGAATGATTTATATCCTTTTGTGCATTGTCTTGAATCGTAGATCTAGTATATATATATATATATTCTTTTGAATGTCAGCAATACATTTTTAGTTATCAAACAATAAAGCATATGTATGAGTTTTAGCAAAGGTTAGTGTAACGGGGTACCATACAATTTGGAGTATGATACAAGAGCTTAGGGAAAAACCCCAGTAAAAAAACCCTGTCTCCCCGTGAGTAGTGTAGTGATGACAAATTTGTTTACAGAATAAGCTTTTAATACTGAAGGGCTTCTTTTCCATCAATATAAAAATTTCTTTATCCTCTTTCCCATTTCGAAATGATATCTGAAACAAAGAAACAGAGCAAAAAACGAGAAAAAAAAAGGGAATAATAAAGCTTTCATCAAAACTCACTCGGAGACTTGATGATGACTGAAGAAAAAATAAATAATCATTGGTACATAACTTGTCCTTCAATTGCACTGGGCGGAATACCATCTCTACATCAAAAATCTTCTGCTGATCTTGGTGGAGGATCACCCTTGTCGTTAGAAATGCCTTCAGTAGTAAATAAATAATAGCCAAATCTTGCTTTTGACTGAGAAGATCATTCGACCAGGTCCAGTCTTCCAAGTGATGATTCTTCTGTTCTTGAGTTGTTCGAGGAACGCTACAGGACCCTTATGTTGGGGAATCATCTCCCATAGATATATCGCGCCTATAGTTCTTCAGAAAAAACACGCAGTCGCTCCCCTTTTAAAAGCATTATTCTCGAGATCCTTGGGCCCCCTTTCAACGACCCCCAACCCTTGTGAACACGCGTAATACGGGAGCTCGAAACATTGCCGAATTTCCAACATTCAAACCAACCGTCCTATTTTTTCTTTTATGTCATAGACGCCCCCTTCTCCGTTACTATTTTACGATCTCTCTCGATCGACAGGAAATATTTGTCCTCGTCATTATCATCATCGGGGACGTAGCAAATTGTCACGCCGCGTCAAGAGGAAGTTGTTTTATGCCCCCTTGTCTTGCTTTTCGAGTGGTTTACGAGCACCCGTCCCGTTTTTGAGGTTAGGTCCGGGCGTTATCGACGCGATCTGACCGGACCGTGGCGCCTCCAGAAAACCTTTGGGGATTAGGCGATCGGGGTCTAGACCTGTGTTGCGACACTGATTTCTGCCACGTAAGCAGGACCGGATCCGGACGTGAAGGACCAGTGAAGAAATCGATATATCTCGTTATTTTGATGTATTTTTAAAGACCTTATTTTAATTTGATAACTGTTGAGAGGGTCCTTGTTGGTCTGGGTTAAAGAGACTCAATTTAACAAAATGCCGACGTTTCGATTTATTTAAAATCGTCTTCAGGGCTCTACAATAGATGGTACACATTAAGATGCTATTTAAAGAAGGTAGCATTACAAATCAACAAGAAGAATATTAGAACAATTTGGAAGGAACATATATATTATAGAAAGTTTTGTATACGAACAAACCACTAAAGCAAGCAAACATTAATGTAGGGTAAGGGAAAAGATCGAACAAATTAACAACTTGGTTACATATATATATATATATAAATATAAAAAGAGTATTTATTATTGACTCTTCAATGAAATAAATTGAAGCTACTCACATTGTCAGTTGGTCTCTATTGTCTTCAGTAAAAAATAATTGAGGGATGTTATGATAACAGGCATACTACGGAATTTGACTCGAATTAATCAGAAATGAAAATTAAATATATTCAACGTGAAAATAATCATATGTTAAGAAGGGAAGGAAACAATAGGTAGACACACGAACATGACTAATGTTACGTTAGTGGTTTGTTCGTATACAAAACTTTCTATATATGTTCCTTCCAAATTGTTCTAATATTTTTCTTGTTGATTTGTAATGCTACCTTCTTTAAATAGCGTCTTAATGTGTACCATCTATTGTAGAGCCCTGAAGACGATTTTAAATAAATCGAAACGTCGGTATTTTGTTAAATTGAGTCTCTTTAACCCAGACCAACAAGGACCCTCTCAACAGTTATCAAAATATCTCGTTATATTAAGGGTTTCATCTTAAGTTTTGAAAACGTTACCCAGACAAGATTGCTTGTCTCTCTGTCGGTCCAGATATGGTATCTATTGCTGAAAAGGCAGATCTCTGGGGTAAATATTGGTACATATACAGGGTTAGTCTTTGACCTGTACAAATATTTCAACAGTAGATTCTTTGGGTCAAAAGAAACACTTTTTTCCCATACCATTTTTTCCGATTCAGAGCCCTTATAAAAAGATATAGCCATTTTGAGTATTCATATTGAGCTATGCCACCCCTAGAGAAACGAAATTTCCTTCAGAATAACAAGCTGAATCTATGACAGTACACATCTGTTGATCTTTTAAACAGAGATGCATTAAGCCAAAGTAATCAATTTTCCGAATATCACAGATTTTTTTGAACATCAAATTACTCGAAAACGGCGCATTATACGAGGAAATATAGAGAATACTTTTATTTAACAAAATGTTCAAATATTCATGAGAGAGCAACTCAGTTTCAAGAGTTGGGATCTTTGAATTTTTGGTATTTTTATGGTAAGTTATGGCCATAATATAAAAACTCTAGAAGGCGTGAGTGATATCTTGTGTTCGAAAAAGATTCATCGAATAAATGAAAAACCGTTTGTGAGATAGAACACCAAATTTTTTTTATGGTTTTTCAACAGCCTGTATCTTTTAAACCGAGTCGTTGTTTCAACAAGTCTTTATTATCTTCACACACATGAAAAAGCTATTGTAACAGCGAAAGAGATCGTAGTAGAAAAAATTAATTATCAATCAGAATCATGTAATTCAGTTCCTTCTGACATTGAATCAATGTGAAATCCAGACGTTATGAAAATGAGGTTTTAAGTGAAAATCATGCAGGTAATTATAATAGTATTAATTCAACATGTCACAAACATATCTACTGTTACTTCTGAATAACGTTTCATATTCCAATAGCAGATAATTTCTTCAACACAATAAATACATATTTTTTCACATCTCATGTTTCTATTCGTTAAACAGATGGCTTCGGAAATGCTTTCAGTCCCGCCCTGCGTCCGGTGCTCTTACACATTTCGACATGTCAAATGAGCGAAACTTTATCCGATATTCTCCCTGACGTTCGTCGTTTGTTATTCCGTAAACTACGTGAAATTCATACCTCGGTTTTAATTAGCCATTTTACGTTCATCCCAAAGATATATCTATTATCTTAACAGTTCTGTGATTTAGGGCTGGCGCCAAGCAGACACCACACACCCCACCCACAAGAACCAGGAAGACATTCTTCGCTGTTGAATAATGCGATTCCTATACTTGGAATTTGGCTGGTTCGAATTTGTCATCAGGTCTGATGGAGAAAGGCAAGAAGCTGAAGGCTAACTTTCAATTAAGTATTACTGCACTGGAGCAAGGAGCATTTCTGGGAAAATTTCGAATTTGAAGAACAATTTTTCTAACTTCAACAAGGTGGAATAGAAAACATGTACGAAATTTCAAGTGACAAGTGAACCCATCTTTTTTTGAATTTTTCGAAGGTCAATTTTCCACAGGCCTAACTCCTAGAAAAACCAGCAACTCTTCTAGTAGTAAATCACGAACTTTCATCGACCTCAATAAGGTTTTTAATTTGTCGATGGTCAACTTTCATACCCGTAACACCCACCAAAATAATCGTAGAATTAAAAGTGTAACATATTCTAAAAGAGCAGTTCTTGTGGGAGACTCAAATAGGTCATTTTCTGGAGGTCTAACCCCTCACTCATTTTTGACCCAAAAATTTTTCGTGCCTTTTGCTGGGAACCTTAGCAACGCTGATTATAAAACAGGAGATCTCAATTGGATCGGAAAAATATAACCGGGGAAGTGGAGAACGATAAATCAAACGATGAAATAGAATCCGAGCATATTCTATGAGAAAGGCCCACTTCAAACAAAGGTCCTAAGGATGGTCAACATCTTCTGAACGTAAAAAGTATAATATAATAGTCCCAAGTGGATCTGACCCATCCACTACCGAAAACAAAACTGTCGATTTGTTAAGTGCTCTCAAGTCCCTAAATGGGTCATGGATATGTTTATGTTCATGTTTTGATGGTCACTTCCTCTTTTTCCTTTTCGGAATTATTATTTATGAGATATGTCCGGTTCCACTTCAGAAAGTTACACCACTTTGTTGCTTTTACCTAGGAGACATCGTCTAAAATTCGAAGTTTTTTGTTTGGAACGGATGATTTGTTATGCGGTTGTTCGGGGTTTTAGGGAGAAAAATAATATCTACTAATTACTGCAAAACCTATCCAATTTGTACGCGCCCAGACAGTAGACAAGAAGCCGGAGAGTCCGTGTTTCCTGTTTTTAGAGAAAAATTACCTGACTGTAATTATCAGTTTCAAAATAAAAAAGAATGCAACTAGAGTACAATTCCGTAAAATAATTCTTGTATGGCAGTTTACGTATTGATTAGAATAGAATACAATACAATAGAATAGAATAAAATAGAATAAAATAGAATAGAAAATAATTTATTCGTTCTGAGAGACATTTCACAATGTATAGGACATGTCAGAAATAACAAAATTAGGTGAAATCAAGAATATGGTGAGAAAAACAAATTTAAACTAGGATATATTAAAAAATCTTTAGCCTACTATAGAACCAACCAAAATTTCAATGTCAAAATATTTCATTACTCCAAATATTCTCCTCTTAATTGGATACATCAATTACAGCGAACCTACAACGTCTCTAGACCTTTCAAAAAAATGTTTCTTCTTGCTCTGCAAACCAGATCACCACAGTTTTCATTAACTCCTCGCTGGAAGAAAATTTACGACCTCTTAATTTTTTTTTTTCAGTTGAGGAAACAGATGATAGTCGAATGGGGCCAAATCTAGTGAATAAGGTGGGGTATTCTTGTAATTCAAAGCCTAAATCACGAATTTTTTGCATGGCAACATGAGATTTGTGTGCAGGAGCGTTGTCCTGCAAAAACAAAACACCTTTGGATAGCTTTCCGCGTCTTTTCTCTTTCATTTTTTTCCGTAGAGTGATCAGTAATGTCAAATAGTAATCTCCGATTATTGTTCTACCCTTATTCAAAAAATCAATCATGATTACACGATGGCAATCCCAAAAAACTGAAGCAAGAACTTTTCCAGCAGATTTTTGGACACCAATTTTCTTAGGTCTTGGAGAACCAGAGTGTCGCCATTCCATCGATTGTTGCTTTGTTTCTGGATCGTAGAAATGTACCCAAGTCTAATCCATAGTAACAATTCGGTTTAAGAACTCTACATCGTCGAGCACAGATCGAACGCAATGCTTCTACCCTTGCCCGCTTTTTGTCAACATTCAAACATTAGGGGATCCATTTTGCAGCAATTTTTTTTATGTCCAAATTGACGTGAACTATAGAATGAACGTGTTCGTACGAAATATTCAACGCTTCAGATATCCGTTTTAGCCCAATTCGACGGTCTGATAAAATCATGTCATGAACTGCATCGATAGTTTCGGGGACTGACACAGAAACTGGCCTTCCCGATCGGTCATCATCTTCAATGGAAAATTTACCTCTTTTGAAGCTTGCAGTCCAATTTTTCACGGTCGCATACGAAGGACATTGATCACCAAAGGTATTAAGCATATCTTCGTAAATCTGCTTACCTCTTGACCCTTTTAAATACAGGTAGGTACTTGATGATGGCTCGATACTCGATATGAAAAAATGCAGCTACAAAAAAGAGTTTCAGGGGAACGAAAAACTACTATTGTCCATCGGCCTTGAGGTCGAGCTCTATATCCTTATTTGAGTCCTTTGATTCCAATATGTAGATAACTCTGCGGCGTTTTCTACCGCCCATATTTCATCCCATCGGTCGGATCGAGACGCCCCCACCCCCCGGCAACCCCCGAGGCCGCGATAATCGCCGCCATCGACCGCCGACCGATGGTTTAATAATGCCGACGCAACATACCCTTCGGGGGCAGGTATTCGCAAAACAATGCGCCGCCCGCACACACGTACACACGCGTTATACACGGGGACCGACCGGGCGTCGCTAACAGGACGTTCATTAATTCAGGATTCGGCGGAGGGTGGGCGGCGGCGGGCGCCCTACCCCCGGCGGCAATACCGATACCTCTACACGGATCGCTAATGAAACAAGGGCCCGCAATCAGCGATCGGGGCAGTTTCCGTGAGGGGGCAGCGGGGGCGGCGGAGGGGCGGCCGCAGAGGTACAATAATACCCGCGAGACCTATGAGACATCGATCGGGGTACCTTTGCAGGGGTGGCGGACCGTTGGCCTCGGATTGAATTTTTTTTTTTCAAGCGAATTCGTGATGGTGTGCCACAGGAAGATAGGCAAATGAAAGATATACTTTATACAGGGTGCATCTGTAACAATAGATTTTAGTGGTCAAAAGAAACACTTTTGATGGAAGGTGGAATTGACATTTGGACTGGAACAACATTCATTGCTGTATCCAGTTACCGGGAATAAATCTACAAAAAGAACAAGGTCTTGAGACTGTGTACCCTCCTGTGAAGAAGAGACCCAACCGTGACCTACAAATCCTTCCACACTCCGAGCATGGATTGTCACCAACCAGATCGGGCCGCCGCTGTATTCTTCTCGAGTCTCCATTATAACTGTGTACCAAAGACCTCAACTGTGACCTGTCTAACGCTGGTTGTTCCCAGTTATGATTGGCATTAACTGTTTTTAGGGATTGATGTAGTGTATCCTTAAACCGCTTATACTGGCCTCCTGGTTTCCGAGCTCCCTCTGTGAATTCGCCATACAGAGCTATTTTGGGAAGCTTGTGTCTTGCATCCTCAGAATGTGCCCGCTCCATCTGAGTCGGACCCTCGCTACTTGAGTCCCAAGTACAACTCGCGCGTTGCAAGACTTCTGCATTCGAAAATTTGTGGAACCATCTGATGTGCATTATCTGTCTGACCCCCGGTTTCATAAAGCTCGATCAGGGGATCAACGCTTGATTGACAGATAAACGTCAATTTGTTTTCAATCAATAATTCAGTCATAAGAATTCGGAATTCAATTCTCGAATCAAATTATGATCTATATACATCTATTCAATGATTCTAAATTGCTTCTTGTTCAATATATGTAGGAATGAAAAAGATTTAGTGATTTCGTTTTTGAAATCCAGTGACTGTCAAATCATTGATCGGGCAGTAAGAGTTTTATGAAACCCGCTGTAAGATGACGTTGTTGGAACAACACATCAAAGATGAGAGAGGTACTTTTAGCACATAACAGATTTTGGTGGAAATGACAGATTAGGGTCGAGCTCCTAGTTTCCATATAGTTGGACAGTCGACGATGCTAAATCGGGATTAACTCGAACCTGGTGGATTTTGAAGATTTGATGGTAGAGAGAAAAAATGGTTCTATGATGTATGCACTTTCAGCGGTGGGGAAAGCGTCTGTAGGTTTCCAAAAATATAAAAAAATCCTCAGGTGTACATACTAGAGCGTGTAAGATTAAGATACTGTATATCCCTTAAGAGTCTCTGATGATAAATTCATGTTAATCTGACAGTTTGCGTGGTGGGACTGGCCGTACGGAAGAGTTGAACATGGTATTAAAAAAAAATGTTTCGAGCGTGTCAGATTTTCAGAGGATATGTTAATTGGACCTAGAGGTAGCTACTTTTCAAGGGACTGACAATTCGAACGTGACGCAAGAACACAGCGGTCCTTCGAAAATGCAAAAAAAATCGTTTGTTGTACATACTCGATTGGCCAGATTTTCATGCCGATGGTTAATCTCGGTGTTGCAGACGTATTGACCCATTGATCTAACCCTAATCAGGGGGGGGGGGTTTCTTAATCTGACAGTTTGAAGATGATAACAAGGTTTTTTTTTAAATATCTCCCTTCCTGTACCTCTAATCGTTTCTGTGTTCATTATAACAGTTGTAGATAATAAAATTCTACACAACTTTTGTCTGAAACAATTTTACATACTCTCAACCCTTTTCGAGTTAGAAGGTGATCAATGCGAGGAGCTTAGCCACACATGCGAAAGGCCAAGGTCAATGTATGAATGTACATTCATCGCCATATATCTCAAAAACGTTAGAACCTAGAAAAAATTGCTTCGAACGAAATTTGTAGAAAATGTTATGCCCTACAACTTTCATAATGAATGCGAAAAAGATTTGAAGCCCAGGAAAGAAGATAATTCAAGAAAACTGATTTTTGTGACCTTTATAGCCAATTTTTATTGTTTCGGCTAGCTGAAACTGTCAGATTATATTTTTTCCGTTATTCTTGAATCATTAGCTTCAATATAAGAAAAAAGCCACCGCGCTCGAGAATGTACGCGTGATTACTCTACAAGATCCAGAGTATCTCCCCTTGTATCAATCTGACACGGTCCAATAAACCCTGAATTTTCCTCTTAGGCTCCCCAACTATTAGTGAAGAAATTCAGATAGACTGTAGAAACATTTATCCACTAAAATAGATTTCAGCATTCCTTTGAATAGTAATTTATTATCTGCGTTCTTGATTTCCCTACTCAAATTATATTGAAGACTTTCATTCCCAGATTGTCGTCCTATTTCAAACCTAAATTAAGGAATAATTAAATCATTATGATTGCGAGTAAAACACTGGTGGCAGTCACTGTTTCGAAAATATTTCCAAGTGCCGAAACCGACTTTTAATCGCTACCCAGCAGGCGCCATTCATCATCTCTGCCTGTTAATCGAAGTCCACCCTCCCCAATTTGTTATAGTTAATAATCGCGCTTACCTAATTAGAAGCCAGCCCTTCATCCATCTTGTTCGGGAAGGGCGGCAGGATAGACGGACGCTACTCCAAATTGATCGCGCGAGCTCCGACCAGAGATCGCATCTACGACTCGGCGAGGTCATATTTGTCAACCCGGAGGTAAATTGATGCACCCCGAATGCCGCGGCGACGGCGGAAGACAAACAATGTCACGTGTTAATTACGTTTGCATTACGGCGAAGATATCTCTTTGTGGGGATCTGTATATTGTGTGTGTATACGTGTGTGTTTGCAGTCTATACGATCTATGCCCCGCTATTGCGATTGTTGGAAAATCGCCACTGACGCTGGATCAACGCGTCGTCCGTACAAAATAACGTACGGCACAAATCGTACGCGATGGATTGTTGCCGGTGCGGTTTTGATATGGATGAAAAATCTCATGTCTCATATGAGATTGTAGATGATTTTATTTGTTTTCATTTGTAAACGTCAGTTTCCAAAAACACAATATTAATCAAGAAAGTTTATTTTATCAAGTCACTAACTTGTAAAACTGACAGTTAACTTGCAAAATTTTTACAAGTTAGTAGTATTATTTACATTAGAAAATTTTGTTTCATCGTCATATATGTTGAAAATCATGGTACCATTGTTATTTCCAGTAACACAGATTTTTGATAATGAAAGAGTTGATACTGATGATGATGAACCATCTGTTGACTCAGAAACTGCTGAACTCGAGGACTGCAGAACATTTGTACTCTCCTTACTAACAAATAATTTGCTAGACATTTCGATTTTTTTCTACATAACTCATCGTAATTTCGGTGCTCTTCCACCCTCCTGCACGCTTTAGTGCTGAAATATCTCCACCCGAATCCGCAACCATAGTGGTTCCAGTTCTGCGAAAAGAGTGGCCGGTGTATAACTCTGGGTCTTTTAAACCTAAATATTTCGCTATTTGCTTTGGGAAACCACCAATAGTCAGCATTAGGGGAAATGCACTTTCCATGTCGGTATGTCAAAAAAAACCTTAGGCTTTCTGTTCCTGGAGGCCGAAGATTTACATATTTTCTGTATAACATGCAGGGCTTGAAGCTGCAGCCATCATCGGTTTTCGTGAATCTTCTTGTTAAATTTTTTGTTTGCCGCAATGTCACAATAACGTATTTTCCCATATCTTCTACATCATTCATATTTAAGGAGAGAATTTCGTCACATCGACAACATCCAAAAAACCCAAATATTGTTACAATTTTCGCCAGCAACCACTGGTCATCAGGAACATGTAAAAGAAATTGTTCAGCATCTTCTTTACTTAATACCTTGGCCTTTTTTGGCGTATAACGCTCATTTTTTCGTTTCAGAAGCGCTATTACCTTTTGAAATATGCAAATGACAACTAAACGTCATATTTTTCAATAAATTTTTTAAGGAAAACAAACCTGCGAACAGGGGCATTTTCTTTCATTACCAAGCAGCTTTTCAGCATAGACCATTTTGCCCCTAAAGTATTAGGGCTGAATCTAGCTGATAGTTGATTCAAGTAGACCAACAAAACATCTTCAGTTACCTCAATCACACTATTTTTGTTTTGCCACTTTTTGAAGTCGTCGTATTCTCGCTCGTACCTTGAAGCTGATTTTGCAGGTAATAAACTTGAAGCTACACTGCTGGCTGCCTCAATAATTTCTTTTGGTTCATTCATTTTCGCTTTCGCCAAAACAAATGTAAAGAAAAATAAACAGACATGTTCATGGCAACGCTTCCATAGCTTACGACATTTGCGACAAATTAATGAGGTTTTTTTTTGGAATTGGTTAGCTTTTTACAAATGAGAAACAAATAAAATATAAAACAATACACGCAAGGTAACGGGTTTTACTGGCTCAAGGAGGTAACCGGCTCGCCTGCGGCTACTATTTGTGGTGACAGATTGGTTCTTTGCGAATAGAAAAAACCAATTTTCATTCATCTACCGCGAACAGTTTAGATTTTATGATTTTTTCCGCGGAGGTCCAAAATTTCGAATTCTCTATCCACCATAATTTGAAAATTAATCCTTTCAACAAAATTCTGTTCGCATATTCGTAATCTACGTCATCGATTCAGTAAATACTTCAATTTTGGTGGAAATCGGGGAGATCGAAAATTTTTCAAATTTTCCATGCATATGTATGGAAAAATTGCGATTTTTTGAGAAATATTTTTGGTCTCCGATCCAAACCTAATTCATACTGTACACTAATTAGAGGGCGTAGAATACGAATATGCGAACAGATATTTTTAAAAAAATTCATTTTTCAAGTTATGGTCCATAGAAAATCGGAAATTTCGGACCATCGCGAAAAAATCATAAAAGCTAAACTGTTGGCGGTAGATGAATGAAAGTAGGCTCTTTATATTCGCAAAGCACCAATCTATCACCAAAAAAAACATCTTATGTCCAGTGCATTTTTTCTGGCTGCTACAGCTCCTCAAAGTTGACCAATTTTTTCGAAATGTTGCGATTGATTGATTATGTGATTGATTTCCCAAAATACTGATTCCACAAAAAGTCCAATTGCATATTCGTGATCCACGATCTCGAATTAGTACTAGAACTAAGTTCCCTCATTATCACGAGATAGATGAAGATATTTTTGGCAAACTTCATAACCTTCTATTATCACAATGACTGGAGACAGTCCTTAAAAATTTACAAGATTTAAGACTCATCAACGAAGCAATATAGTTGGCTCCAGAGAACATGCCAAATATCAAATCTTCGCAAAAGGACACCTGACATGTTTATCTATGAAATCGAAACCCAGACGGGGCATGAGGTTAGAGACACACTTCCCTTATCTGAATTATCTGTCTATATTTCCGAGCGCAACCCAAGAAGATCTAAGGGAGACAAGATTGTCTATCTGTTCAGATTAGGTGAGACGTTAATTCGTTTTCTCTCCGTCTCGTTATTTACTGCATTCCACGGATATGTCGCAGACAGCGTTAGAAAATTTCACTCAAGGGTTCCAGGAAACTTGTACATTGTCGAATTACCAAGAGTTGAAATGTTTCTTCACTTCCTGGCTGTTCTTCGAGTCACAAGGTTTTATATGAAATGAGTACGATCAAGAAACAGGATTATGAACAAGTCATTCTTTCTGAAACGTTTCGGTCCCTCTATTGGGACTTCTTCAGGATAAAATATATAGTAAATAGCCAATTTTTCATGCACTGCGCAAAAAAATTAACGCACATTATGGAAATCTCAAATTTATTCTACAACTGAAGGTGGTCTCATTGATAATTATTTTTATCAGAATTATGTATGCATATGTTATCCACTCTCAACGGTTTTCTTCAATACAGATGTTTTTTCCCAGCAGGAATAAAAAAGATGATATTATCAGATTTTGAATGTATTGGCTCCATTCTAAAATCAGTTGTTCTCGATCAATTCTAGTGATCAATAGTTTTTCTTTCGTTTGATTTTCTACACTCGATCGCTATGCAACGCGAAACACGCAATTTGACCCGAGAGGAATTTGCCCAAGCGGTAGTTTTGCGAGAAGGGTGGACATACACAAAAATTGCAGAAAGGTTTGGTGTCTCCCATACAAGTGTGTCCAGAATGTTGCAGCGATTCAGGGAGACAGGAATGAATGTCCGAAGACCAGGACAGGGTAGACCACGGGTAACAACTGCCATTCAAGAACGTTACTTGAGAGTTTCTTCGTTGAGGCAACGGTTTGCAACCGCTCGTCTCCTTCAAATTCAGCTTGAGCAAACTCATGAGGTGCAAATTAGCACTCAGACAATAAGAAATCGCCTCAGAGAATATGATTTAAGGCCTCGTGTCGCGGCAAGAGGCCCAGCTCTTACCCCAGCCATCGAACGGCGCGTTTTGATTTTGCGAGAGAGCATATCCATTGGGAAGAGGCCGATTGGGAAAGAGTTCTCTTCACAGGTGAGTCTAGATTCTGCCTGTACCATTGTGATCGACGTTCCCTTGTACCTAAACAGACGTCGACATGGAAGATATGCTAAGTGCAATTTCCTGAATACTACTGGTTTCGGGGGAGGATCGATTATGGTATGGGGTGGAATATCTTTGACTGCTCGCACAGACCTAGTGGTCGTTGATAATGGAGCTATGAATGCTGATAAGTATATAAGGAACATTCCTGAAGAGCATGTAGTGCCATTTGCCTCATACATTGGTGAAAATTTCATTTTTATGGACGATAATGCCAGAGTCCATCGTGCGCGCATCGTTCAGGAGTACCTTGAATAGGTTGAAGTCTCTCGAATGGAATGGCCAGCAAGAAGTCCAGATCTCAATCCGATTGAACATGTTTGGGACAACCTCAATAGAAGGCTGAGAAGTTCAGAAAATCATCCAGCTAATCTTAATGACTTAGGAATCCAACTCGGAGAAATCTGGGAAGGATTAGATCAGAACATTTTATGATCACTCATTTCGAGTATGAACCGTCGTTGCCGAGCTGTAATTAACGCAAGGGGTGGAAATACCAAGTATTAAATCACTTATCAGCATTTCAGTATTTTGAAAATTGTTCATTTCTCTTCTTTCACATAAGATTCGGTGAAATCCTGAATTTTTCTCCCATTTAATGTGTCTTGTTTCGTTCAAAACCTTCCCGGAAGAACATGAAAAATAAGTTATAAAGTCAATGTATAGTTAACTTTCATTAAAATTGGGATTTTCAGAATGTGCGTTAATTTTTTTGCGCAGTGTATTACCCAGATATTTTTTTGATTTTTGAACATTACGAGGAAATGTGAAGAATTCTTTCATTTTGCCAAACGTTCAAATTCATTAGATAGCGTCCAACTCAGTTTCAAGCGTTGGGTTTTTTAATTTTTGGTATTTTTATGGTACGTAATGGTCAAAATGAGAAAACTAGGAGACGTGGGTGATATCTTGTTATCGAAAAAGGTTCATAGAATGAATGAAAAACTATATTCAGAAATTCATTTCATTAGATAAAACCATTTGTGAGATAAAAATAACATTTTTCTATGGTTTTTCAACAGCCTGTATCTTTCAAACCGAGTCGATTCGAAAAAAATGGTAGGGGCAAAAAGTATTTCTTTTGACCTCACGAATCTACTGCTAAAATATCCGTAACAGTCAAAGACTGACTGCCTGAATTCCACCGAAAAATTTCCCGATCCTTTTCTACGATTCCTTTTCCCAGTCGAAAAAATCCAGATCGCACATCGAGATTCATTATATTGGCGGCTAATTCCCGCGCTGGACCGGCGAAGAAATGAATGAAATTCAAGTCCAGCAGGTAAGTCGGGTTCCGGTCGTTTATATTTTTTAATTGGACCGCAGGAGAACGAGGCTGGCCGCGAAAGGGAGAGCAAAAAGCGCTCGGTTAAATAAACATACCACTAATGAATTACACACACTCACACAAATACTCACCTACGGGGTAAGATCCACCGGACGGCCGGTGGCGCGACAACTAGTCAAACGGTCAGAACTAGCAAGAAATGACCTGCTTCGCAGCCATCTGAGTTATTTTACAGGACGAGTCTTTGACTCGTAGAAATATTTCAATGGTAGATTCTTGGGGTCAAAAGAAACACTTTTTTCCTCTACCATTTTCTCCGAATCGGCTCGGTTTAAAAGATACAGGCTGTTGAAAAACCATAAAAAAATGTTATTTTTAGTTCTACCCCACAAACGGTTTTATCGAATGAAATGAATTTCGGAACTTGGTTTTTCATTCATTTGATCAATCTTTATCGAACACAAGATATCACCCACGTCTTCCAGTTTTCTCATTATGACCATTACGTACCATAAAAATACCAAAAATTCAAAGAACCCTACTTTTGCAACTAAGTTTGACGCTATCTAATGAATATTTGAACGTTTTGTAAAATAAAAGTATTCTTTATATTTTCTCGTATAATGCGCCGTTTTCGAGTAATGTTCAAAAATTAAAATGTATCTTTGAAATTTCAAAAATTGGGTACTTTGGCTGAATACAATTCTGTTCAAAAGATCCACAAATGTGTAGTATCAAAAATTAAGCTAGTTATTCTGAAAATAATTTTGTTTTTCCAGTGGTGGCACGGCTCATTATGAAAACTTAAAATGGCTATTGCTTTTCATCAGTGCCGAATCGGAAAAAATGGTATAGGAAAAAAGTGTTTCTTTTGACCTCAAGAATCTACTGTTGAAATATTAGAGTCAAAGAATCAACGTACTGACTGAATATCGAAAATGTTGCCATGTATAATGATTTTCTATACCAATTTTTCACCAGTTGAGAGAAAAGGGAAATTCTTTCTTGAAAATCTGAACGGCACAAGTCAGCACTAATGTAGCACAATCACAATGCTCAACAACTGATGAGGATAACGTATAAATTTTTCTTTATTCTTGACTTTTGTTGGATTATCTGGGACATCTGTTATAAATGTGTTTTTAAGGTAGCACTGGGGTATTTTAAGTTGTTTTAATCACATTATTTTTTAGTTCAAATGCTTGCTCTCTGAAATCGATCAATTGTATTTGTTGCTAAATCGGTTTTCTTCTCGTTTGAACGCATAATTCCGATTTGAATTGACAAAAAATGAAGGAATGGAAGCAATATTGATGGATCACTCATGCCAAGAAGACGTTTGTCTCCTGTTCCACCAAATCATACAGTGGATACAGGAAGGGTTTTCCAAGCAAAAATGTCCAAAAGGTTGAATATTTGGCAGTTTTGTGAGTCGGCCTTGGAAAAGGCGCAACTCAATATATGGGAGTCCCAGATTCGATGTCCAATGAGTAAAAACCTGCCAGTAGAAGATTCAAGTTTCACACCTCTAACTCAAAATCAAATGGGTAAGTTATGTGAACTTTTCATCGCCCAAATCTAAATTTAAGCCAATATCTCACAAGCGGATCATCGTAAGTAGTTACGGTTCTAACATACTCTTTGGTTCTCTGGAACAGAGCTCGGAAATGTCCCAATCGGCCTCTTCCCAATGGATATGCTCTCTCGCAAAATCCAAACGCGCCCTTCGATGGGCTGGGGTAAGAGCTGGGCCTCTTGCCGCGACACGAGGCCTTAAATCATATTCTCTGAGGCGATTTCTTATTGTCTGAGTGCTAATTTGCACCTCATGAGTTTGCTCAAGCTAAATTTGAAGGAGGCGAGCGGTTGCAAACCGTTGTCTCAACGAAGAAACTCTCAAGTAACGTTCTTGAATGGCAGTTGTTACCCGTGGTCTACCCTGTCCTGGTCTTCGGACATTCATACCTGTCTCCCTGAATCGCTGCAACATTCTGGACACACTTGTATGGGAAACTCCAAACCTTTCTGCAATTCTTGTGTATGTCCACCCTTCTTCTCGCAAAACTACCGCTTTGGCACATTCCTCTTGGGTCAAATTGCGTGTTTCGCGTTGCATAGCGATCGAGTGTAGAAAATCAAACGAAAGAAAAACTATTGATGATCACTAGAATTGATCGAGAACAACTGATTTTAGAATGGAGCCAATACATTCAAAATCTGATAATATCATCTTTTTTTATTCCTGCTGGGAAAAAACATCTGTATTGGAGAAAACCGTTGAAGGTGGATAACATATGCATGCATAATTCTGATAAAAATAATCAATATTGAGAACACCTTCAGTTGTAGAATAAATTTGAGATTTCCATAATGTCCGTTAATTTTTTTGCGCAGTGTATTTCAGCCGTTATTCTCCAGAAGCGACGGGCTGGCTCATTTTATAATTTTCGTGGAGTATCTTGAAAACCGTATGGATAAAGAGAACTATTCAACAGCAGGAAGCAGCACAAACTTAGTATAAAATTAAGCACAAATTGGAAAAGTTGCATTCTGCAAACTTTCAAGTGTATTAATACACTTTTCCTTATAAACTCAATCGAACCATGATATTTAGATCTGAACAGGGTGAATAATTTCGGTAAAAAATAAATCTACATGTCAAGTAGTGAAGTTAAGATGGAGAAATTTTATGTAAGGTTATATTTTTTTTATTCACGATTCTTAACCTAAGGTTCACAAGGTGTGGGAACAATGAAAACAGAAATCCTTCGTAAATTCAGTGAGTGAATACGCCAATTCTACAAATTTTCCTTCGTAGAGCCACCCTCGGGCCAGTTGACCAGTTGACCGACGGCCGGCTGAATAAATTGGGTTTTTGGCTCGGAATAAAGGCGATACATCAGCCGGTGGGGACCGTGGCGCCCACCTACGGTTCCGAGGGCCAGAGAAGCTCGTAATTAAGATAATATATTATCGATTCTAATTAAAATCTATTTAGTACGGGCCCTGGGCCCCAACTACTGGTTATAAATATTCAGATTTGCCGTAGCTTCTTCCATTCTCGAATCGGGAATGGAGAAAGAGGAGCTATACGTGATTTACGAGGCCACGCAGTTCGGCCCCCCCGGTCGAGGGGGCTGGGAGGCAATCAGAAATAGAATCCGTGATTATGACGATCGATGAAATATCGCCTTGTTGATTTCAACACCGACAACAACAAAAATGAGAAGAAGAAGGAAGGATTTTCAACGTTGTGAAGGATATTGAATTGATATGGCCGATACTTGATGAAAATCCATAACTGAAATGGTTGACCTTCACCCACCTGAAGATGCTACTGTGATAGCGAAACACGTGTCGTGGTTTAACAACTCATGCTAGTGAAAATCTTATAATTTTGTTTTTAGATCTGTAAAAGATATTAAAAGATATCTTGATTTCAGGACTGTAAAATGCCAAAAATACAGGGTATAAATAGATAGTTGCGGAAAAAATCAAGCGGTGATTCTTGTCAAAAAGTTGTATTCTATTATAATAACACCACTATATAAATTATATCGAAAAAAATAAGTCAGTGGCAGACGTATGTACGATACATGAAAACATCCAGGGGTTACCAGGGGTTCGCAAGCATTGTTGAAAATTGAGAAAAGCCCCCATTCGACCCTGCTCTTGTCTACGCTCCTGACTAGTACCAAACGTCAACGTATTACTATACGCAAAGTCCATGGTACATACTCCGATGATTGACCGACGCAGCAGCCCCACTCTGGAACTATCAGAACTCTCAGAGTTTTCCGAAGCGGAAAACTATTTATTTTTCTTCATATAAGTACTTTCATTGTTCGCCTTGTTGAATTCACGTCTCCCGTATTAAACTTGAATATTGTGAATTCTCTATCAGTTCATCTCATTTGTACGGGGATATTATTCTTAGCCTACTATAGAACCTAAGAAAATTTCAATGTCATAATATTTTATTACTCAACATATTCTCCTCTTAATTGGATACATTTATTACAGCGAACCTGCAACGTCTCTAGACCTTAAAAAAATGTTTCTTCTTGATCTGCAAACCAGACCTCCACAGATTTTGTTACCTCCACGTTGGAAGAAAATTTACGACCTTTCAAACTTTTTTCACTTGAGGAAAAAGATGATAGTCGGATGGAGCCAAATCTGGTGAATAAGGGGGGTGTTCTAGTAATTCAAAGCCTAAACTATGAATTTTTTCATGGCAACATGAGATTTGTGTGTGCAGAGGCGTTGTCCTGCAAAAACAAAACTCCTTTGGATAGCATTTTTTCCACTTCAATTTTTTCCTGTAGAGTGGTCAGTAATGTTGAATAGTAATCTCCGGTTATTGTTCTAACCATATCCGAAAAATCAATCATGATTACTCCATGGCAATCCCAAAAAACTGTAGCAAGAACTTTTCCAGCAGATTTTTGGACACGAAACTTCTTAGATCTTGGAGAACCAGAGTGTCGCCATTCCATCGATTGTTGCTTCGTTTCTGGATCGTAGAAATGTACCCAAAGCTCATCCATAGTAACAATTCGGTTTAAGAAGTCTACATGGTTTTCAAATCGAGCACAGATCGAACGCGATGCTTCTACACTTGCAAGCTTTTGGTCAACATTCAAACATTTGGGTATCCATTTTGCAGCAATTTTTCTCATGCCCAAATTGACGTGAATTATATGATGAACGCGTTCGCATGAAATATTCAGTTCTTCGGATATCAACTCTGGTTTACTTTTTCAACCTCAAACTCCACACTGACATTTCTAATGAGTTCTAATGGTTCGTTGCTATAGTAACGCAATATTTTTTTCATGCATGGAAATGGTCTAGGCTAACTAGATATCAATACATCCTCGTATAGCAATTTCCTACATCGAAACGAGCGCAATTTCCGAATCACAAAACCTGAATATCTAACTGAATACAGCACTGAAAGATTCTGATATATCGTATGCATGACGCTATAAATTTTCGATACCAATTATCTGCCCATTTCCAATGCACTAGGACCCCATATCTAAAAAATAGCAAAACACGCGTTTCTCCATTAGTATCCACTAAATCGAAACAGTCGATTTGTCATTGCCAAATCTTTTCCTTAACCTCGCATTCAGGAGTTATATTTCAGTCACATCCAAGGCGAACGTAGCAAAACGATGAGACCAAATTTCGTAGTGTGATACCTGATTTAGAAATTCTCTTATCATATAATTGCGTAGGCTTTCGACAAGAAAATTGCGTGTGGCGTTATTTATTCTTCCGGTAATTTACCATTACCCATGATAACGCTAAATTACCGCAAATTAGGAACCGCACTTCGAACAATTGCAATTAGATCGGAACAAAGGACAAGTAGCATCGACCATCAACGTGCATTCTCGAAGGAAACGTTGACAAGTTGGCAAGTACGCATGATGAGGAAAAGAAAGATCTTACCTTCTTGTTGACGAGCCTTGGTTCATCCTTGGCCAATTTCAACAGCTCCTGGCAGTCACCCTTGGACGCAGTCACGTACCATTCTACGCATTTTTTCGGGTCCAAGTTCTGAAAATCGAAAAAATCTTGGAAATACGAACACACCGTATCTTTCATTTTTCATTCGGTAACATTTTGAAGAGCAAGAGGCGCAGAATGCGAAGACCACTGCAATCCTTCCTTGATTAATTATTAGAGAAAAGTTTTTCCCCATCAGATTATTCGGAAAGATATAATTCCACATTAAATCAACATCTGATAATGTACATACAGGCTGTTTTCAAAGGTGAGGCTTGACAGAAGGTATAACTCTTCAAAATAAATCGTTTAACCAAAAATTGTCTATATAAAATATTCAAGATGGCTGAGATACAACAAGTTCGACAACATTTCATTGAATTTCAAGTACGGGACTGTGGAAGGTGACTCCAGCATCGCAAAAATGAAACAAAACATAAACATATGGCTGGACAATGAATGGTTCAGTACCAAGTTCATCGGATTAGATGCATCAGGTCAATTTTGAGATAATCATAATTGTTGTATCGTGCAATTTAGGGTGGAAAAAAAATGTAAAAAATCGGGGCAGTTTCTTGAAAGTGCTTATGTTAGTTATGTTGAGAAAGTGATATGATGTTTTCCCATTTCATCCCATTTTTACGACGATAGTTGGAATTTTCGAACAAGAATTTTGTGATGCCCATTGTGAAGAAATTCGTGAATAATTTAGACGAATTTTATTGGTGAGATTTTGAAGTATTATTCTATTTTTTGCACTTGTCTCCTAAATCTCTTCTGTCAGGAGATAAGTTTTTTCCCACTGCTTTGCGATAATTCAGCTAACAAACGGTCTAGGGTCGTATCAGGATCTATTTCAGTAATCATTTTCAACTTTGTAATTTTGAAAGTTTTGCATAGGTGATTTTTGGTGAAACGCTTCATTTTGACCAGTCCTACCTTCTGTTGAAAAAAAAGCCTCAACCTGTATATTTTTGATTGGCCGATGAGTGGAGGTGTTCAGGTTATTGAGCTGTCAAAACATAGCAACATATCACCTTGTATTATTTTTTACCAATTACAGTTTCACATCCTGAAGATGGTTTTTACCGAAACATGTAGATGTGAATGAATAAAGAGCCATTCAATCGAAGTTTTGAAGACATTTTCATTTCAGTTTGAGTATTATACTTCGGTAAAATGGGGAAATTATAATGAAATCATACTCATTGTAGTCTAAGAAATCTACTCTACTAGAGAACCCTCGAGACAGAACAGTTAAACCCATTTGATACGCACCTAAGCTATCTAACAAATCAAAACAACGGCACAAATAAATAAACGAATAATTAACATAATATCGTTGCAACGTATGCTGATAAAGGTGATTTGTCTTAGGGACCATTTCGTTGAAGCGAATATACTATTGTAATTAAGATAAGGCGAAACAATTAAGGCTTTTTAATTAAGCACACTACTAGCATAGAGAGATTACAATCGCGGAAAAAGTATGACAGCTCTAGGTACTCGAATAATGGATCCGATAGATGAAATTATTCAGGAGTAAACTAATAGATGGTAAGAATCTGATTTGGACAGTTCACACAATCAATTAATTGAAGATGATACACTGCTGGAAAAAAACCGGAATGAAAATTCGTTCACCAAATTCATTTTGAAATAACTTTATAAGGTGTGCATCGATTTTGATCATTTTGTTGTCTATTTGTAGCCTATTTCATCTAGTTTATCACCTGATGTCGAGTCTGCAGGAATTTAAATTGAATTTGATGGTATACAGGGTAGAACTGAAAGTTTTTGAAGGCTGATCTTCTCCTCATGTTCATGGTGGTTAGATGTAAGTGGATTATATTGACATTTTAGAAAGAAAAGAAGTGTTACCATAAGAAGAAAAGATTCATGAACCGAAAAATGTGTACTTACCGAGATCACCGAGGCACCATCATCATCGTCGGCTCCCTGCGGACAGAAAACAAAGCTCGTTGAATGAAAGGATCGGTGTGTATATAAATTAGCGTCCAGATAAAATCTCGGACCCGATTATAGCGTCGTCCATCACTCTGGAGAAACGCGCCAGTCACGTTCGAATTATTAAAGGATAAAATTATACGCCCTGTACAATTTGTCAAGGCGCTAGAGCGAGGGTGGTGAAAAATCATGCTACGGTGACAGCGAATGGACTCGATGAGGCTCGATAAAGAAACCCAGATGATCCGGACTGAATATTGGATGAAAAGTAACGCACAAAATTCATATCTTGTCATGTATACTCCTTCTGACGAAAATTATGTATTTTTAATGAAATATCTTTGGAACGTCACTATTTGAAATGACCATTTCAACCTTTTCCCAAAAAAATTAGTTTAAGCACTGAAAAATGAAAAATAAAATTGGGTATTTAAAATTTAAAGCGTTTCATTTCAATTGCACAAGTTGGCAACATCGACTGAAATGTGCCTTGATTATAAAGGACAACAAATGCATTATCTTGATGAGATAGACAAAGATGGCTGTCTATGAAGTCTGCGACGAACGAGGAAGGTCGTACAATTTTATGGGATTTTTATGGCCGGTTGCAGTTGAAGCTCGCCAGTAAGTAGGCGCCTGTAGATCAACAGATGTTATTTCATAAACAAGCTGATCGGATATTGTTCTTTTCATTGTCTTGTATGCGCTGTTGCCAAATCGTAAACTCCGCACAAAGCGATTTAAATTTTAAAACCCCATATTTGAAGGATGATTTTGAATAGTTTCCGCGGTGCATTTGAAAAAATCATGAATGAAACTCATAATTATTCAATTTAAACTTGCATATGCAGTGATAACCCAAATTGAGGAGAATTTCCCATTGCATCTAATTTTGAATAAGGATTACGTTGGCAGAGGACCCAGGATTATCGCAATTGGATAGTTGGTGTTAATTTCCCGATGAGACTAAATTTCTTTTGGTCAACTCCGATAGACAACACTTGTTTGAAGGTAAATAGGTCCAAAATAATCAGAACCTAGTCAAAAGACCCTTCCGGTTCACAGGAGGATTTGGAATTTTCTTAATTTCAATACTGAAAGGATTTCTGACATCAAGAATAATCGTTCACCAAAATCAGCAGAGAATTTTTGACACAAAGATCATGTTCTTCATAGTGCAACTGGAGAACAAGTTATGTACCTATGATTATTTATTTTTTTCCCTAGTTATCATCATGTCTTCGAATCAGTTTGATGAAGGTTGTATTATTTACTTTCCATAGACATAAAAATTTATTTATCCTCCCCCATCTCGAAATTATAGCTGAGTAGAAAACGAGAATATGACAGCTTGAGAAAACAAATAAAATTAGTGATTTTGACAAGCTGTTATGTTAACAAAGATAACACTAGCAACTTCAAACTCTAGGAATATAATCTGGAGCGAGAGACCTTCAAAATGAGGTATCACTCAACCCCCCTTTCCATTACAAAAACTAGGGGTAGTACTCACCCCCGATCAGAGGGTGAAGCTAGAGGCAAGGTAATATGTCTAAAATAAGCCCCTCTTAGATAGTAGTAGATAAATGTGTTCCAGCATTTTTGTTTAAATCCCAGTGCGAGAAAATGAATTTATTCCATACTTTATGTACAGGGTGGGCAAAATTGGTGATACTTGAATTACAACTTTTTCAACCCAACGAGATAGAGGAAAATGCTTGGCACATTACGGTCGTCTTTTTTCGAGAAACAAATAATGCCATCAACTGCATTACTCTTCTTTTGTTTTTGAGTTATACAGGGTGTCCGGGGAATAACTGTACATACTCTTACCAGAGATAGAGTTGGACTAGCTGGTTACGGATTGACTATAAAAAATTAATTTCTGGATTTCCCTAGAAAGCTACAGGGTGATTTTCCAACTTCATGGAAATACTTAGATCATCATAAAATCCAAACTTATTGACGGATATTATTGAAACTTAGGAGGTTATTGACACATGCTAAGTCCAAGTCAGAAAGATATCAATTATTTCATTATTTCAGGGCCGGACTCATTAATATTCATTTAAAGTGTTCAGGGCAAAAAAAACACTTTGTATTTCAAATTACAAATAATTGATTCGTTTTTTAGGAAGAAGCTAAACTATGCTTCAATTCTCGGCATCACTCAAAGTTGTCACATCAAGAATTATTTTTTTATGAATTTTTGAATTTGGATAAAGTTCGAAAATTTGAATTTTTCACCATGAAGAGAACTGAAAATTTCATGTTTGAATATAAAATGCGAATGTATTAGTAGAAAATTTACAAAAAAGTTCAGAGATTTAATAAGCACTTCAATAACGAAACAATAACAAATGAAAAAAACTAAAATACAGTAAAGAGTACCTAATAAAAATAAAAATAGAAACGAATGAATTGCTGAGTCAACGATGTTTCAAAAGTGGTTCGAAATGAAAACCATCAGCTTGTATACATTTTTCTTGCCGAATTTTCAAATTGGATACAGCCTTTCGAATCATATCGCCATTATTTCTTAAAATATCGCAACAATTGTTTATTCTGTTCATCAGCTGTTCTCTTCACTGGAAGAAGTGTAACTTTGGTCTATATCATTGTTGTCGAACACCCAGTATACATAAGAATAATTTTGAAATATGCTTCTGTACAACCAATACACATCACTAATTTTTTTTTTTCAAAATACCTTCATTTACTCCCTCAAAGTGAAATCCGCGTCTGGGGTGGCCACCCAGTATATCAACAAATTATTATAGTCTTCTTCACCTTCAGTGACTTTTTTAAGAAAATTTATTATTTATTTTCGACCTGCACAAGATGACTACGTCCTGTTCAGGTAAATAAATTGCAATTTTCGAACTTTATCCAAATTAAAAAATTCATAAAAAAATAATTGTTGATGTGACAACTTTGAGCGGTACCAAAAATTGAAGCATAATTTAGCTTCTTTCTAAAAAGCTAATCAATTATTTGTAATTCGAAATACAAAGTGTTTTTTTTACCCTGAATACTTTGAAAGGCGATTAATGAGTCCGGCCCTGGAATAATGGAATAATTGATATCTTTCTGACTCAACCTTAGCATGTGTCAAGAACCTCCTAAGTTTCAATAATAGCCGTCAATTAGTTTGGATTTTATGATGGTCTAAGTATGTCCATGAAGTTGGAAAATCACCCTGTAGCTTTTCAGGGAAATCCAGAAATTAATTTTTTATAGTCAATCCGTAATCAGCTAGTCCAACTCTATCTCTGGTATGAGTATGTACAGTTACTCCCCGGACACCCTGTAGATCAAAATTAAAATTTCAACTGTGGTCATTATCTCCGTTTCTGTTTAAGCTAGGATGTTGAAATGAAGACATTATACAGGCACTTTTTTTATAGCAATCCAGTGGCGTATTATGATTTGTTCCAACAGGTTGAAATCGCCCAAATTTTGATTTTGGCCAATAACTCAAAAACAAAATAAGATAGAGGAATGCAGTTGATAGCTTATTAGTTTCTCGAAAAAGGACGACATGAATGGCACATTCATTTGCCTCCATATCTCCTTGGGTTAAAAAGTTGTAGTTCAGGCATCACCAATTTTGCCCACCCTCTGTACACACTGTATACTTCTGCAGCACTGTGAAGGCAGTACTGCAGTTTATCGAAACTCTGAATTTGTCACCAAAAAAGTGATAAGGCTGTCAACTGCCGGATTTAACGAACCAAAACCAATCGAATCTTCATCGTTCGACCAGAGGTACCACCGGCTAGCCCCCCGCGGACACGCGGTAACGCGCGTCATCCCCGCTTTGGACCGTCCGCCTAATGGCGGCGGCGGGGTGACGCCGGGGGGCATGACTGTCACACTGCCACCTCCACGTGGTACGAGGTACGGGCAATTGATTTTATAATCTTTTCAATTTACTACATGTTATTGGTACGACACAATGGAGATGGACATCGGAGATAAGACCTGGATCTCGGCGACCCGTCGTGAGAGTTTACGTCCGCATCGGCGGTGATGAAGGGGGGGCAGGGGGTCGGATCGGAGGTAGACGTACGATAACTGCCGTTGGACCAGATAAGAGACTTTTGAAGACGTTGGTGGGTGGTGGTGGTGGTTGTATCGGAGCGTACGATACTTTGATATGGAATTAGTTTGGAAAAGGTTAAGATAAAAAGCCTTTTGCTCAGTTCCAATCCTCAAATACCCAGTAAGGTAGCAAAAAATACACCAGATAATGGTTGTTTTTCATTGATTTCTCTCCTACTCTTCTTAGGTTGAGATATTTGGCCAACGAACGCCAATGAAGGGTGATCTAAGATCATTTTGGAAGTAGTTTCCCGGCAGACATGTACAGAGTGTCCCAAATTCGATGTCCAGTAAGGGAATATCGGAAACTGGAAGAGTTAGAGCAAAACCAATGACACATTTCCGAACTTTTCCTCAGAGAAACAAAGAATGGTGAAAACTGTAGTCTCCTACGATCCTTTGATCCAAAAATTGAGATTTCGACGATTTCGAAAAGTTCCCATAACTGTTTTGTCTTTGAAGTTGCAGGCCTGAAACTTGACTATCTATAGGCACTTTTATACTTAGAATCTACTGACGAACGATTTTTTTCCAATTCCAGAACAACAAACTCATCAAAAGTTTGCATTAAGGAAAATAAAAGTTCACCAAATATTTGGAAATCTAGAAAAGAAAAAAAATTTTAGGATCGTCAATGGATTCTTACTAAAAAGGTGCCTGTAGAAGGTTCCAGTTTCAAAATGATGTAACTTCAGAGACAAAAAAGTTATGAGAACTTTACGAAATCGTGAAAATCTCAATTTTTGCTAATAATTCTTTGGGACTACGGTTCACACCATTCTTTGTTTCTTTGAAAAAGTGTAGTCGGTTTAGCTCCAGATATTGCAGTTTCCGAGATCCCCTCACTGGCCATCAGCATCGAATTTGAGATACCCTGTACAGAAAAAATCTTAAAGGAGCCAGATCTCTTTCCGAAATACTTAGATATCAGAAAACAGATCATAGATTTCTTGATTCGTTCTCAAGTTACAGGGCGTTTTTGAGAAATTTTCTTTTTTTTGACTTCATTTTTGACATAGGACACCTTATATATCGAAATTTCTCATTTATTCAAAGACTTCATTCATTTTGCATCTATTGTGTAATCTTCTTCGATAAAGATGTAATATAAGAAGGAGAGCCTCTTGTGTGTGGTCACCCTACACTTCGACAGACTTGAAAGAGTTCAGGATATGTTTCTTTTGAATATTCCGGAGGTATCTAGCCCAGTGGCGTAATAGTGAATACTCCTTCAGAGGAAAATGATGTATTTTTTATGAAATATCTTTGAAACGTCACATTTTCAAATAAACATTTCAACCTTTTCCCAAGAAAATTATTTCAAGCACTCAAAAATGAAAAATAAAAATGGGTATTTGAAGATTAAAGCGTTTTGTGGGAATTGCACAAGTTGACAACATCGACTGAAATATGTCTCGATAATAAAGGAAAACAAATGCATTATCTTGATCAGATAGACGAAGATGGCTGTCTATGAAGTCTGCGACGAACGAGGAAGGTCGTAAAATTTTATGGGATTTTTATGGCCGGTTGCAATTGAAGCTCGCCAGTAAGTGCGCGCCTGTAGATCAACAGCTGTTATTTTATAAACAAGCTGATCGGACATTGTTCTTTTCATTGTCTTGTAGGCGCTGTTGCCAAATCGTAAACTCCGCACAAAGCGATTTAAATTTTAAAACCCCATATTTGAAGGATGATTTTGACTAGTTTCCGCGGTGAATTTGAAAAAATCATGAATGAAACTCATAATTATTCAGTTTAAACTTGCATATGCAGTGATAACCCAAATTGAGGAAAAATTCCCATTATGAAATGAAGAATGCAAAAGGAGTCATAACCGCATCGTTTCGTCTTCAAATATCCTTCCCCCACTCGGTCGGTTACCAGGAAAAACCTTATTGACGATTCCCGCTATCCGCGCGTATTATTTGCGACCCCGTTGACGTTCTTTAATATGCTCACAAACAGATTCTATCAGCGTCTCTGACTTACGGCCCAGGCGGCTCGCGATCCGATACCAAAAACGAGGACCGTATGATTTAGAAGGATCGTATTGCCGTTTCTATGGTGTCGTGGCAGTCATAATTCCGGTTATCTGCCGATTTATGGGACACGCGATCGTCGTCGGGAGAAGATGAGGCGGCTGGGTGGAGGGAAAAAAAAAAGACGCGGAGAAATTAAAACGGATTTATTTCGGCGACCGAGGAGCTGGTGCCGCCTGTAACGTAATAGTTTTCAGCTTCTGGAGGCCGGTTCTCTTATTACCGCCTAATTATGCGAGTTTGTCGCGGGAATTATCCTGGAAATTGATGGAGGTGGACTTTGAGGGGTGGTACGATTGGATTTCCCAAAAAACCGAGATTTTTTGTGCAAGGGTGGGAGCCTTGGCAACGCTGATTATAGAACCGAAGATCTCAATTGGATCGGAGGAATATAACAGAAGATATCGCAGATCGAAAATTTACAATATTTTAAAAATACCATTTTATAGATCAAACTCTATGAAACGACTAGGATAGGTTTCCAGAAATGGTTGCAATGGATTCAGCGTATTCGAAAACCTGCATTTTCAAACCAAACTTCCGAATATCTGACACTGTCGAAAATCGAATTTTTTTCCATTTTTTCATTTTCGAGTTGACTTCGAAGAGCTCTCTGGAGTGCAATTCTCTACTGAATAATCAGCTCTTTGGCTTTCTAGAATCTTCAAACAAATTCCATGCACTCCATATTTTAGGACAATAATAGAACATCCTGATTTTCAGCCAGAGTAGAAAATGAGTAATTTTAAAGGGGTCTAACCTCTTGCTCATTTTTGACCCAAAAAATCGGGATTTTCGAAATCGAGTTTTTGTGATAGGATGGAAGTCAATGCAACGCTGATTATATGACCGGGAATCCCAATTCGATCAGACTAATATAACAGGAGATATCGCAGATTGAAACTTGCAATTTTTTTTTACATTATTCGACTTTCGTGTTAGGTTTATCTTCAAGGAAAATCATCGTAGATCTGAACGTGATACATATTCTGAAAGAGCAACTCCTCTAGTAACAAATCTGAGAACTTCATCCACTTCAGCATAACCGTTCGGTCTTGAGGAAGTTTTAACTGAACCCAACTTTTTGGCAATTTTTCGAGGGTAATCTTTAGAGTAATTTATCTTGCAGGAAAATTATCGTAGATCTAAACGTGATACATATTCTGAAAGAGCAACTCTTCTAGAAATAAATCTGAGAACTTCATCCATTTCGGCACAACCGTTCGGTCTTGAGGAAGTTTTAACTGAACCCAACTTTTTGGGAAGTTTTCTGAGGTCATCTTTAGAGAGATTTATCTTCCAGGAAAATCATCGCAGATCTAAACGTGATACATATTCTGAAAGAGCAATTCCTCTAGTAAAAAATCTGAGAACTTCATCCATTTCGGCACAACCGTTCGGTCTTGAGAAAGTTTTAACTGAACCTAACTTTTTGGGAATTTTTGAAGGTCATTTTTACAGTGATTTATCTTTTAGGAAAATCATGGTAGATCTAAACGTGATACATATTCTGAAAGAGTAACCTTCTAGTAATAAATCTGAGAACTTCATCCATTTCGGCACAACCGTTCGGTCTTGAGGAAGTTTTAACTGAACCCAACTTTTTGGCAATTTTTCGAGGGTAATCTTTAGAGTAATTTATCTTGCAGGAAAATTATCGTAGATCTAAACGTGATACATATTCTGAAAGAGCAACTCTTCTAGAAATAAATCTGAGAATTTCATCAATTTCGGCACAACCGTTCGGTCTTGAGGAAGTTTTAACTGAACCCAACTTTTTGGGAAGTTTTCTGAGGTCATCTTTAGAGAGATTTATCTTCCAGGAAAATCATCGCAGATCTAAACGTGATACATATTCTGAAAGAGCAATTCCTCTAGTAAAAAATCTGAGAACTTCATCCATTTCGGCACAACTGTTCGGTCTTGAGAAAGTTTTAACTGAACCCAACTTTTTGGGAATTTTTGAAGGTCATCTTTAGAATGATTTATCTTCCAGCAAAATCACCGAAGATCTAAACGTGATACATATTCTGAAAGAGCAATTCCTCTAGTAAAAAATCTGAGAACTTCATCCATTTCGGCACAACCGTTCGGTCTTGAGGAAGTTTTAACTGAACCCAATTTTTTGGGAATTTTTCGAATGACAAATTTCGAGTAGCGTATCTTCCAGGAAAATTATCGTAGATTTAAACGTGACACATATTTTGAAAGAGCCACTCCTCTAGTACTAAATCTGAGAACTTCATCCAGTTCGGCGCAACCGTATTGGCGGTATTGAGGAAGTTTCAACTGAATCCAACTTTTTGGGAATATTTCGTAGGTCAAATTTCGAGTAGCGTATCTTCTAGGAAAATTATCGTAAATTTAAATGTGATACATATTCTAAAACAGCAACCCTTCTTGTAATAAATCTCAAGACTTCATCCATCTCGGCTAAACCTTTCGATCTTGAGAAGCTTTCAACTGAAATTTAGAATTTCTGAAGGGTCAAACCCCTTGCTCATTTTCGATTCAAGAAATCGAAATCGAGTTTATGTGCTACGGTGGGAGCCTTGTCAACGCTGATTATGGAACCGAAGATCTCAATTGGATCGGAGGAATATAACAGGAGATATCGCAGATTGAAATTTGCAATTTTTGAAAAATGCCATCCCAACCATGAAATCCAAACGAAAAGGGATAGGCTTCGGGAAATGCTTGCAAAGGATTAAGCGTATTCGAAAACCAATATTTTCATACCAAACTCCCATCTATCTGACACTGTTTACGAGAAATTAAAAGTTTTTCCATTTTTCATTTTCGAGTTCACTCAGGAGAGCTCTCTGAAACGCCATTCTCTATCGGATCATGAACTGTTTGGTTTTCTGGAATCTACAAAACAACTTCTTCATCCTCCATATCCTAGGACACTAATAGAACACACTGCTTTGAAGACAGAGGTGTAAATAGGTCATTCTAGGGCGGTCTAACCTTTTCTCATTTTTGACCCAAAAAAACGATATTTTCGAAATCGATCATTTGTGCTTTGGTGGGAGCCTGATAGAATCGGCAGAACCACAATCCTCTCAAGAGTTACGGTCGGCTTCATAATCAAACCTAAAGTCCCTTTAATTTTAAAGCTTCCTTTAACTCTACTTAAAATGACAGTTAAGGAAGCTTCAAGCTTAAAGGGATTTTACTGATGTATTGAATGACAAACGAGTTATGTATACTTCATTCAAATTTATTTTAGCAGTCGGTTGGCCATGAAATAATTTTCTCAAGTTTTTGTAACTAGAACGAAGTAAGGTTGGCACTCATGAAATGTCGTTAATGTCATAACGCCGTTGCCACAAGTAATATCAATTTTCATTACGAAAATGCCGAAAGTGATTGAAAAAAAGAGATAGGTTATCAGGAAGTGCTATTCAGAATTCAGGTCCGCTCATTCAAATAGTTGTACCCTGATATTCTAAAATCAACAATACCTCAGACGGTAGCGAGCATATTCAATGTAAGAGAATTTATATAATGTTTCATCTGAATCTAAAAGACTTATATTTCAGCTGAATGTTTTAACAATCAGAAAAATTGTGAATAAAGAGGATGACGAAGAATTTCCTTCTATTGGAAGACTCAAAAAAGCGGTGACATTTGAGAATTTTATGTTTGAGCGAATTTTCGTTTTCTACAGGATTCTCGATAAATGTCATCGTAGAATAAGTTCCTCAAAATGGATTTTTCTATTTTTCATTTGACTTGTCCTATACAATGTAAATGTCTTAAAGTACCAATAAATACCTAATTTTTATTATTACATCAACGTATTAAGATGAATAGCCACAAATACGCGCAAGTTACCCTGTTACTTGTTTATTCATGTGAAATTTTTGTTCAAAGGTGAAGTTCATCTTAACTTGAAACTTCCTTCAATTCCTTTTTCTTATATATATTGATGCAAGATGATTTTTGTTGAAGAATTTGACATTCTTGTAATTATCTGTTAATTCCTTCGGGAGATACCCATTCCCAACTACTGCATCATATGCATTTCATCTTCGGGTTAATATTTTTGAAATCTACAAATAATGTAAGCCAAAGAAGATAACGAACATTAACTCTCCTCAAGCTAGTGCATATTATGATATTATACTGATCTCTTGTATTTTCCATGCAAATAACTGGATTTGGTATGCCTTAAATCAGTTTGTATAAACTTCAATTATGTTCGTCACATATATTCCGAAGATTCGATATTGTGATAAAATACGTAATAACAGAAACTTTTACGTAGAACGGGCAACATAGCGTTGATTTAAAACCCAAAAATGTTTTGACAAGCTTCATAACCCCACATTTTCGTACTATACAGAGTGAAATGTGTAAAATTTTCATGGCCAACCGACTGCTAAAATAAAAGTGAATGAAGTATTTTTGGTAGCATTAGGGAGTAGGTACGCATTTCGCACAGATTATTGAGTTTACCCAACTTTACCTATTTTATCTTGCGTACCTAACTATACCGCTGTATGAAGAATAAAATTAACCATATCAACATCATTTACCATAGAAAAATCAATCCAAATTCAAGTATCATCAACAAACCAATGCACACAGAATCACAGCACAGCTTACCGTGCCTCCCTTTTCGTAGTCCATGTGCCGCCTGCGGGAGTTCAATACCTCCGACCGCATACAAACAGCCCGCTCCTTTCCGTGAAGTACCACGAAATAATGCCCACTTATCGGTCAACCGAAAAACGGGCCGCCGATTGTTGCCGAAAAACAAAGGAACAATGAACACGCGTCAATTACCGAAAAATAAAAAAAAAATACGACGTGGACCGACAGAGAATGCGAGGACGTGGGACGCGCGCAATGAGGCTCTTCTAGTTGCATATCAATTAGGGATGGAAGATAACCACCGGAGGGCTATTGTCACGAGAGCCGACTGCAGCGGGCTCAATGGGGTATATACGGATGCACGCGGAATCGTGTTAAGTAGAGACACAATGGACTAACTTCTGGTAATTGTTGGCGGTATTGAGTCACTGCTTATTTAAACACGAAAACGTGCGTTTGTTATACGTGAACTATGAATAGAATTGGACGTAAAAGCGGACGTCAGCAGGAGCAAGAATGAACCCGACAGGTCATCGTCAGGTTTATTTGTCACCTTAGGTCAACTTCGGGATGAATTTTTTAAATATCGCCAATCTGCTGGATGTACAGGGTGGGCAAAATTCGATGGGATTGAATGGCAGCTCTCTAACCGCTGGTGAAAAGCTAGGGAAAAATGGATTGCACGTTTCCAACCTCGATTTTCAAAAGATTGTTAATTGCCACAACCGCATCCCTCTATCTTCTTTTGTTTTCAAGTTATAAGTGAAAACTCATTTTTCGGTTCTTAGTGCTACTGCCTTTATTTCGTAAAGTATCAGTGATGTTTCTGTCGCCAGACACTTTTTCATGTAGAATACAGTGGCGTAGTGCCATCCATTTCTCCCTAGTTCTTACCGTTTACAGAGCTTCCCTTCAATCCCATCGAATTTTGCCCACCCTGTACACACTATATCGATGATGGAAAGTTGAGATGGAATAATAAGAATGAATTCAGACGCATACCACCCGCTGATATGAATATCAACAAATGTTACGATCTGAATTGAACTAGCCAATTTGCCATCGTCAGGACCCCAAAACGGAGTACGCTCCATCGAAGAAAGGCAGATGCTGACCATGGTTTCGATCTCATTTGACCTCGTCAGAGCAACACAGCTTTTTCTTCGATGGAAAAGGTTTGGAATTGATGGTTGAGATGGAAGTTCCACAATAGTTCTACAAAAATTAGAAAATGCTTTTCCTTCAATAAATTACCGGAAAGGTCTCTAATATTGTACCGAATTTCATATACACTGTGGATCGACGAAAACTTAACACCTCGATTTCCCGGCTTTAAAAGGAGAATGTTGAAAATCGCTCGGATTCGTCAATTTCTGATTCAAAAACAACTTTTCCACTCGTTGCCACTGTAACCCCCCATCAAGGGTGAGCACAACCTCTTGATTTTGAATAGGGATGAGAGGTGTTGCGATACCTCATGTTGAAGATCTTATCGAGTACTATCTGATCATGAAATTTCGCTTCAAAATTACCATCGATAGCGAAATGACAGATAAAATAGTGGAAGAGTACTTACTTTTGTGATTAGGTTATTAAATGCTGGAAATGGACACCATTCACTTCCAGGCAGTATTATAAGTTTCGTTGAAAACGTTCACGTACATTACTGAAGGTTTCTGTTGTAATTCGACAACATTCATCAATAATTCGAGCTCACAAATCATCCAGTGACTCGGTTTGGGTAGCGTAAATCTTGGAATTCAGGTGACCCCATAGAAAAAAGGCCAGTGGAGCCAGTTCAGGTGATCTGGGTGGCCACTCAATATGTCCCCTTCTTCTAAACCAGGCGTGAGGAAAATTTCCATCTAAGAACTGACGCACCGGTTGAACGGAATGAGGTGGTGCGCCATCTTGTTGGAAAATGATCATTTGATCATTTCTACAATACTTTCACGAGGGCTGGATAAATAGCCTTCTCCAATAGATCTAAATAAATTTGGTCAGTGAGATTATCGGGTATAGAAAAGAACCGATTATATGATTTCCATAAATACTCGACCGAACATATAATTTTTAGAGAAGCTGAGTGTGCACCTCAAGAAATAATCTTGGATTTTCATATGACCAATACCGACAATTAGAGTCATTCGGGGAAACTGAGCGCAGTGGGTAAGTGTGCGCAGTGCGTATATCTCGACTATGCAATGTATGAAATAGGGGTTCATTTGGGTGAAACAAGGGCGCAGAATCGCCATACTAGCTTTTCATAGGAGTGCGCCGTGCCACGTTTCTTTAACTTTTTATTTGCAATCAATCAAATTCACTAGTTTTCTTGTTAATTTTTAGCATCTCTGCACATTCTGCCAGGTCCCTCAGTCCCTCAGTGTTAAACAATATTTTATTCGATCATGGGCATATTAATCTAAATATATAATAAAAAATTTCAGGTTCTCTTAGCTGCTCAACTCTATAAGAACGTCAATTCAAATTTTGGCTTACTGGGGAAAGTGTGTGCAGGTAAGTGTGCGCATAGATTCATTATATGGGCATTAGCTCAATGAGGAATAAATTATGACATTGTTGATTTTCTTGGTTAAGACTCGATGAATATTGTCCTATTTGTTCAGAAAAATATGAAGAGTCACCAACAGGGGAATGTATCAAGTGTTGTGTTCACCAGGAATTGTGGCACGAACAATAATGCACTGCTTGTAAAAAGGCGCTTCTGTATTGACAATAAACAGAATTTCTCTAATATTGTAACATTTTGATGACATTATTTTGTAATTTTTTTTGATCGTGTGGTTCACTAAGCACTGCGTTCACTTACCCCGTGAGGGTGCGCACACTTACCCGCAATACGGGGCATGTGAACGCACTCCGACTTTCTCTATTAAATTCTTTTTTGCGGAAAAAAAACGTTTTTGTTTGTTTGCTTTTTGATGTTTTCTTATAGACTAGAAAATTCTGTATCTTATGAATTTGTTTTGATTTTCCTAGCTTCAACATTTGAAACAGGGTATGGCTTGAAAGGTAAAAGTGCGCACAGTTGCCCCGAATGACTCTATCCTAGTTTACAACGCCGTTAAGGTAAAATGGACACTCGTTCGAAAAACAGATATCGAACATGTAGTTTTGATTACTGTTGATCATTTCACTAAATACTAAATCATCCTCATTCAGTTCCTGAATTAATCGTATCTTATAAGGATGGAATTTATATTGTTTAAGGATTCTCATGATTGTTATGCGAGAAACGCCAGATACATCGGACAATTTCCCACTACTAAAGGTCGGATGCATTACCACATGACCTAAGACAGCCACGTCCCTCACTTCGTCCCTTTCACACACCTCTTTTCACATCGATGCGAAATACAAACTGAACAAGAGGAACAGTTTCCCAAACCCCGACATTCATCAACTTTCCAAAACACCCGACGGACGAACGCGTGCATGTCCTTTCCGAGCGGGGGCAGAGATGCATCGTCCACGCCGCCGCCGCCCCCCGCGCTAATCCGGGTGAACACGGTCGCGGTACGGCCCCGGGGAAAAATTCGCCACGTATTTTACACGGTTGTTACCCGGCTCATATTAGGGCCACTCGAATTAAAAGCGCGCCCCTAAATCATCAGACTTTTCACATGCACCGCAGCCGCACGATGAATTGAAATTTCACAACCGGGGACGGACGGCAACGGGGGTGGCTTCTCCGTGCGTTGACTGTTATTCGAAGATACAAATAATGAAGTCTCTGACCGTAAAATTTCGGTGCAAAATATCCATCGATAATGAAATAACAGCGAAAATGGTGAAAGAGAAGTCATTCGGGGCAACTTAGCGCACTTTTGCCTTTCAAACCATACTCTATTTCAAATGTTGAAGCTGGGAAAATTAAAACATATTCATAAGATAGAGAATTTTCTAATCTTTAAGAAAACGTCAAAAAGCAAACAAACAAAAACGTTTTCTTTCCGCAAAAAAGAATTTAATAGAGAAAGTCGGAGTGCGTTCACATGCCCCGTATTGCGGGTAAGTGTGCGCACCCTCACGGGGTAAGTGAACGCAGTGCTTAGTGAACCACACAATCAAAACAAATTACAAAATAATGTCATCAAAATGTTACAATATTAAAGAAATGCTGTTTATTGTCAATACAGAAGAGCCATTTTACAAGCAGTGCATTATTGTTCGTGCCACAATTCTTGGTGAACACAACATTCCTCTATTGGTGGCTCTTCATATTTTGCTGAACAAATAGGACAATATTGATCGAGTCTTAACCAAGAAAATCAACAATGTCATAATTTATTCCTCACTGAACTAATGTCCATATAATGAATCTATGCGCACACTTTCCCCAGTAAGCCAAAATTTGAATTGACGTTCTTATAGAGTTGAGCAGCTAAGAGAACCTAAAATTTTTTATTATATAATTAGATTAATATGCCCATGATCGAATAAAATATTGTTTAACACTGTCGGACTCGGAACTTGGATCTGGCAGAATGTGCAGAGATGCTAAAAATTAACAAGAAAACCAGTGAATTTGATTGATTGCAAATAAAAAGTTAAAGAAACGTGGCACGGCGCACTCCTATGTAACACTAATATGGCGATTCTGCGCCCTTGCTTCACCCAAATGAACCCCTTTTTCATACATTGCATAGTCGAGATATACGCACTGCGCACACTTACCCACTGCGCTCAGTTACCCCGAATGACTCTACATGTGAAATTTACCTCGAGAATATTATTCGTATCCGACACATTTCTAAGGATTTAGTAGTTATGTTGTTTTTTTTGTCAAAGAAAGTTTTTGATTTACCTTACTCTATCGTGAATGTTTAAGAACGCTAAAAGTGTGTCATAACGACTGTAAATTTGCAGAGACCTAAAATGGTGTATTCCGTAGAAGAAAGGGTGAAAATAATAAAACTATTTTTTTGGAATAACGTCTCTGCGGGAAAAACAATGTCTTTATTTAACGAACGACATCCTGGAAAAAATGTAACCGCTGCTTACGTTATGCAAATGGTCGCCAAATTTGACGCTACTGGTTCAGTCGGAAACAAAAAGCGCGTGAATAAAAAATACGAAGCGAGGGATGTGGCTGTCTTAGGTCATGTAGCAATGGATCCAACCTTAAGTACTAGAAAATTGTCCGATGTATCTGGTGGTTCAAACACAAAAACCATGAGAATCCTTGAACAACATAAATTCCATCCTTATAGCGAATCGGCGTACTGAATTAGAGAAAATATGCGACATATGCTATTGTCTTCGTCTTGGTTTCTATCTGGAGGGGATTGAATCGGACACCGTTTCATATTGGGTGGCGCTCTGGGTAAATGTATAGTACCCAGTAGCGCTTGCCAATATTGCACGCCATCAATTCCAAACGTTCTCCATCGGAGTAAAATGCTATGTTGCTCTGATGGGGTCAAATGAGACCGAAACCATGGTCAGCATTTGCTTTTTTTCGGTGGAGCGTACTCCATTTGGGGCCTTGACGATGACAAATTGGCTAGTTCAATTCAGATCGTAACACCTGTTGATATTCATATGGTATGCATCTGAATTTATCCTTATTATTGTATTCATTGCCTTAAGGCGTGATCATTCTATTTATTACTAATAACCAGTGCAAAATGAACTTCGATACAAAATGTAGCTCATTATGATTCGATATACAATTCTTGCGGTTCTTTCAGCTCGGGCGGTGCGAACGAACCCTCCTCCGTGTTCGCGAATGTTCGGAAACGTTCGCAAACGCTTTCGAACATTCGCAAACTGTGGTGGCTTTGTGTAAACACGTCTTAAGCATTGTGCTGACATCCGCGAGGCTTGGCCTGTGGTTTTCCATTGAATTTTGGAAATAACGAAACTTCGAGTGAAATTCGCGTCGTTTTTCACCTTTTCGTCGACCGAACCGAACTCGACGCCGCCATATATTCCTCGGGGCATGGACGCCACCGACGCAACGTCAGCGCCAATCGACGCGGCCAGTCGTTCATTGCATTTTGTTGTTTTGTCATTTACACGTGGCGAATTAATTTCGGACGGTTCGCGTGCGAATAATTTATCGCGTTATGGAAAATGAATATTTTATTCACGTGTTGGGCCCGTTCTAGTCGCGACAATGCGAACACGCCACCGACACCGATGTAGCGGACGCCCGCGGGCGAAATGTGTGTTTTCGTTTTTATCGACAATTGTCGTTTGAATTTATTGGAGTGGTCCACTCGGCCGGGTTGTTCGCCAAACGAGAGCCGGCACTATGGGCCGGGGGCTTCGGCGTGGGCGTTTTTCGAGATTCCCGCGAGAGAGGAGTGGGTCGACACTGACAAATATCATTTCCAAGCTGATGAACCTTTTTTAAGCCAACAGACTTGAGCAAGTAGAATCTTATTCGGATCATTTTTTCACTACGTTTGTAATAGTTATAGTTTGATAAGAAAGTTAGATGTCACTGCGACCTTAAGGCCAATTGCGCCCCCTATCTCTGTTCTCACAACTGTGCCATCTACAGATCGTCCTCCAGCTCCAGGGTTCCAATGAAATCTAGTATCTGAGAGGTCTCCAAGAAGGCTAGATATTAATTCCTCCTGTAATTTTCCGGTCCAAGACATTCCTTGCTCCAACTTGCAATGGCAAGGCATTCTGTAACCAGGTGAACAGGAGTTTCCTCCTCTTCCTCATAGAATCTACACTCGTCACTTTCTGATGAGCCCATTCTCATCATATGCTTTTCAAGGCGACAATATCCTGTGATGAAGCAAGTGAAGAGGCTTAACTTCTTACTGAGACCTAAATACTTCTTGGATCTAACAGTTTCGAAATGCCGAAGGAACTTTTTGAAATTATCCATTCCTGGAAGATTACTCCAGTGTTTCCTTTTGGGTTTCTTCCTTCTCCAGAAACTCTTTCATTGGTGCATTATCCTAAACCACAGAAAGGCTCTGTGCTTCCTTTCTGGCGAGTGTGTTGGCTTCCTCGTTTCCTTTGATTCCAGAGTGACCTGGAACCCAGACTTAAGAGACCTTGTTGTTCTTGACTATTTCATTGAGTTTCCTTCGGTACTTTCATATCAGCATTGAGATGATGACATAGGAGTTCAGTGCCTTGACTATCAGAATGGATCACTATGTCACATCCTTGATAGTTGCTTTCCAGGTTTATGTCTACGCATCTTTCGATTGCAAGTATTTCTGCCTGAAAAACCCTCGAGCAGGATAGTGTACATTTGGTGCTCACTTCGTATATTCCAGCGCCAGCCCTTGTCGTGGTTTTTGAACAATGTGTTTACCATTTAATGGTATTAACTTAGAAATTCTGGATACTGTATTCCTTTTCCCATTCCTCCCTTTTACAGACATTGTGTTAAAGATCTTCTCAACGTTTCCATTTTAATTATAACATCCTAGTTAAATTTGCTGATGAGATGTACTTGACCAGACTCTCTGACTCTTAATTTTCTCATTACCTGTACCTTTCCAAGATATTCTGAGGATGGCCTAATGGGCTACCCTTTGCATCACTAGATGTAGAGGAGTGAGATCTGTGATGACCTCAAGTGCTCTAGTTGGGCAGTCTGCCAACCAGACTAAAGAGGCCTTATTGTTCTTGACTATTTCGATGAGTTTCCTTCGGTACCTTCAGATCAGCATTGAGATGATGACATAGGAGTTCAGCGGCTTGACTATCAGAATGGATCACTATGTCACATCCTTGATAGTTGCTTTCCAGGTTTATGTCTACACATCTTTCGATTGCAAGTATTTCTACCTAAAAAAACCCTCGAACAGGATAGTGTACATTTGGTGCTCGCTTCGTATATTCCAGCGCCAGCCCTTGACGTAGTTTTTGAACAATCTGTGTACCATTTAATGGTATTAGCTTTGAAATTCTGGGTACTGTATTCCTTTTCCCATTCCTCCCTTTTACAGACATTGTGTTAAAGATCTTCTCAACGTTTCCATTTTAATTATAACATCCTAGTTAAATTTGCTGATGAGATGTACTTGACCAGACTCTCTGACTCTTAATTTTCTCATTACCTGTACCTTTCCAAGATATTCTGAGGATGGCCTAATGGGCTACACTTTGCATCACTAGATGTAGAGGAGTGAGATCTGTGATGACCTCAAGTGCTCTAGTTGGGCAGTCTGCCAACCAGACTAAAGAGGCCTTATTGTTCTTGACTATTTCGTTGAGTTTCCTTCGGTACCTTCAGATCAGCATTGAGATGATGACATAGGAGTTCAGTGCTTTGATAGTGGCTTGACTATCACAATGGATCACTATGTCACATCCTTGATAGTTGCTTTCCAGGTTTATGTCTACGCATCTTTCGATTGCAAGTATATCTGCGTGAAAAACCCTCGATCAAGAGCCTAATGATAGTGTACAGTTGGTGCTTCTCCCGTATATTCCAGCGTCAGCCCCTATCATGGTTTTTGAACCATCTGTGTACCATTTCATTGTATTAACTTCGAAATTCCCTTTTCTCATTTTTCCTTGTCACATACCATCGTGTTTGAGTTCTCAATGCTTACTTTTATTGGGTTACCCCATGGGTCGTTGTTGAGGTCCACATTATTCTCTTCACACCCTTAGAAAGGATAGATTACAAGTTAGACATGGCGTTGGTGGTTTTGTCGCCTCAAGTTATGAATGGCGGAGCACAAACATCAATATCAATATCTGTTAGTTGCAGTTACTCGCATTGTAATGAGTATTCAAACAATCAGGATGTTAGAATGATATTTGGACAATCAATCACTGTCACATTTTTCTATTTTCTATGTTTTCTTTTTTTCTTCTTGTTTTCAATCTTCTCTCCTCCTAAAAGGAATAAGAAAAAACCTCATAAACAAGAATTTGTTTCTTAAATTCAATTTGATACAAAATCGCTTGTAGTATATACCATCCATAGTTATAATCTCAACCACGATAATTTGTCAAATCTTGACCCGAGGTTCTGGACCACAAGAACCCATCCATCGAGGGCCGTTATTCAATTACCAAATCTCGATCGATCTCGATTTACATGTTAATAGAAAAAGCGCGCGATGACCGAGCTCTTCTCGATCGACATAACCTATTTCTCGCGTTAGATCAGCGCCAACTAGACGTGCACGGCGGGCGCGATAACGCGTCTCGCCGCTAAGATGACTAATGGCCCATTGTGCGGAATGCGTTCCGTCATCGTTGCGGACGTCCAATTTCGTGCGTGTCTGTTTGCTCGGTCCCGCTGCGATCACAAATTGGTTTGCGTGGAACACACGCGCGCCTCGCCAGCGTCTTACGAAACCTCTGGACGAGCAGGAACCGGAACTGCTCGGATTGGATAGGATGCGCGACGCGCCCATCGCAAAAAAATTTTTTGGTGTTTCTCAAGGGTCTACTCTTGGACCCTTTCTTTTCTTGGTGATAGGAAGAGGGCTGGATCCGACGCTTTAGCTCAAGTTTTTTTTATTTGGAGAATTCAAAGTGTTGAATGAAAAGCTAGTTGCGACAACACAACACACGTGTCTGTGAGAGAAGCACTTGTGAGACGAGGAGTGAATGATACCATTAGAAAATGGATGTGTGATGTGTTGACGACGGAGGCAGCTGAGACATTGGTGGGCACTCGAACTATTACTGTCAAAACCACTCGTGGAACACCAAAAGGAGGAGTAATATCTCCATCTTGGTAGTAGATGAGAACGGAGCTTGACTTCGAATGTGTAGGCTATGCCGATGGCATTGTCTTGAGAGTAAAAGGTATATTCGGGGCCATTTACTACTACTACAGAAGGACCTCAGAATTATTGAGCAGTGGTGCTTGTTAGTGGGAGTGAACTAACCTAACCAAGACCACACTAATTCTCTTCTCTCGGAGAAGAAACGATTGAGTGGAGATGTCGGAAGTCAAATATCTGGAATAACCACAACAAACTTCTGTGGAATAAGCATCTTACAAATACTTTCGGCTTGCAGAAATCTATCAGGTAAGACTTGGGTGTGCAACCCTAAAATACTACGATGGGTGCACGTCATGATTGTGAGACCGATAATGACATATGGGGCAGTAGTCTGGTTTGCTGAAGCAAAGCAGACTCACTAGAGCTATGAGAACGTGCCCAACTAGAGCACTTGAGGTCATCACAGATCTCACTCCTCTACATCTAGTTATGGATAGGGTAGCTCATTAGGCTTTCCTCAGAATATCTAGGAAAGGCACAGGTTATAAAATAATTAAAAGTCAGAGAGCCTGGTCCTCTCTAAACAGGTACATCTCATCAGCAAAACTAACTAGGATGTTATGATTAAAAAGGAAACATTGAGAAGAACTTTAACACGATGTCTGTAAAAGGGTGGAATAGGAAAAGGAATACAGTACCCAGAATTTCAAAGTTAATACCATTAAATGGTACACAGATTGTTCAAAAACCACGACAGGGGCTGGCGCTGGAATATACGACACAAGCACCAAATGTACACTATCGTTAGGCTTCTGCTCTAGGGGTTTTCAGGCAGAAATACTTGCAAACGAAAGATGCGAAGACATAAACCTGGAAAGCAACTATCAAGGATGTGACATAGTGATCCATTCTGATAGTAAAGCCGCTACCAAATCAGTCATCATCTCAATGCTGATATGAAAGTACCGAAGGAAACTCAATGAAATAGTCAAGAACAACAAGGTCTCTTAAGTCTGGGTTCCAGGTCACTCTGGAATCAAAGAAAACGAGGAAGCCAACATACTCACCAGAAAGAACAAACGCCACTTACTGGCCCAGAGCCTTTCTGTGGTTTAGGATAATGCACCTATGAAAGAGTTTCTGGAGAAGGAAGAAATCAAAAGGGAAACACTCTGGAGTAATCTTCCAGGAATGGATCATTCCAAAAAGTTCCTTCGGCATTTCGAAACTGTAAGATCCAAGACGTATTTGGATCTCAGTAAGAAGTTAAGCCTCTTCACTTGCTTCATCACAGGACATTGGCTCCTTAGAAAGGATATGATGAGAAAGGGCTCATCAGAAAGTGACGAGTTTAGATTATGTCGAGAAGAAGAGGAAACTCCTGTTCACCTGCTTACAGAATGCCTCGCCATTGCAAGCTTGCGCAAGGAATGTCTTGGACCAGAAAATCGAAGGAGGAATCAGGACTCAGCCTTCTTGAAGACGTCTCAGCTACTGGAGTTCATTGGAGCTCTGGAGAGCGAGCTTTAGAGGTAGCAGTTGTAAGAACAGCTCTGATGGGGGGCACAATTAACCTTAAGATCGCAGTGCAATGTAACCACCTTTTTTCCAAACTATAAACTACCCCAATAAAAATTCCATGGCGTTAGCAACGTAACCACCACGTATTTCGGGTTCGGCAACGTCCACGTAGCACGATCCCGACCGAAAATAGAGCGCAGTTCGCGTGGATCTCTGCACAGCTCTCGGCATAATCAAGATCGGATCCCGTTGAATTATACCGATCCATAAGCCCGGTGTGTACGTTTCCTGGACTCGTTCCGCAGAGCGCGCGGTTATTTAGCATGTGAATTTGTTTGTCACAAATTGCTCTCGCTATTGGTCTACATACATTCCTGTCGTCGTTTGTTTCCCGCGAAATTTATCGCCTAATTATAAACCCTGCCGCGCCCCCATACCTCCGCTCTCGATCCCGTGTAGCAGCCAGAACGATGCAAAATTTACGGTTTGGCGCGGGCGACGCGCTCGCTGCTCCGCGGGCGATTCTCTGCGGTCCGATGTCTCTATATAGGGTGGCGCAAGTGGGACAGTCAAGCGGGATGTTTCCAACAAGGGAACGTGGTCAATTTCAATGTGATGGTGTTAACTGTTAGACGCGTTGACGCAAAGAAAATCCCACAATCCCAATGACGTTTGCAGTTTGCGGAACTGACTTGACAAGACAAGGATTCTTGTCTTGATGACAAAAAGTCGAGAAATTTCTTGATAAACCAGTGACACCGTAAATGGTGACTCCCTGGCGAACTTTTCATTGCATTTCGTGCTGACACAACAATCTGGTGGTTCCCCGATATTAACACTGCGCAAAAAAATTAACGAACATTCTGAAAATCTCAATTTTAATGAAAGTTATCTCTACATTGACTTTATAACTTTTTTTTATGTTCTCTCGGGAAGGTTTTTGAAACAAGACACATTAAATGAAGAAACATTCAGGATTTCACCGAATCTTATGTGAAAGAAGAGAAATGAACAATTTTCAAAATACCGAAATGCTGATAAGTGATTTAATACTTGGTATTTCCACCCCTTGCGTTAATTACAGCTCGGCAACGACGGTTCATACTCAAAATGAGTGATCTTAAAATGTTCTGATCTAATCCTTCCCAGATTTCTCCGAGTGGATTCCTAAGTCATTAAGAATAGCTGGATGATTTTCTGAACTTCTCAGCCTTCTATTGAGGTTGTCCCAAACCTGCTCAATCGGGTTGAGATCTGGACTTCTTGCTGGCCATTCCATTCGAGAGACTTCAACCTCTTCAAGGTACTCCTGAACGATGCGCGCACGATGGGGTCTGGCATTATCGTCCATAAAAATGAAATTTTCACCAATGTATGGGGCAAATGGCACTACATGCTCTTCAAGAATGTTTCTTATATACTTATGAGCATTCATAGCTCCATTATCAACGACCACTAGGTCTGTGCGAGCAGTCAAAGATATTCCACCCCATTCCATAATCGATCCTCCCCCTAAACCAGTAGTATTCAGGAAATTGCACTGAGCATATCTTTCATGTGGACGTCTGTATACAAGGGAACGTCGATCACAATGGTAGAGGCAGAATCTAGACCCATCTGTGAAGAGAACTCTTTCCCAATCGGACTCTTCCCAATGGATATGCTCTCTCGCAAAATCCAAACGCGCCCTTCGATGGGCTGGGATGAGAGCTGGGCCTCTTGTCGCGACACGAGGCCTTAAATCATATTCTCTGAGGCGATTTCATATTGTCTGAGTGCTAATTTGCACCTCATGAGTTGGCTCAAGCTGAATTCGAAGGAGGCGAGCGGTTGCAATCCGTTGTCTCAACGAAGAAACTCTCAAGTAACGTTCTTGAATGACAGTTGTTACCCGTGGTCTACCCTGTCCTGGTCTTCGGACATTCATAACTGTCCCCCTGAATCGCTGCAACATTCTGGACACACTTGTATTGGAAACTCCAAACCTTTCTGCAATTCTTGTGTATGTCCACCCTTCTTCTCGCATAACTACCGCTTGGGCACATTCCTCTTGGGTCAAATTGCGTGTTTCGCATTGCATAGCGATCGAGTGTAGAAAATCAAACGAAAGAAAAACTATTGATCACTAGAATTGATCGAGAACAACTGATTTTAGAATGGAGCCAATACATTCAAAATCTGATAATATCATCTTTTTCTATTCCTGCTGGGAAAAAACATCTGTATTGAAGAAAACCCTTGAAAGTGGATAACATATGCATGCATAATTCTGATAAAAATAATTATCATTGAGAACACCTTCAGTTGTAGAATAAATTTGAGATTTCCATAATGTGCGTTAATTTTTTTGCGCAGTGTATTTGTTTTCTGACGAATTCAAAATGACATCGCGCAGTTGCACTTTTTACTGCGTTTAGTTGAGTGAGGTTATTATTACCAAGAAAATATAATTCAATTCAATTCAATTCTTTATTCATCATAACAAATATAAACAATATTATAAACAGAAGTACAGAGTCATACAATCTAAACTTAGGTTTGTATACTATATGACCCTTCCAATTTTTGATGAATACAAAAAAAATTACTTTATTACCCAGAAGGAGTAAAATAAACACATATTTAACAAAATAAGAAAATTCGAGATCTGAAAAAAAAAACATACATGAATAAAAATAGCAGATAGTCTTTATAATGTACAAACGATGAACAAATTTATAAACAAAAAATCGTAACACTTGACCAAACAACTAAGAAAACATATTCTTTCTCAGCTCATTTGCACTTTTACAAGCATGATAAATTGGTACACGAATTAACAAGTTAGTGGAAAGTGTCGACAATCGGCCACTTTCGAGAATATTTTGCAGACAATAGGAGATCGAAAACACACGGCTGGCTCCTTTTGGTATCACGCCACGTCACACAAGCGCACATTGTCATATAATCAGGCAGCGTTTTGGCACAAAAGTTTGAGATATTTTAAATTATCTTCTCTTTAACTTTACCTATCACTATTGTCTATCGATACGCCACTGCTAACGCACCCAGTTCTTTCAATTGAACTAGACTTTGCCACCTTCTACGTCATCACCCGGTTTTGAACTGAATTGCAAGTTATTTCTATACCTACTCTTGATCATCACAAAGTGGAAGTCTTATTTTACCATAAGTGACATTGACTCTTCAGTAAACACAACTTCTGCTGAGCCATTTGGCTCCGATTCTGACTCAGAATATTCACTAACAAGCAATAGTGAGAAGTTTTAGTAAAAATATAAAATGATTAGTGAAACTAAAGCGACTAATGCGAGTGAAAATGATAAATCTGAATCTGAAAGCGTTATCTACGAAAGGAAAATGCAGCAGCATTCAACAATGCAAGATAGTGGTAGGTACTAGTGGCAATACTGACAAAAAGAAATTCTGTTATTCTTTCGAAATTCAGGTGAACACAAGTACCGATGGCGAAGATAATAAATAAGACAAAATTATACCATGTTTTCATAGACATAAAACAGTGTATGCCTGAGAGTAAAAATTGAAAATCTAGATTCCAATTGGAGTTTCAACAACATTATCATCGATTATTTTCAATTTTCCTCTTTCTAGCAAAAAATGTGTGCAAAAAATAGGAACAGGTATTTCATGTTAAAAAACGTTATCTTTTTCACAAATAAACACGTCTCAGCATATTCATGGTTGAACAAGATATTCTTCAAGTTTCTTATTTTCTCGACAAAAATCTTGCTGTATTGACGTAAAATTTCTTGTCTTGAACTTCTAACATAACTTTTTGTCTTAATCTTATCTTGAAAATTTCAAGAACTTTGCGACCGCTAGTTAGAACACCACAAACCAATTAGGATCGTCTATCAGATTTTTTTTCCTTACTACGTCCAGGAAACGAGCCGCAGGCGCGCGCTCAGCGGGACGCTCGCTGAAACGTCGTCACGACGTTCGACGCTAATAATAGTCCCGATTCGGTCGGGCCCTTGTCACGTGGATTTCTGCAAGTCACCTGACAGCTAATAATTGATATCATAAATATGTGATTACGACAAGATTTGTAATGCTTCGCGGGGATTTGGACCTGGTTGGCGACGAATAAGGGGATTATGCCGATCGTAACGACGCGATACGGACTTACGGAATGTCCGTCTATCTTGTCCATGGCAGGAAAGCCCTTCCCATAAACAGCGATTAGAAGCCGGCAGCAGATCCAACCAAGGGAACATGATTTTTTTTCCATCTGGCGATCAGAGTAACCGACACTGACTTGAGGGACGAAAGCAAAACGTCAAAAGTTAATTCAACTCACATTCTCGATGTCCTTTCTATTCATTGATCAGAAAAATTAAGGAATTCCAGTAATTTTGGGACTGTTCCAAAATTCTTCATTCTTTCGCCCATCTCATTACGAGTTTCAGTTTCAGGTCAGAATTGGGTTTGTTGGCAGCTGAATATTGTTGCCTCGTTTGGGTTAAGAGTGCTAATGTGCAAAAAAATTGATGCACAGCTAAATCTTTCTATGAGAATCACTACTGGAAGTATTAGATCTTCACCTATTGAATGGTTACCAGTTCTTTCAATTATTGTACCGCCCCATATTCGTAGATAGACTGCAGTTATACATTCTTGGAATAAACTTCACTCCTTTCTCGACTCATTTCCAATGGGGAATTCTCCTCAATTTGGGTTATCACTGCATATGCAAGTTTGAACTGAATAATTACGAGTTTCATTCATCATTTTTTCAAATTCACCGCGGAAACTATTCAAAATCATCCTTCAAATATGGGGTTTTAAAATTTAAATCGCTTTGTGCGGAGTTTACGATTTGGCAGCAGCGCATACAAGACAATGAAAAGAACAATGTCCGATCAGCTTGTTTATAAAATAACAGCTGTTGATCTACAGGCGCGTACTTACTGGCGAGCTTCAACTGCAACCGGCCATAAAAATCCCATAAAATTTTACGACCTTCCTCGTTCGTCGCAGACTTCATAGACAGCCATCTCTATCTATCTCATCAAGATAATGCATTTGTTGTCCTTTATTATCAAGGCATATTTCAGTCGATGTTTCCAGCTTGTGCAATTCTCACAAAACGCTTTAAACTTGAAATACCCATTTTTATTTTTCATTTTTAAGTGCTTAAAATATTTTTTTTCGGGAAACGGTTTAATGGTTATTTCAAAATGTGATGTTTCAAAGATATTTCATAAAAAATACATCATTTTCGTCAGAAGGAGTATTCCCTATTCGGTCCTATATTCCACAATATACGATTCCCAGACTGAGGTCGCGTAAACCTCTTTACTTAATTCGAATGTAAGCAACATTTTCAACCAAGAATTAGTTAGTGATCCCTCGAATAGAGTTCCTGGTTTTGATCTACCCAGGAAAATATGATTTATTCTGAATCGTATAAGAACAGAGAACAGGTCACCGACGTTGCAATAGTATGCTTTTCCGATGGAATTCAGTTGAGAGCCCCAGTTGTGAATTCGAGGAAACAGAAGAAACTGGAACATCTGGTTGATCATTGTCCCATTTATAAATTTCAGGATGATATTTGTGCTATTCATGCAGTTTCCGAATCTTTTTGAATTGGGTGGTGAATTTTAGGTCAATCTGACAAATAGAACTTAATTTTATCATCACAAATTTTTCTGCATTTGTATTTTTTATTCCAGATAAAATTTTCTGGTAACTTTTCTTTTTCTTCAAGGAGAGGATCAAGTTTTGCGTTGAATAGGGAATACTCCTTCTGACGAAAATGATGTATTTTTTATGAAATATCTTTGAAACATCACATTTTGAAATATCCATTTCAACCGTTTCCCAAAAAAAAATTATTTTAAGTACTTAAAAATGAAAAATAAAAATGGGTATTAAAAGTTTAAAGCGTTTTGTGAGAATTGCACAAGATGGCAACATCGACTGAAATATGCCTTGATAATAAAGGACAACAAATGCATTATCTTGATGAGATAGACAAAGATGGCTGTCTATGAAGTCTGCGACGAACGAGGAAGGTCGTAAAATTTTATGGGATTTTTATGGCCGGTTGCAGTTGAAGCTCGCCAGTAAGTACGCGCCTGTAGATCAACAGCTGTTATTTTATAAATAAGCTGATCGGACATTGTTCGTTCCATTGTCTTGTAGACGCTGTTGCCAAATCGTAAACTCGGGACCAAGCGATTTAAATTTTAAAACCCCATATTTGAAAGATGATTTTGAATAGATTCCGCGGTGAATTTGAAAAATTCATGAATGAAACTCATAATTATTCAGCAGCATATGCTCTGATAACCCAAATTGAGGAGAATTCCCCATTTCCTGAACCGTTACGCGATTTATAAGCGCCAGAGGATGAACCAACACTAAAATAAACATCCCTTAGATGCACCACGTCCCGACCGAACCGTTGGAAAGCGTAATTCCAACACCCGTGCATAATTTTTTGGCTCATACAACACTTTCACCTACCTGTTTCTTCACCACCCTATCAGGGGTCTTATTGCACCTGGGACTCCTCTCTTCTCCCTCCACGGACGCCAGCCTGTTGAACTTCTGGGTCCTCTCCTTGACGCTAACGTTCGCCTCGTTATCTTCGCCCTCCTCCTCTTCCTCCCTGTTCTCCTCCAAGGGCTCCTTATCCCTCATCTCTACCGCGAAGGTAGGAGTAGTGGGAGTGCCGGAGTCATCGTCGCTCGTCCTAAACTTCTCAACGCTCTTCCTGCGCGGGGGAGGTTGGGGGGTGCCGGACTCCTGGATGGAGAGGGTGAAGGAGTTCATCGAGAGGGTGTCCAGGGACGGGGATGGAGAAAGGACGGGAGGGGGCGGTCTGTAAGGGGGTGGTTGGCGCGGAGAAGAGGTCGAGAAGTCCTTGAGGCTCTGAGAGGGGGATGGTAGGGGGGATACTGGTATACCTGAAAAATCGAAGGGAGTAAATTGCTAAAAATCCGTTTCGGTCAAAAATCACCCTGTAGACCTGAATTGCTTGAGATTTTCGATACCTTTTGTATAAATATGAAGAATGGGGCTCAAGAAGAAGAACACTTGCTGTACTATATTCTCCTCTCCAAAAATGCTGAAGTTCAAGAGGAAAATTTGATTGAAAATCAAAAGTTTAAGATGTTTAAGAAAGATTTAAGTGATCACATGTTTTAAGAGAGCTAAACTTGAGAATCCCACTTTTCATTGAAAAAATTCCCTCTAATACAAAAAGTATATGTAATTGCAGTCTTTCTCTACCACAAAATTGTTAAGCGGGCTCTCGGTTACTGCATAAAACAACACACGTCAGAATATACCTACATATAAGTCCAAAAATTAGATTGAAACTTTTAAAAATAATCCAAAATTTGTGTTGATGAATTTCATAAAGCCATGAACTCATAGGATACAGTAAAACAAAACACATCATAGAAAGAAGCCCATCGCTTCTTCCTCGTAGTTTGCAATTTCAATAATTGAAACATTCATTCACGAAAAACCAAAGCAAAACTAAAGGAATAATTGTATTCCACATGGAGGATGCACGACCCAAGGTCCCAGTTATCTATCTCTGTCTATTCTACATGAGAAGTCGTCTCCTACTGTTTTAATTGAGTCATCTGCAGTTTCATCATTTCCGAGCAAGGTGAACAAAATTCCAACTCACCGATTGAATTCATTTGATCTATAGGGGGAGGAGGAGCTCTTGGCATTTGACTAACTCTAGGTGAAGTGAGTACTGGAGATGACGGACACTGGTACTGCAAATACCTGGTCTTCAAATATAGGAATTTCTCTCCGTTCACTACCTTCGACACTGCCAGTTTGTTCACGTATTCCTTGAATTTTATCCTAGCATCATCTGAAACATAAATTAAATCAAGTAATATACTTGGCTGTCACTCCATAATTATCAAGCAAATACAATATGTAGAAAAGAACATTGTCCTTCGGTGAGTTCAATTGGGAAATAATAAATCTTGTCATGTATTCGAACTACATGTGTTACATATTATTCTATTTCTACAATCAAGTCTAATACTTTGATTATCCAAAATTTAATTAATATTCACTCCAGGAAGTCTAACAAGGAAATTGTTTTGAATAATATAACCTCACTTCTTCAAACACAATCTTTAATTGGTAATTAAACATTGCATTTCCACTTTCTCAATTGGATAAAAATGAATTGTATTAGTTTGAACTGAGGGGGATCTATCAGATATCAGAATTTGATGAGTTTTGTTCATATCAACAAGTTGTCATGAACCAAAATAGTGCTTACAGACTGATAGTAAACAGGATATTACATACCTTTCGACAAGGGATCCGTCAAATATTTCTTGAAACTTGTAACCACATCACGATTTCTCACTGAACCACCATTATCTCGGAAATATTCCAAAACTTGTTCGAAAGTTATATCAGATTCTTGTGTAGCCATAGTTTGTGTGATTGTTTGTCAGTTTTGAAGGTTAGGTTTAGGAGGAGAGTGTTTAGGTGCGCTTGTCAGTTTTCAAGGCCTCGAACAGCCGCACGCAGGCTGGGAAACGTTGGTATCGAATATCCCCAATAGGGGCCGTTTTTAGAAATACGGAAATGAATGAAAATTGAATCGGACGCGCGAAACTCAAAAAAAAATACTCGCCTAGTAGTCTATGGACTTGGCATATTCAGATACAAAACGTCAACTTTCAAAATTCCAGATATAACATTTTTAAGCGTTCTCTTGAAAAAAAATCAAAAGTTCAGGAAGATTTATCGTGTCATCCTGATTTCATTCCGGAAGAACGATCATAGGTAAGTCCTTTTAAGTGTAAAAAACTTAATTTTAATTTAGGAAATGAGTTAAATTCATCAACATGACGCATGAATCATGTTTCGTCCTAAAGGTTGTCAAGTTTGCATGTTAACGACAGCAACAATAATCCTTCTTTTCCATTACACAATACAGCAAATAACGGGTTTGCAGAACTACGGCAGTTATTAATATTGATTCCAATTATCAATTGGAATATTGTGAGTTTTTAATTGTTAGTGACACGACATTTGTATGTCAGCAATCATCAGCAACACTCGCTTTTGACATGTTGAATAGATAGGTGCGATAGGAGATATCTGAAAAACGTAAAAAGTATAGAAAAATGTTGTCGTGCTTCGGTATAATCAGTGTAATTGAATAAAAAAATTGTCGACAATCCGGAATATAGTGACAATATAATTTAGAGAAGTCGAATAGTTTTTATGGTGGTTTGAATATTTTGTTTACAAATGGTTTTTTGTTTTATCCATGATAATCGTTGTCAATACACCTGTTGAGTACAAAAAAAAAGGAAACACTGTGTAGATGTCACTTAAGCTACCAAATACCTATAAATAATTTTATATATTCTCTTTCTACTAATGCGATTGATTTGATCGGCAAGTCGATACTTATAACTTTACGAGTCTTTCATACATTTTAACTCAATCGAACACTGAGTATAATAATGCTGGGATTGCTGGGTACCTATGTTTTAATGCAGTTTGGTTGTTCAGATATATAAGTACCTACATTAAAGAAACAATGAAGACATATTAAGTGGAATGTGATTTTTTTTGTTAGAGATTATCGTCAATTCGTTCAAAGTATTTGGAATCATACAATATGTACTTAGTTAACATAGATAAAAAAAAATTAGACCATTTGTTATCTGAAAAAATTCACATATTATTTTCGAAATCGAATCAATCAAAAAAAATTTGATGGTGTTCTCTCATAATGTCAGAATGATATCAGAAAAATGCGTTTCGTATTTCAAACATCAACGATAAAATTTCCACATTCGATAAAGAATTTTCCCAACGCTCTCTCTCTCATCACATCTCAATGAACCCTTTGGCATGGCATGGAAGTGCATGCTCGCCAATTACTCAGCGCACAACCAACCACCGAAATGATAATTAATTAATTCCTGCCAGAATCATTATGCGATGTATATACGAAGGAAGCGTCCGAAATTCATACTAGCCGGATCATCTTATCTGATCGCAATATCGTATAGGGGGGAAATTCACTTAATTAAATATTTCGTGAAGAGAGGGGGCGGGGGTTGTGTTGAGCACTACACCTGCAATTAGTGCCGCATGAACTACCGCTGAAAAAGCGAGAAGACGAGGATGTTAAGCCTTCATCAAAACGTCATATTATGACATATACTGGGTGAGCCAGGGTGTTGTTCTTCTTTTCTGTCCTCTTCGAGGTGGACATTATTTAGCATGGTATCAAAGTAGACAGGGTGCATTTAAGGGTGAGGCTTTTTTTTCAACAGAAGGTACAACTGGTCAAAATGAAGCGTTTCACCAAAAATCACCTATACCAAACTTTCAAAATGACACAGTTGAAAACAAAATTTAAACGGATTACTGAAATACACTGCGCAAAAAAAATTAACGCACATTCTGAAAATCGCAATTTTAATGAAAATTAACTCTACATTGACATTATAACTTCTTTTTTATGTTCTCTCAAGAAAGTTTTGAACAAAACAAGACACATTAAATGGAAGAAAAATTCAGGATTTCACCGAATCTTATGTGAAAGAAGAGAAATGAACAATTGTCAAAATACTGAAATGCTGATAAGTGATTTAATACTTGGTATTTCCACCCCTTGCCTTAATTTCAGCTCGGCAACGACGGTTCATACTCAAAATGAGTGATCTTAAAATGTTCTGATCTAATCCTTCCCAGATTTCTCCGAGTTGGATTCCTAAGTCATTGAGAGTAGCTGGATGATTTTCTGAACTTCTCAGCCTTCTATTAAGGATGTCCCAAACCTGCTCAATCGTATTGAGATCTGGACTTCTTGCTGGCCATTCCATTCGAGAGACTTCAACCTCTTCAAGGTACTCCTGAACGATGCACGCACGATGGGGTCTGGCATTATCGTCCATAAAAATGAAATTTTATTCAATGTATGGGGCAAATAGCACTACATGCTCTTCAAGAATGTTCCTTATATACTTATCACCATTCATAGCTCCATTATCAACGACCACTAGGTCTGTGCGAGCAGTCAAAGATATTCCACCCCATACCATAATCGATCCTCCCCCGAAACCAGTAGTATTCAAGAAATTGCACTGAGCATATCTTTCATGTGGACGTCTGTATACAAGGAAACGTCGATCACAATGGTAGAGGCAGAATTTATACTCATCTGTGAAGAGTACTCTTTCCCAATCCTCTTCCCAATGGATATGCTCTCTCGCAAAATCCAAACGCGCCCTTCGATGGGCTGGGGTAAGAGCTGGGCCTCTTGCCGCGACACGAGACCATATTCTCTGAGGCGATTTCTTATTGTCTGAGTGCTAATTTGCACCTCATGAGTTTGCTCAAGCTGAATTCGAAGGAGGCGAGCGGTTGCAATCCGTTGTCTCAACGAAGAAACTCTCAAGTAACGTTCTTGAATGGCAGTTGTTACCCGTGGTCTACCCTGTCCTGGTCTTCGGACATTCATACCTGTCCCCCTGAATCGCTACAACATTCTGGACACACTTGTATGGGAAACTCCAAACCTTTCTACAATTCTTGTGTATGTTCACCCTTCTTCTCGCAAAACTACCGCTTGGGCACATTCCTCTTGGGTCAAATTGCGTGTTTCGCGTTGCATAGCGATCGAGTGTAGAAAATGAAACTAAAGAAAAACTATTGATCACTAGAATTGATCGAGAACAACTGATTTTAGAATGGATCCAATACATTCAAAATCTGATAATATCATCTTTTTTTATTCCTGCTGTGGTTGACACTTGACAGCAAGCACAGAACACGTCAGTCACCGTCCCTTTCGGTTATTTTTACCGTTTCCTCCAACAAACAGAATATTCCGCATCTGAAATTGAGCTCGTTTCATGGAAATAAGAACGTATCCTCGATTCAATTCAAATGAATCAAAAACTACATGACTCGATACGACTGAACGACTTCTTGTAATCCAGAGACAAAGCAGATGTCTACTGCTAATAAGCCCAGAGTCACATCTTTCCACCTGGGTATAAATAACCTTTCAACCGGGCCGTTCCACACGCATATCTCTCGGAGATAATTGGTAAGTAATAAATCCAAGTGAAAATCCTTAATTAAAGGCATAAATCACGATGGAAATGGGATTTCGGAGTGACTCCAATTACCCCTGTTTCGTCTGAAAAACAATTATTATATCTAGATAGCGGTAATGAGAGAAATTAAACTATTAAGACGTTGACGAACACTAAGTTGTACTTAAGGAAATGCGACCAAAGCTGCGGAAAAACTAGAAAACTTACTTGGCTTCTAATGTGATTATTGTGTTTGCGTTATTCATGGGCACACGGAGGAAGTCGACGTCATTGGTAAGAGTTTTTCAGACTTAATTCTTATTGTTCAAAGCGCACTACCTATTTAGTACGACCGATGGCCGTGGGTAATGGGTGGGTGATTGTTTTGAGCGTTTCTAGAGCATCCGGCTAGGTGGATTGCAACGATAGGAACTATACGGTTTGAAGGGAAGATGGTGTTAATCTACATTTAACACAGGAATCCAGAAATTCATTTTCCCTTCTCCCAATAACAGAAATGCCTTAAGAAAAGTTATGCCCACGTAACTAAATCGACAGGAGTTCCTGAAAGTCCTGTCTCGTGCATGCGAGAGTATCGTAAAAATGACAAATCTTAGAGTCTGGGCCACTCTGACTAATTACGAGGATATATTGAGAAATTCTTAGCTTACTGTAGAACCAAACAAAATTTCAATGTGAAAATATTTTATTACTCAACATATTCTCCTTTTAATTGGATACATTTATTACAGCGAACCTGCAACGTCTCTAGAACTTTCAAAAAAAAAAGTTTCTTCTTGCTCTGCAAACCAGACCTTCACAGCTTTCATTACCTCCTCGTTGGAAGAAAATTCAGGACCTTTTAAACCTTTTTTCAGTTGGGTAAAGAGATGATAGTCGGATGAAGCCAAATCTGGTGAATAAGGGGGGTGTTCTAGTAATTCAAACCCTAAATCACGAATGTTTCGCATGGCAACATGAGATTTGTGTGCAGGGGCTTCGTCCTGCAAAAACAAAACACCTTTGGATAGCTTTCCGCGTCTTTTCTCTTTAATTTTTCCCGTAGAGTGGTCAGTGATGTTGAATAGTAATCTCCGGTTACTGTTCTACCCTTATCCAAAAAATCAAGCACGACTATTCCATGGCAATCCCAAAAATTGAAGCAAGAACTTTTCCAGCAGATTTTTGGACACGAAACTTCTTAGGTCTAAGATAACCATAACATTTGGGGATCCATTTTGCAGCAATTTTTCTCATGTCCAAATTGACGTGAACTATCTGATGAACGCGTTCGTATGAAATATTCAGTGCTTCAGATATCCGTTTTAGCCCAATTCGACGGTCTGATTAAGTCTTTATATAGCTGAATCGATATTTTCGGGGACTGACACAGAAACTGGCCTTCCCGATCGGTCATCATCTTCAATGGAAAATTTACCTCCTTTGAAGCTTGCAGTCCAATTTTTCAAGGTCGCATACGAAGGACATTGATCACCAAGGGTACTAAGCATATCTTCGTAAATCTGTTTACCTCTTAACCCTTTTAAATGCAGGTACTTGATGATGGCTCGATACTCCAATTTTTCGATTTTCACAATTTCGGTGGACATCTTCTTTCTTTTAATTCATTGCGTAACTCTGGTTTACTTTTTTGACCTCAAACTTCACACTGACACTTCTGATGAGTTATTGTTCGTTGCTATGGTAAGGCAATATTTATTTTATGCATGGAACTGGTCTAGGCTAACTAGATATCAATACATCCTCGTACATCTCATCGGCCATTCTTCCTAGGGACAAGACGATAAAGAAAGAGAGCATAGAGAAAACATTCACTATATGATGCTAAGTAGAGAAGAAGAGGGGGAAGCCGAAAGAGAATTACTCTAGAGAAATCTTCAGAAACTGGAACATTCCAAAAAGATTCTTGGAAACTCTTACTCTGAAAGATCTCAAGTATATATACTGGATTCCTTACAGGGTCGACTCAGGAAGCACCTAATGTGAATTGGTGGAGCAGAAACTGAGGAGATTCCAGATTCTGTGAGGACGAGAGTGAAAGATGACACTGCTGATCATCTGGTGACAGAGTGCCTCGTCATTGCTTAGACAACGCGAAAAAAAGCTTTCCACATGAATCGATTTCGAAGCAGAAAACTATGAACATAACTAATCCGTAATAATTGAATTATTAAGGCGGAATTAAAAGGATTTCAAACTATGTATATGTAAGTAAATGATATTCAGATGCATATCACCTGCAAGATATTATTCCTAGTTTTCAACTTCAGTCGCAAATTCTGCAAAAGTGCTTTGAAATTCAGAGAGGAATCCAGCTTAACTCATAGATATTTTGGATTGAAGTATATCAGAAAATCGCAATGCAAAAAGCTAAGGGCTGGAAAAAATTGAAGTTCATGATTAACACCTTCAAAAACACTAGGCATAAGCAAAATTCCCTTCATATTTGTACTTCCTTGGTTGAGAGAACTCGAATTCGAAGATCGTCATACCACCACGAGACTGATGATTGGATAAGATCAAGGAACGATAAAATATCCTCCCACATGTGCATTTCCTGTCGACAAGAAACGAACGAACCAAAAAAATTCTTCTTTATATCAATACCAACTATGTGAAAATCCTGCTAATTGCACTTTTTCATAACCGCACTTTTTACAGCTCGACTGACTTGTTGCATTGTAATTTCAGATTTTCCCTTAATTTATCCGTTTCCGTCATGAGTCATTCTTGTCGCTTTAATTACTCCTTATGCATTTTAAGTCCGAAAACCACTTTTTAATTATGATATTCAGGTGCATCGCTTTATGGTAATTCAAAATGGTATATTTAAATCGTCCCTGAGTTCGTGGAACCTGGCCAGGTTTCGAAAATGTACATCTTCTTCCTCCGTCCAATTGATATTCTGGCGAGGTCCTTACTAGGAAATTTTAATTGACTACCTAATTCACTAGATGTAAGTACAACAACAGCCGGTGATTGAAAGTTGCAGGTGTAGATGTTTTCGAAGAATTTTTATCTATTTTGAAGAAATTTTGATTCGAATGCGATGTGAATATTTGCATATATGAATCAAATTACAGAGTTTTCCAATTAAAGGTGTCATTTTGTTTTGTACGACAAACACTTTTTTACTTGGTGAAAAATAATAATTATATATTTTTTTCAATGAATTCGAGGAAGTCGATGATAATAAGAAATCGGCAAAATGACCTCCACTGCTACGTTGGCAGGACCATATTCTTCGATGAAATTTTCCATTACATTTTGACTTTTTTATTGACTGAGGAGCATCAGCATAAGACTTCCACGAATGAAAGTACAGAGGTGTTAAATCCGATGATTTTTAAGGCCAGAAACTTTCATTAATTCATTCATTCATTACTGTATCCGGTAACCGGGAATAAATCTACAAAAAAAGAACAGATTTCCACACTCATGGATAGTCACCACGCCAGGATCTGGCCGCCGCTGTATCCTTCTCGAGTCTCCATTATAACCAAAGACTGTGACCACTGTGACCTGTCTAACGCTAGTTGTTCCCAGTTATGATTGGCATTAACTGATTTTAGGGATTGATGTAGTGTATCCTTAAACCGCTTATATTGGCCTCCTGGTTTCCGGGCTCCCTCAGTGAATTCGCCATATAGAGCTATTTTGGGCAGTCTTGTGTCTTGCATTCTCAGTATGTGGCCGCTCCATCTGAGTCGAGCTCTCGTTACTTGAGTATCAATTGTTGTACAACTCGCGCGTTGCAAGACTTCTGCATTCAAAACTTTGTGGAACCATCTGATGTGCATTATCTGTCTTAGATGACGTTGTTGAGTTTGTTCAAGCTGTTTAATATGTCGCCTGTAGGGCGTCCAGCTTTCGCTTCCGTAAAGAAGCGTTGGGAGGACCACTGCTTTGTGAATAGCTGTCTTGGTCTTCAGATTGAGGTCGTGATTTTGAAAAACTCCGACCTTTAGCTTCCAGAATGCCCGTGATGCCGAATTGATACGGTTGTGTATTTCCGTGTCTAGGTTAGCCCTAGCATTTTTGAAGCTTCCCAAGTATTTGAACTGCTCGACCTGTTCTAGGGTTTCATTCTCCAGGCTGATATGTGTTTGAAGGCTTTCTGGCGGACTTACCAGGATTTTGGTTTTGTCGATATTGAGACTAAGGCCTAAAGCTTCGTATATATGTTTATAGGTGTCCAGCATTATGTGTAGATCCTCTGGGCGATAAGTGCGCAGTCGTCTGCATATTGATAAGAAACTTTCACTTCTAAGGCAAGCATCGCCTTATTGTTGTGAATAAACATTCAAACATCATCTACATCCAGTTCTTGACATTCTGGCCATAAAATTTCAGCAATCCTTGTTCAATGATTCAATTGATTCACAGTAACATTCACTCAAACTTCATTTTCAAGAAATCAAAGCATTAAAATCACATATTTGAAAATATTGGAAAGGAAATACTACTGCCTACATGAAAGATTTTTCCTTTTTTTCCATTAATCACTCCTGGTACTGGAAAATCAGTTCTTGCCTCTGGATCGCATAAATTTTGGATTTATGATGAAAAAGTGTTGATGTGTCCTCAAAAATTGCATTTTTCAGTATCACGCAGTTTTTCTCAAAAAAAAAATCGATTCTCCCTATCGCATTCACATTGGTTGCACATAACTGCATAACACGGTATTTTTTTAATGCAATTAAGAGTATATGGCATTGTACCGTTGCATGTACTGCGTTACAATCTCATCATCCAAATTTAAATTTATTCAAGTCGTTGGCATAATTTAATTGGCACTGCTCGAAGCAGACCCATATATCAGACGAGAAGAAGAATAGGAAAACTAAAATAATTTCACGTCTTCATCGATGTATTTGTCAAGGATGTTCTCAACCAATTTCTTGGGTGTTAGTTTCTTCAAACGACAAAACAATCGAAAATCCACATCATCATCATTGTCGACTTGATTTCTTCTGAATTAGAACCCCAATAATTCTTCGAAATTCCCACGAACTCATCAAGTTGGTTGTACTAATGACATTATGATTTCTATTTTCACTCTGATTCAACGGTATTCCCATAAAAACTAACTGCTCGCGCCGAAGAAAGGTGTAAATCAAGTGTGTTCACAGAACTCCAAAATTTACATCGAAATTTATAGTGGACAACAGGCCCGTATCAAGATTGAAGAGCCAGATAAGGCAAGAATTCTGATGTAATATCGTCTAATATATGTAAGTTGGTTTCTTCCGAAAAAAGGAGCAATAAAACGAGGGAAAGGCTGAATTTTTTCGTGTTATGACTCTGAATTTCATTTTCGTGATACTTACGCGATACTTAGAATTCTGAATCGATGTGGATTTGAATTCGGCACAACTTGAGGAGGCTAAAAGATGAAACTTTTTTTCAATCTTTTGGGGACCATCGCTCAAATTTAGGATTCCTGAAAAAACTCGCTTTTTTAATGTTTCAGCAGAAATAGAGATTGATTTTGGAAGTCTATTCTTCAGAGATATTATTGTAGCTTATTGGGTATATCTTAAAACATGTTTCTTGTCTTTTCATCAAAAAAATGATTGAAATTATTGTTTATTTACTCGGTTTGTGATATTGGTTTTTTTATGTTGATTTCTTTCCTGTAATAACCCTACCATAATTCATCAATTAATGATCTATTCAACATAGTAATCATATACAGTGACTGTTATTTTGGATCTCTTTTTCTTGGCTTTATATATTTCATTTTTATTTTAGTAATCTTTTGTAATCAGACTGAATCTGGAATTTCAAAGCCTGCATACAGGGCGATTCATCACGATGGTCATACAATCATAATTTTGTGCTGAAAATTCACCTGTTGGGGTTTTGACAATGAACTTTCTCCCTAAATATTCAAGACACCTAAATATTTGCAGACATCTGCATAACTTCCGTTCATACGGTAAACAGCCTACTGCATTCTGATTTCAAATGGCTGTTTAATTTTCCATCAATTCAGTTATCAAAATATGCCAAGATAAACTGGTTGTGCCCTTTGTAATAAGAAAGTAGTAGGCTGTTTACGGTATAATGGGAAGATCCGGAAGTTGCAGAGATAATTTACGGAGAAATTGGTAAAAACTTCAAAAGAAGTCCTATTGGGGCCTTAAATACTAAAGGTGGAAAAAAAACAAATTTGTTACCCATTTTAAATAAGAATACCTACCTACATCCTTTTAACTTTTTAAAAATATTTATATATCGATATAATACTTACATCTCCAAAGCTTATCATAAAAGTGAAATAATCACTAACTATTGAGTCTCGCATACATTATTCTATGAATAAAGTGTAGATAGAATACTTCAATACATTGTAATAGTAAAGGTCATAGAATGAAATGAATTTTCATGAATTTTTTGCCTTAGATTATTTCTAAAAAGAAACATTGCTGAAGATATAGGCAACAAGTGGTAGGAACCTATGGTCCTATTGCCTGGCCAGCAAGATCACCAGACCTCAAAAGTTTGATTTTTTCGAATGTGGATATGATATAAATAAAATGTTCAGTCATAAATAGGGTTGATGTAAAGCAGTCAGGGAAGCTATCAGAGACAATAATTTGTCATGTTGAATACAGTGAATTATAATAGAAAAAGAGATGTCTAACTTGTTTACAGAATGGGGAATTGACCTCACAGCATATGCAAGTCTGAATGAATTATGAGTTTTATTCATGAATTTTTCAAATGCACCGCTAGAACTATTCAAAACCATTCTTCAAATATGAGGTTTTAAAATTTGAATAGCTTCGTTTCTAGTTTACGATTTGGCAACAGCGCCGACTAGAAAATAAAAAAAACAATGGCTTGTTTATAAAATAACAGCTGTTGATTTACAGCCATCATAAGGCGCGTACTCACTGGCGAGCCTCAACAGCAACCGGCCATAAAATTTTACTACCTTCCTCGTTCGTCGCAGACTTCATAGACAGCCATCTTTGTCTATCTCATCAAGATAGTGTATTTGTTGTCCTTTATTATCAACGCATATTTCAGTCGATGTTGCCAACTCGTGCAATATAAACAAAACGCTTGAAATTTTAAATACCCGTTTTTATTTTTCATTTTAGTAAGTAGGTACTTAAAATAATTTTTTATGGGAAACGGTTGAAATGATTTCAAAATGTGACGTTTCAAAGATAATTCATAAAAAATATTCATAAAAAATTCAGAAGGTGTATTTTCTATTATGGTACTCAATTAATGAGTTATATTTTAATTGATTAGAGAAATTCTGCTCGATATTTATTCCAATTGAGTGCAACGTGAATTACAGGATTTCATTGAAGGCATAGATGTTTCAGCTAACAACTGAAATTCTATGAAATGAAGATTTATTGAGAGTAGACATATTTGTGGTCATAGGATTCTTAGAATTTTGTCGAAAATGGGAATTTCACTGAAATAATGGTTTTGCCTTGAGTAAAGAAGGTATATATCATCATATATCTATTTTTGAGAAGCTAATTTTTCTTAGTATAACATGAGATCATAAAAAGATATCATCCGTCTTCGAAGTTATTTTTGTTTTGTTTCATCCTAAGTACAAAAAATGAAAAAATTTGAATATATTGTCGTATATTCCCAGTAAAAAATTACCTGTTGAAAGTTTTAATCGTTTTCAGATATTTCCAAAAATGAAGAAGTTATGGCACATTTTCGAAATCGACAAAATATCAAAATCTGGTTATATCTTCAAGATAAATGAAGATAGCGTGAAAAGGTTTCCACTCATGGACTTTTCGAAGAAAAATCGAGCCTAGGACTGGAACGTTTTCACCTACTCTGGAACTATTAGAAGCAGCCAAAATCAATCAATTTGGGATACCCTGTACATATGAATCTGAAGCCGAATGGAATGGAATGGAAGCAGTTTTGATTCTTTTCGATTCCGTTAAGAAGGATAAAGTACACAATCTAGCATCTCCTGTTAGAAATTTACTTCGAATATGCGAAAAATTGACGTATTCTTCAGGAATTAAGGGTGCCAGTAGGTTGGTTCAGATTTGGCATCATGACGCAGCACCAGCAGGAGCCCCCTAGCAGGTCCCATATACTCAACGCCCGATCACCTTTCGCGACGGTGGGCGCCGTCACCGTCGGTTCGAGACCGCTTCCACACCGGCTAATTATAATCGTATTCGGGGGGTTGGCCATCGGAGCATCACAGTGGGGGTAGAGGGGGGCGGTCACCACGTCCTCACGCAAGTCTCTTCATGCTCAGCCGTCTACGGCACCGCTGTCCGCAGCAAACACACACATACACGTACGTACGTATTGTTACTCTGTACCTGCCTCCGCGCTCAACTTGAACTCTTGTTAGCGCGCGCCACTCTGTGCTATACGGGCGCGCTCGATGGTCCACACCGCGACGCGTAGATCCCCCGATGATCCATCACGGTTCCGAAACTTTCGCGAAGGATCTTCAGTGTCTGTGTCCGATTTGGCGCGAAAATTTTGACAGTTCCAGGGAACCAGTGCACGCTCCGTAAAATAGGGGATTTAAGATTTATTCGTGGTGGTGTTACTAAGTGGTTTATCCTGTTCTACCTCCAGGAACAGATCGACGGGGACAGCTGAGGTTTAGGATACATAAATCACGGGTTGTGATGTGACAGGGTGATCAAAACATTGTAGTCATTCAGAGGTCACAGAATCGAAAATTCCCCACCGACGACTGACTAACGACGTTTTACGGTCCATAACCGTGTGATAAATGATTAATAAATAATCATAGACCGCCGTTTCAACGAATATCATTGTGGAAAATAATAAGAATAAACTAGACAGAGCTTGTTCGGACGTAAATTTTACGATTATAGCCTTATAAAAGACAGCGGTCATAACGTCCGATTTATTATGCTGTAAATAGCGAATCAAGATTTCTCAGATCGAGTGATACGAAAAAATGCCCCGTCAGTGATAAAAATTAGTTTTTGGAGGCCGACGATTGACGTATAGTACACGCAGTGATTTACCTCCGCCTCTTTTTCGAAAAAAAATTCGGGTTGGACTTGCGCGGTACTTAGATCTGGGCGGCGAGATGGAAGAGGGGTGGGAGAGCCACGTGTCCCCCCTGATGATGGGGGTCGGGATGGGGGACATGGAGGGACTGGGGGAGTTGGCCCCATGCGGGGGCGGCGGCCACGAGATTGCTGGGGAGATGATACCGCAACATCACCATGGATTGAGGGGCCCGCACGGGGATATCAACGGGGAAATGCACCACGATATCGACAGGGGGATGGGGTCGGACATGGCACATGGGATTCGGGAACACCTAGCCAGGGGGATGAACGCCCCCCATGATTATTTTGGACAGGAGGTGAGTTTGGCAGATTCTATTCGGGATGGAAAAATTCATATTCGTACCTACTCGATTCCTCATTCAGTAGAGCGACAATAGTCTAGCATCAAAAGCATCACCATCACAGGCCTACATTTTTGCTTAGATATATTTCTATAGTTATATTTATCTCGTGATAAAGTGCAAACAATTTTTTCCGCCGACCTCTTAATAATAGCACTGTTTAACGTACTCTAAATTAGCTGTTAATGAACCCTTTTATTGGTTAATTTCCTATTAATGCATTATTGTCATGGGTAATCGAACATAGAAGTATTCAGCAGCTTCCCCAATAATTGTTATTTGTATGTCGCCTTGCTTTTCGTAGTACCTAGCGGGTGAATTGAGAAGAGATTAATTGTGGAGGTTGCAGAAAAATTATGACGGTTAGAGAGTAATCAATATATCTATGTACTACAACTCCAACTTCCACCAACTCCACACATTCTTTAACAGATATAATAGAAAATGATATCAATGTGATTTACTCAAAACGTCACAACTCGAAAATGCCCTCTATAAACTTCTCGAATTGTTCGATCAGCCGCATAAATATCAATATTCCGATATGAACATAGAGAATTTATAAGGTGTTAAATTTGACTAGGTATCGATAGAAAATTTTTGCAATTACGAATTCACATTTTCAATTCAAAATGTGGTCGACGGAAAAATCCTGTAATCAACTCGTTTATTAATTGAGCGATTAATGATCTCGAACATTAATCGCTTTCATTAATAACCTAGTTGATTAAATAACTATTAACATCCAACAATAAATATAGCAAGTGTATAAAATGAAGTTTTAGCAGAGCTCAGGGAAAAAATCCACTTTGTGGATTGTAAGAAATGAAATACCGGTGGATTCGGGTGACTTGGGACAGTCCTGTAACTTGTGACGATTACCCTCCTTGCAGATTTCTTTGTTTCTTACCATTTATGAGTGAAGGAACAAACTTATAAGATTAAGTAGCGTCTTTTCGGTTAGTTTGACAATTAATTCCTGTTGAGTTTGCCTTGAACAGAGTGTTTGAATTGACGGGAAAAATCAACGAATTTAGGAGAGTAAAAGCGCGTTTTTTATGACCCTTATACTTTCTAGTATCCTGTACTTGTGTTTCACTTTGTGTATGTATAATTTTTTTCTGGATGCGTAGGATATTGGGATATTGCATATGTCATGAAACAAGGCTGTTCACAAATCAAACAGCAACACGGATCTCATTCAATTATTTTGTTGTTTCATAGGGTGACTTGGGACAATGCCGAATAGATACAAGCGGCGCATTGGCAGCAGGAAATATGCCGATTTTTCGCAGGATATTATTATTATTAAGGTTATTTCCACAGAGAAATCGCCAAAGAATGAAAGAAATCAAAGTTCCCTTGTATTTTTTCAATTTTTTTACATTTGAGTTGCAAAATATTCACTTCCGCTGTAATGTGGGTTTATCATTTAATTTCCTTTCCTAATTTGAACTACATAATCACAAATTCTGATTTTTCAAAACTATACACCGTCCCAAGTCACCGATTTCATTTGAGAGTTGAGAAATCAATGGATTTCAACTTGTGACCCAAGCCTCCCAACTCGGTGGGTGACTTGGGACAAAATATCTTTGTCCCTTTTATTCAAATCTGGAAAGAGTTGGGCCATAAAGGTTTACGCTCATCCTGGAATCGTATTTTCTGGATTATAGAACAGAATTGGTAAAGGACTAAAATTTATCCCAATAATTCATAACTGGCGTCTGTCTGTAAGTATGAGCACCTTACTTCCAAACGGGGCCACAATATTCAACAGCCAACTAAACGAAAGCTATGAAGTATGAAGTTCCTAATGCTTTACCTTAACGACTAGACAATATGTTGAATGATTGTCTATATCTATACGAGAAGTCAGAAAACTAAACGTAGCAACTACATGTCTACTAGTCGATTCGAATTTTTGTTGTTGAAAATGGACAAAACGAGTACCAAATATATATAAATCAAAAAAAACTCTCGGATAAACTTGTCCCAGTTGCTCTATCTCAATTTTTTCAAGGGGGTTCTTCCTTGATTTGTATTTGAGACTCTCCATTTTGCACTCTTTATGAATTGTTCAGTTATTTTCGGAAGATTGAAGATTATAAGAAATTCATACAACCTCCGAAAATTTTAATGAGTTTTTCATATTTTTGGATGTGAAAATTCACTAAATAATATCATTCTTCAGTTCTGAATATTTTTCAGATCTTCGAACCGTAGATTTCTATATGAATCATATAAATTTGGCATTTGGCAAAGCCAATTTGCAAGATACCTACCTACTCCTTTTAAAAATAGAGGAATTTGGCGATTCTGGTTCAAAAAAGTTTCAGAAACAGATACACGACTTCAATCACTTTGAAAAACACTTCAAAATGAGTCACTTGATCTATTCAAAAAATTTGTGGCTGTGGAAGCGGAGGGAGGAAGAAAACTCCCACCCCCTTTTTTCGAGGAAATCAACTGTATGACATAAAGTGGTATTTCCTTGCTTCCTTTGGGGAATAGAAAGAAGAAATGATTGCCTCAACAAATGTTTGTTTCTTTTGACCTCAAGAATGTACTGTTAAAATATTTGTACCAGTCAAAGACTCACCCTGTATAAGAACTCTTTTCTTGAAGATTGCCCGTAGAATCACTCTATGGAATTTGTCCAGAGATAATTTGAACTGTAAGTTCCAAAAAAGAATGCGACTATCAGAGTATCAGAGCGGCAAATTCAAATTTGTGTGGCATTATTTGCTCAAAATTTGCATCTCCCCATGCCACAAATGGCAATTAACCTCCCGAACCCTCGATACGCGTACCCGCCACCCCTTCGCCTCAGAAATCAGACGCACAGCCGTCTTGGAGGAATATTCAAGCCTCATAGATTAACCTATCTGTCAGTAGTCCACGCGTCTCCACATTTACAACTGCCATAACTCACGCCAGAGGGCGGGCTCTCGGCATTACCTAACCTAACTAATATATACGCCGAATTTAACCAGTCTCCCGAACGCGGAATAGTTTCGCATCGTTAATTGGGGTTCGGAAGGGGTAGTTTTGGGGTGGCGTATGCGATAATTGAATCCAGCCCGCTCCGAAGAAACCTAGACGTTTCGGATGAAGATTAGATGGAAATTGGGGAGGGTTAGGGGCGGCTGGAGCGATTTTGGATCCAGAGGTCGAATGGGGTGGAAATGCGACCTGTATAAGGGGAAAGGTGCAGATTTGTGGGATCAGCGCTTTGGGTTTGATTCGAGAATTTTTCTGCTGAGAACCCTCCTAGATTTACCTTCAATCGATCTTTTCTGAAAGCTTAACTGGAGACTATGCAGATGCTAACCATGGTTTCGGTCTCATTTGACCTCATTAGAGCAACACAGCTTTTTTCTCTGATGGCGAACGTTTGGGATTGATGGGCCCTTATTGTATACTGGCAGGCGCTACTGAGTATTATCCAGTAACACAGCGACTACTGAGTACTATACAGTTACCCAGAGCGCCACCCAGTATGAAACGGTATCCGATTCAATCCCCTCCAGATGACGAAGACAATAGCATATGTCCCATATTTTCCCTAATACAATAATAATCCTTATTATTGTATTAATTGCCTCACCGTTTAGGCGTGATCTTTCCTATTACAGAAGATATTGCTAAAACGGTACAGTTCTACATGTGTTTTGTTGTCACGGTTGCATATTCAAGTGCGCTGATTGTATTTCCAATTTCTCATAGTCTAATGTATAATCATGTTTCAAGAAAACTGTACATAATTAATACGATTGCGACAGAGTTTTCTATTTTATCTTCGAGAAAAAATCGACATACGAGTAAAAATCAGTGCTTTTATCTCTGAGTGGATGATATTTATCCTCATGTATAGGTATCAGAGAACGAATGACATCAAAGGCGGTTCTTAGAAGTTCTGCAGATAAGTATTTCAATAGACACCAGATTTTCAATGATGAAATCTTGTTAGGTAGAAAAAATTGATTCTGTTACATTTTTAAATAATCAAATAGACATATCTTAAGATTTGTTTACCTACTTATAAATTGTATATGTTCGCCGAAAATGAATAGATTTCAATTGGTATACGCTAACAAGTGAGTATTTCTGGTGAGGGCATATTTACCACCAAATCAAAAAGATTCAAATCTGAATGTTCATTAAAGCTTTTGTTCCTACCAAAATTGTGCCATATCTATAAACAGTGAAATAGTACAAAGGTTATATTTTCACTGTTCTAGCACTAAGCGAAACTTGAGTTCACTCACTGCTATAGGCAGCCGATATTTCTATGAACTTATACAGGGTGAGTCTTTGACTCGTACAAATATTTCATTAGTTGATTCTTGAGGTCTAAAGAAACACTGGCTGTTGAAAAACCATAAAACCATCTTATTTTTTGTTCTATCCCACAAACGGTTTTATCAAAGGAATTTAATTTCAGAATATAGTTTTTCATTTATTTGATGAATCTTTTTGGAACACAAGATATCACCCACGTCTTCCAGTTTTCTCATTATGACCAGTACGTACCATAAAAATACCAAAAATTCAAAGAACCCAACTCTTGAAACGCTATCTAATGAATATTTGGACGTTTTGCGAACTGAAAGTATTCTTCATATTTTGTCGTATAATGGGCTCTTTTCGAGTTATTTGATGTTCAAAAAAGTTTCTGTGAAATTCGAAAAATTGGGTACTTTGACCGAATGCAACTCATTCACAGATGTGTAAAGTCACAGATTTAGCTAGTTATTTTGTTTTTCCAGGGGTGGCACAGCTTATTATGAAAACTTAAAATGGTCATATCTTTTTATCAGGGCCGTATCGGAAAAAATAGTATGAGGTTAAGGTGTTTCTTTTGACCTCAAGAATCTACCGTTAAATTATTTGTATGAGTCAACCTGTATATTTCTACAATTTCTAACTAATAAACTGAAGGAAATTTTCAAAAAGGTAGGAAAGATAGTGGCTTTAGGATTTTCTTGATTCTTCCTTTGAGTCACGAAAACCTGAGTTTTTGAGTTTTTAAAACTCATATACAGAAATTTTAATATCGAAATAATGAGTCATTGGTTTTTAGACTGACCTACCTTCAAATCATCCCATTTTATCTTGAATGGTTATTGTTGAATCTTGATAATTCATTACAATGGAGATCTCAGCTGGTCATCAATGTTGAAAATCATGGAGCATTTTCTCGAAAACATATTTAATCTCAGTATTTGTGAAAGATTCACTTGAAAATAGGGTTCTTGAATAATTTCTCCTCATTTTTTCATGAAAGAAAGATTATAAGTTGAATACAAAATATCGTAGTACCTATTCTATTCAACTGATCTCACCAGTTTTTACTTCGAGCACGTTCGGAAGATTAAAACTGATTAAAAACGTGGGGTCTTAATGTTGAAATAACATTTTTGACTTGAGATTTTCTTTGCGGTATATGGACAATTATATTTTTTCTCAAAAAAATCCTTCTATTCCTGTTTGCTTTTACTCTTCTCCTAGCAGGTTTTAAGAAACTTAAAACCAACTCCAGGTAGCTATAACAACAAAATTCACTTCCATTATTTATTCTCTGCCTAAAATAAGGAAAAAATTCTAATTTTTTCAACATTATCTCTGAGTTACACTCAATGAAGTTGAATAAGTTTTGGATTCCCTTATTGATTGAATTATTATATCGTTATTGATCGATTAAATTTCATTTTGTGTTTATCAAAATTCTCTATATTATTTGATCTGCCCAACTCGTACACATTTCGATGAAATACTGTCTTATTAAAATTCACATGGCAGTTTCTGACCTGATGGTTCGTAGCTATAATAAAACCGCCTTATCTTCCGGTCCAATCAGATAGCAAACTTAATTTCGTGTTACAGGCGCATTAAATGTTGCAGCGTGACGATAAGCTGGCCTACAATCGATCAATAAAATTTTTATACGTTTGTTGCCTATCTAAAATCCCATCTCGTTCGATTCTACCACGTTTGCCCGTTTTTACCTGTTCGGAATCGGTTCTTGAGGGCCCCTTTTTCTAAACTGCGTACGGATTCGATTCATAAATACCTAATGGCTCAACAGATTATTTCAAATATATCAATTTTGTTTTGTAAGACGAAAAACTTGATATGTACGAGAATTTATTGATATCTAGTCAGTCTAGACCAGTTCCATGCATAAAAAAACTATTGCGTTACCATAGCAACGAACAATAACTCATTAGAAGTTCCAGTGTGAAGTTTGAGGTCAAAAAAGTAAACCAGAGTTTCGCAATGAATTAAAAGAAAGAAAATGTCCACCGAAATTGTGAAAATCGAAAAATTGGAGTATCGAGCCATCATCAAGTAGCAGTCTTTAAAAGGGTTGAAGATGATGACCGATCGGGAAGGGCAGTTTCTGTGTCAGTCCCCGAAAATATCGATGCAGTTCATGACATGATTTTATCAGACCGTCGAATTGGGCTAAAACGGATATCTGAAGCACTGAATATTTCATACGAACGCGTTCATCATATATTTCACGTCAATTTGGACATGAGAAAAATTGCTGCAAAATGGATCCCCAAATGTTTGAATGTTGACCAAAAGCGTGGAAGGGTAGAAGCATCACGTTCGATGTGTGCTCGATTTGAAAACGATGTAGACTTCTTAAACCGAATTGTTACTATAGATATGAGACTTGGGTTCTCTGGTTCTCCAAGACAACAAGAAGTTTCGTGTCCAAAAATCTGCCGGAAAAATTTTTGCTTCAGTTTTTTGGGATTTGCATGGGATAATCGTAATTGATTTTTTGGATAAGGTTAGAACAATAACCGGAGATTACTATTCCACAGTACTGACCACTCTACGGGAAAAAATCGAAGAGAAAAGACTCGGAAAGCTATTCAGAGGTGTTTTGTTTTTGCAGGACAACGCCCTTGCACACAAATCTCATGTTTCCATGCAAAATATTCGTGATTTAGGGTTTGAATTACTAGAATACCCCCCCTTATTCACCAGATATGGCTCCATCTGACTATCATCTCATTCCTCAACGAAAAAAAAGTTTGAAAGGTAATAAATTTTCTTGCAACGAGGAGGTAATGAAAGCTGTGGAGGTCTGGTTTGCAGAGCGAGAAGAGTGGACAATATGTTGAATAATAGAATATTTTGACATTGATAGTTTGTTTGGTTCTATAGTAGGCTAGAAATTTTTCAATATATTCTCGTAATAAATGAGCCAAAATTATTCCATGTTTTCATAAACATAAAAAAGTGTATGCCTGAAAGTAAAAATTTCAAATGTAGATTCCAAATGGTGTTTCAACAAGCTTATTATTATTTTCAGTTTATATTTTTCTACCAGAAAATGTGCCGATAAATAGAAATAGGTATTTCATGTTCAAATCTTTTGCACAAATAAACAAGTTTTAGCGTATTCATGGTTAGACAAGATATTTCAAGATTTCTTGATTTCTTGACAAGAAATCTTGGCGATAGGTTTGATTGAAATCAACGATCGAACCAACGGTTGACTGATATGTTGCCAAGTGAACACCGCTAAACGCGCAAATCGTATATAAGCCATACAACCCTGCAACTACCAGCAACATGTTCATTTTCTTCCGTGGCCCGTCGCCCTTTCAGAGAAGCATTTAATTACATTTTAACATTTTCGCGACTATAAATACGGCTAGATGTTATCATGCGGTGTTGTATACCTAGCGGTTTTTAGAACAGCCACCGGCTAATTCTGCGAGCTTTATAGCATCCAACATTTTACAAACATGTACCGGGTAATTATACCCCATCTCCCGTTATTAAACAACGAGGTAGCTGAGTTCTCGGTTTCCTTTCGTATAATTTGGATATACACTTTCTTCGGCGAATAATTGGCTCTCAGGTGGGTTAGAATATACGCACTTGTTCGGATCATGATGGGGATTTGTTGAAAAATTGCATCCCCGATGTTGGTGGACTGGTTTTACAGGGTATTGGTTGAAAACATCACAGATTTGGTCATGCACGATGTTTTGGCAGTGACTGTCGAATTTATCGTTCGTCATTCAGCCACTGATGGGGAAAAAGCCCAATAAAGGGAAAAAAGTTTTCTTATTTACTAAAACGCAGCTAGTTATCCTGAAAGTAATTTTGTTTTTTCAAGGGTGGCACAGCTCATTATGAAAACTTAAAATGGCTATATCTTTTTATCAGGGCCGAATCTGAAAAGATGGTGTAGGAAAAAAGTGTTTCTGTTGACCTCAAGAATCTACAGTTGAAATATTTGTACGAGTTAAAGACTCACCTTGTATATATCGAAGAGTAGCTCCACGGGCCGATGACAATCGACAAATCGACGGCTATTACACGTATGCGTAATGAACGTTAATAATTGTCGCCAACAATAATAATTATTTCGACGAATTTTCGATTCGACCAATAATGATTTGCGGTGAAATATACGCGCGACATAATGATGAAATTCATTTTCCACAGTAATTATCGGACGTTGGATACATACGGTCCTACAGCTCAGCGACGCCGTCGATACGATTCTAGGGACGCTCATATTTTATTCGAAAGCTTTCATCGATTGAAAGATAACCGTTTTCAATGTTTCCGCGATTCCGGGAAACATGCAGGTGAATTAACGTATTCGTGCTAGGATTTTTTCATCAGAAAGAAAAATCGATGTTCGTTTAACCGGGTACAAAGGCGATTCGGAACATCGATCCATCCAAAGATTTTTTTTTTTTCAAAAATTAAACAGTGAAATTTTAATAATTGGATATTTTAGCTGAATACAACTCTGTTTAAGAGATCCACAGGTGTATAATGTAGCAGACTTAGCTAGTTATTCTGAAGCAGGGAATTTTGTTTTTCCAGGGGAGGCATAGCTCATTATGAAACCTAATCTCTTTATGAGGGTTGAATCGGAAAATTGGTATAAAAAAGTGTTTCTTTTGCCCTCAAGAATCTACTGTTGAAATATTTGTACGAGTCAAACACTCACTCTGTATGGGCACAGCCGACCCGATCTGTGCTACTCACATAGGGTTAGTATCAGTGGAACTAATCTGAGATCTATCATAGCTGATTTAACAGAACAGCATAGGCACAGAACACAGTTACAGAAACTTGGAAAGTCCACTGCACCCCCTGTAGGATTATTCCGGAAGAAAATGACACTATTGAGCATATCCTTCAGGACTTCTAGTGGGCGACTCATGATCTGACTTGGAACCCATTTTGGTTCTCTCAAGCTGAATCTAGAGGAGCTTAGACATTATCACTTTTCACGAAAAGATGAGACCTGAGAGTTCAACTCCATAAGGCGGTGTTATCCAAGATTGAAACAACCTGTATAATCCATTTATCTTTCAGTAGTCAAGTAGGCGTTCATACAAACCTCTTTTCGGCATCTGTATGCCCCAGAAGGTGATTTGCAGGAGGAATTTGGACAATTCCTCACAATTTCTTCACATTCATATTGAAAATAATAAATCACGAATTATTTCTCCGCTAACACCCACCCAACATAATACAAACACGGACCACAAGTATACCTGAAATTTTACGAATATAGACCTTGTCAATCGGACTGATACGTTCTTGATATCCATGTTAGATCAAATGTAACGTATGTGCCTTGTCACGCCTTTTTCCTGACGTGGGTGTCAGAAACAAGATGGATGAAGAGGAACCCCATATTTTTATGCTAATTCCGAACGAAAGGGAGAAATATACGGAAACAGTATATGAATTAGTTAACGCAAAAATGAAATACGAGGATATATTGAAAAATTCTTAGTCTACTATAGAACCAAACGAAATTTCAATGTCAAAATATTTTAATACTCAACATATTCTCCTCTTAATTGGATACATTTATTACAGCGAACCCGCAACGTCTCTGGACCTTTCAAAACAAATGTTTCTTCTTGCTCTGCAAACCAGACTTTTATTTAGCTTTTATTACTTCCTCGTTGAAAGAAAATTTACGAACTTTTAAACTTTTTTACAGTTGAGGAAAGAGATGATAGTCGGATGGAGCAAAATCTGGTAAATAAGGGAGATGTTCTAGTAATTCAAACCCTAAATCACGAACTTTTTGTATGGCAACATGAGATTTGTGTGCAGGGGCGTTGTCCTGCAAAAACAAAACACTTTTGGATAGCTTTCCGCTTCTTTTCTCTTCAATTTTTTCCCGTAGAGTGGTCAGTAATGTCGAATAGTAATCTCCGGTTATTGTTCTACCCTTATACCAAAAATCAATCATGATTACTCCATCGCAGTCCCAAAAAACTAAAGCAAGAACTTTTTCAGCAGATTTTTGGACACGAAACTTCTTAGGTCGTGGAGAACAAGAGTGTCTCCAATCCATTGATTGTTGCTTTGTTTCTGGATCGTAGAAATGTACCCAAGTCTTATCCATAGTAACAATTCGTTTCAAGAAGTCTACATTGTTTTCAAATCGAGCACAGATCGAACGTCATGCTTCTACCCTTGCACGCTTTTGGTCAACATTCAAACATTTTGGGATCCATTTTGCAGCAATTTTTCTCATGTCCAAATTGATGTGAACTATATGATGAACGCGTTCGTATGAAATATTCAGTGCTTCAGATATCCGTTTCAGCCCAATTCGACGGTCTGATAAAATCATGTCATGAACTACATCGATATTTTCGGGGACTGACACAGAAACTGGCCTTCCCGATCGTTCATCATCTTCAATGGAAAATTCACCTCTTTTGAAGCTTGCAGTCCAATTTTTCATGGTCGCAAACGAAGGACATTGATCACCAAGGGTATTAAGCATATCTTCGTAAATCTGCTCACCTCTTAACCCTTTTAAATACAGGTACTTGATGATGGCTCGATACTCCAATTTGTCAATTTTCACAATTTTGGTGATTCTTCTTTCTTTTAATTTATTGCGTAACTCTGGTTTACTTTTTTGACCTCAAACTTTACACTGACACTTCTAATGAGTTATTGTTCGTTGCTATGGTAACGCAATATTGGTTCAGGCTAACTAATCTATAAATGTTGTTCCATCTTTATACTGGCGAATCTCGAAATCACTGTTGATCGTTTTCCTATTCCCAGAGTTCTTACCACTTGGAAAACATAGGGTTACAGCCCTCCCCTCCTTTCCGCTCACGTGGGAAGACGCACTTAAAAACCGGGCGGTGAAAGGACTTCCAGAACAACAACCTCTTGTTTATTTCACCTTAATTGAATGCTGGAAAAATTAAAAACGAGTAATGACACCGTTTTATATGGAAATTTTTTCCAGCTTCGTAGAGTAGAACAATGAAACCAGCACTGCTTGTCGGCCCGAAGGAGTCTTTCGAAAATAATTTTCCATGATTGTAATTAAACATTACGGAATAATAGAGATACTTTATTTCACTTCCAATTAATTACCGGTCATTTCAGCGATACACTGGGGTAATTATGCAAATGTCTGTCGTTATACTGAACGCCATCGCTCTCTACGATCGAAGCCAGTGGTAGAACTTTTTTTTTTCAGTATTTAACAGCGGCTGGACACGTGTTCGAACTTCAAATCGCTCGGTTTTCACGCACAAATTTTTGGACATGCGAAATGAAATGACATCTGATACCTGAATAATTGTTTATAATTATTAATAATTGTCCAATTTTCATGCATTGTTCGTCCATGCTGATGATTCAATTCCAATGTCCGATCATTATTTCCTATGAGTTATCAGCTATTATTTGTACAGGGTAAGTCTTAAAAAAAAAACTCTTTTGTCCTTTACTATTTTTTTTCGAATCGGCCCGGTTTAGAAGATACAGGCTGTTGAAAAACCATAAAAAATGTTAACTTTTGTTCTATCTAACAAATGGTTCCATCGAATGAAATTAATTTCATTTATTTGATGAATCTTTTTCAAAAACAAGATATCACCTACGTCTTCCAGTTTTCTCATTCCAACCATAAAATTACCATACATTACCAAAAATTTAAAGAACCCAACTCTTGAAACTATGTTGGACGCTATCTAATGGATATTTGAACGTTTTGTGGAATAGAAGTATTTTTCATATTGTTTTCGTATAATGCGCCGTTTTCGGCTGAATACAACTCTATTATATATGTGTAGTGTCACAGATCGAGCTAGTTATTCTGAAGGTAATTTTGTTTTTCCAGGGGTGAAGAACCTAATTTGGCATACCTTCATTTCAAAATGAATGAAAAACTAATTTATTTCTACATTTGCATTGTAAAGTTCCCCTCTGTATCGCAGAATGCATCTTCCAATCCCAACTTCCACTCTTGCCGACTACATGCATGACCTTCAAACTTCTAGATAATCCAGATGGTTCCCGTTTTCGCCGAAAGCGACAGGGTCGTACTAAGGCTCGTTCGTAACAATATTGTTATAACAAACTATCTTTTAATGACGATATTGAAGTGAAATATCTTCTTGAGACAATTTTATCGCTTCCATTCAATACATGCAGATACAAAAAGGTACACGTCCATAAAAATCAACTAGATGGTTTTGTCCCCCACGGTGAGTACTCCGAGTGCAACACTTTATGTTGAAATTGCGCAAATTAATTACGCGCCAATCGGAATGGCGTCCGATAGGGTCCAACGTGACCGCTGTTCATTTGTTCAAGTAGAGAGCTACGTCACGAAATCCTCCAAAGAATATGAGTCACAAGGCAATAAAACAGTGAAACATCTTCGTTGTGACACGCAGGCATCTGAATATCAATACCGAATCAATATGCGACATACATTTTACGTGTTAGGACAGAAAATGGAATCCAGACACGCGGACGGTGTACCATTGTCCCATCTGTCATTTTCAGACGATTTGCATTCACGGTGCGTGTGCAGTGAGGACACACGATGGAGAACATCAACGGTCAGGAATTTTCGTTAGTACACCCTAATTACGCCGGTCGAATATCGAACCGATCCAACCCTGGAAGGTTGTCTGGTTAGTCTGAGGATTGTACTTACTGTACGAGGATTGATATCTATTTAGCCTAGACCAGTTCCATGCTTGAAAAAAAATATTGCGTTACCATAGCAACGAACAATAACTCATTAGAAATGTCAGTGTGAAGTTTGAGATCAGAAAAGTAAACCAAAGTTACGCAATAAATTAAAAGAAAGAAGATGTCCACCGAAATTGTTAAAATCGAAGAATTGGAGTATCGAGCCATCATCAAGTACCTATATTTGAAAGAGCTAAGAGGTAAGAAGATTTACCAAGATATGTTTAATATCCTTGGTGATCGATGTCCTTCGTATGCTACCGTGAAAAATTGGAACTGCAAGCTTCAGAAGAGGTGAATTTTCCATTGATGATGATGACCGATCGGAAAGGCCAGTTTCTGTGTCAGTCCCCGAAAATATCGATGCAGTTCAAGAAATGATTTTATTAGACTATCGAATTTGCCTAAAACGGATATCTGAAACACTTTATTTCATACGAACGCGTTCATCATATAGTTCATATCAATTTGGACATGAGAAAAATTGCTGCAAAATGGATCCCCAAATGTTTGAATGTTGACCAAAAGGGTGCAAGGGTAGAAGCATCGCGTTCGATCTGTGCTCAATTTGAAAACGATGCAGACTTCTTAAACCGAATTGTTACTATGGATGAGACTTGGGTACATTTCTAGGATCCAGAATCAAAGTAGCAATTGATGGAATGGCGACACTCTGGTTCTCTAAGATCTATGAAGTTTCGTGTCCAAAAATCTGTTGGAAAAGTTCTTGCTTCAGTTTTTTGGGATTGCCATGGAGTAATCATGATTGATTTTTTGGATAAGGGCAGAACAATAACCGGAGATTACTATTCGACATTACTGACCATTCTACGGGAAGAAATTAAAGAGAAAAGACGCGGAAAGCTATCCAAAGGTCTTTTGTTTTTGAAGGACAACGCCCCTGCACACAAATCTCATGTTGCCATGCAAAAAATTCGTGATTTAGGCTTTGAATTACTAGAACATCCCCTTATTCACCAGATTTGACTCCATCCGATTATCATCTCTTTCCTTAACTGAAAAAAAGTTCAAAAGGTCGTAAATTTTCTTTCAACGAGGACTTAATAGAAGTTGTGGAGGTAGGTAGGTTTGCAGAGCAAGAAGAATCATTTTTTTTTGAAAGGTCTAGAGACGTTGCAGGTTCGCTGTAATAAATGTATCCAATTAGGGGAGAATATGTTGAGTAATAAAATATTTTGACATTGAAATTTTGTTTGGTTCTATAGTAGGCTAAGAATTTTTCAATATATCCTCGTAGAGGACTGAACGGCAATTCTTAGGGAAATTTGACTATTTCTCGGTGGTATCCTACGGTCTTCGTCCATGGAAACCACCTTATCTCGACTCTTCTTCAGTCTTCCTTTAGTCGACCATAACTCCGTTGTTCATATCCGGATTTGATCGTCTTCGGACTCATAATTCCTTTCGCCAGACGGATAAATTAAAAAGTACCAACATTTACGGTGCACATTAACAAAAAGCCCTATAAATTAGCCATCGGTAGAAATATATTTCGATCTGAAATATGTTCGGATAAACGGACGGACGATCGGAATTTATTGGCGATCGAGCGAAGAGTTACAACACTCTTAATTTAATAACTTGTTTCTGTATTTTATCTGTTATTCGAGCGGACATTAGTGGATAAATTGAATAATTAAAATTTGAGCACCTCGCCGAGCAGCGAGATGATGATTTAATGGGACGATCGGACACGTTTCCCTATGGGAATCGGAGATTCGAACGTGTACCAGCGTTTATCTCTCGATTTGATCTATGTCGACATGGGATTGTTTAAGTGTACGAGCTGTTCCTCACACAAATAGCCCTTTCATTGATAGAATTCTTCTTGAAGATGTGACAATTGATGGTTGTTTAGTACACAGGGTGACGACTCTCGTGGCCACATGCTATATTTTCTCAGTAAACGGTCTGGGGAAGTATACAGGGAGGGACTTTGACTCTTACAAATATTTCAACAGTAAATTATTTAGGTCAAAAGAAACACTTTTTTCCTATAGCATTTTTTCCTAATCGTCTCGGTTTAAAAGATACAGGCTGTTGAAAAACCATAAAAAATTTCACAAACGGTTTAATCGAAAAAAATTAATTTCGGAGTATAGTTTTTCATTTATTTGATGAATCTTTTTCGAACACAAGATATCACCTACGTTTTCCAGTTTTCTCATTATGACCATTACTTACCATATAAATACTAAAAATTCAAAGACCTAAGTCTTGAAACTAAGTTACTCGCTATCTAATGAATGTTTGAAAGATTTGTAAAATAATGGTATTCTTCATATTTACCCGTGTAATACGCCGTTTTCGAGTAATTTGATGTTCAAAAATTAGAAGTATCGAAAGTATCTCCCAGCTAGTTACTATGCCTTCAGCAAACGATCGATAGTACAGCAAAGAGTAAGACATATAATAATAATAATAATAATAATTAATTATTAATTAATTAATTATTAAAAATTAATAATTAAATTAATTAATAAAATTACCATCCAGATGCTGTGCTGGAAAACGAACATCACAAGCTCTACTGGGATCGCACTGTTCTCACAGATCGGAAAATAACCCACAATAGACCAGACCTCATATTGCTCAATAAGGATGAGGACACAGCACTATTCATCGACGTGGCAATTCCAAATAATAACAATCTTCTAGATAGACACACTGAAAAAATTTCAAAATACAGAGATCTCGAGGAACAAACCAGAAGACAGTGGAAGCTGAAAGATATAAACACCATCCCTATTGTCATTTCATCTACAGGCCTGATACCGAAGAAACTACTAGAGAACTTGAGAAAACTTCAGTTGGACGAAAATATTTATAAAGTCATGCAGAAGGCGGTACTGCTCGGAACGGCGAGAACTGTACGCAAGTACATGGGGAATGCAGAGGAACACCGTCTGCTACGACAGGAAGTGCGGGTGGAGCAGGAATCCAACCTACAGCAGGGAGCCGAGGAGCGACCCGAACCCGACCACCACCACGAGCCCGAAAACCTGGAAAGGGCTCCAACAGAGCTTAATCCTTTTGATATCTGAGATATCTGGGATAAGTGAATTTTCCTCTGGAGAGGAGTGTGAAAGCCGCAAGGCTAAAGTCATATTTATTCACCGAATTAATTACAGTCTAGTAGAGACATGAAGTACAGGTAAACGTACAGTACAAAAAAAGAACAACAAAAGCAAGAAAAAAGTGAACAAATAAATAAATCACAGAAGCTTTAGCTCCGGAAAGCTATCGCTTGTAAGTGATGTCATTAATGATTCCTCTACCAATGGTAAAACACAACGAAATAAAAAATACAACAATCTACCAAAACACAAAATCATAAATTCCCTTTATTAATCCCACTTTATCTGTCCTTCTGATTGATATAAACATGCAGTCTTGTTCTTCCGTAAGAGATTATCCACTCAATTGACCGTTTCCTGAATAAACCAATACTATTTATCTTCTTTATTTTCGGGGGAAGCAGGCTGAAAAGTTTCGGTGCAAGGTAATCGCAGCAGCGTTGTCCAACAGTTTTATCGCAACGGGGTACGCTCAAAGAGTTTATTTTACTTCTTGTGTTGTAACAGTGTGTTATGGGGTCGGATGTTATTCCAGCAACTATTTCAATTATACGAAATATATTGAAAAATTCTTAGCCTACTAGTGAACCGAACAAAATTTCAATGTCTAAATGTTTTATTAATCAACATATTCTCTTCTCAATTGGATACATTTATTACAGCGAACCTGCAACGTCTCTAGACCTTCCAAAAAAAATGTTTCTTCTTGCTCTGCAAACCATACCTCCACAGCTTTTATTACCACCTCGTTGGAAGAAAATTTATGACCTTTTAAACTTTTTTTCAGTTGAGGAAAGAGATGATAGTCGAATGGAGCCAAATCTGGTGAATAAGGGGGTGTTCTAGTAATTCAAACCCTAAATCATTTTGTTGCATGGCAACATGAGATTTGTATGTAGGGGCGTTGTCCTGCTAAAACAAAACACCTTTGGATAGCTTTCCGCGTCTTTTCTCCTCAATTTCTTCTCGTAGAGTGGTCAGTAGTGTCGAATAGTAATCTCCAGTTATTGTTCTACCCTTATCCAAAAAATCAATCGTGGTTACTCCATGGCAATCCCAAAAAACTGAAGCAAGAACTTTTCCAGCAGATTTTAGGACACGAAATTCCTTATGTCTTGGAGAACCAGAGTGTCGCCATTCCATCGATTGTTTCTTTGTTTCTGGATCGTAGAAATGTACCCAAGTTCTTCCATAGTAACAATTCGGTTTAAGAAGTCTGCATCGTTTTCAAATCGAGCACAGCTCGAACGCGATGCTTCTACCCTTGCACGCTTTTGGTCAACATTAAAACATTTGGGGATCCATTTTACGGCAATTTTTCTCATGTCCAAATTGACGTGAACTATATGATGAATGCGTTCGTATGAAATATTCAGTACTTCAGATATCTATTTTAGTCCAATTCGACGGTCTGATAAAATCATGTCATGAACTGTATCGATATTTTCTTGGACTGACACAGAAACTGCCATTCACGATCGGTCATCATCTTCAATAGAAAATTTACCTCTTTTGAAGCTTACAGTCCAATTTTTCACGGTCGAATACGAAGGACATTGATCACCAAGAGTATTAAGCATATCTTCGTAAATCTGCTGACCTCTTAACCCTTTTGAATACAGGTACTTGATGATGGCTGGATACTCCAATTTTTCGATTTTAACAATTTTGGTGGACATCTTCTCTCTTTAATTTATTGCGTAACTTTGGTTTACTTTTTTGACCTCAAACTTCACACTGACACTTCTTATGAGTTATTGTTCATTGCTTTGGTAACGCAATATTTTTTCATACATGGAACTGGTCTATGCTAACTAGATATCAATACATCCTCGCATTTGGGACACGATGTATGATATTTTCTGGCATCACAGACAGCGCAATTTAAAATGCTTATATATAGACCTGTCCGAGCATATGCAAAACAATAAACTGTCTTTGATTTGTCGAATCCTCTGAATAATGCACCATTAAGCGCAAGATAAATGCGTTTTTTCCCTGTTTCATCTAGATTCGAACAACAACAAGACAAGTGCGTCTGAATAATGAAGAATTGTGTGAAATTTGCGCCGTTTTTGTGGACTCATTACCGTTTCAGGACATGTAGACATTTCTCACGACCCATCCACGCACGTGTAGATCGGCCAAGAAGCGCAATTAAGTCGACTTCCGTAAGGGATATACCTAGTGTTGCGTGCTCCCGAACGCCTCAAGAAGTCCAAACGCACCTGCAGTACCCGTTAAGTGCTCACTTAGAGGGCACTTAACTGGCCTTATTTCAACTGTCAACCGATAAGTAATGGGAAAGCTGATAAGGGACTTTTTATAACGTACCGGGTTACCGTGTATTACACACGAAATATTAATTAAAACAAATTATTAATTATAATATAACAATGTAATTTATCAGCGGGATGGTGGACGTGGTTTTTTCGTGAAAAATGGGGGTTTTAATTTAGATTTTGGGAGATAAACGGAATGGGGTGATTGAGGGATGGCTGTTTAAATTTTAGCCGGAATTTTCGACTAATTGCTTCATGTTCATTCATTATTTATAGTTCATCCTACGAATCGAAGGAAAAATACTGGAATTTATAGATTTCATACAGCACAAAGAAGTTGACATATTCTTTCTATCGTGAAATTAAATTAATAATATTAAAATATTAATTTTGAATATTTTGTTCAGGGAAAAGTTACATTATCTTCCTAGTTAGAGCAGTTGGCTTTGAATTAAAGGTTAGATGTTATAAGAGCACTATTCAGGATAACGTAGGAAAAAATACACGATTTTTACTAGGTATCTATATACAGGGTTAGTCTTTGACCCGCACAAATATTTTAACAGTAGATTCTTGAGGTCAGGATAAACACTTTTTTCTCTCGCCATTTTTTCCGAATAAGCTCGGTTCTAAAGATACAGGCTGTTGAAAAATCAAAAAAAATGTTACTTACGTTCTCGTATAATGCGCCGTTTTCAAGTAATTTGATGTTCGAATATACAAAAATAACTGTGAAATTTGTAAAATTGGGTACTTTGGCTGAATACAACTCTTCTTAAAAGATCCACAGATGTGTAGTGTCACAAATTTAGCTAGTTATTCTGTAGGTATATTTGTTTTTCCAGGGGTGGCACAGCTCATTATGAAAACTTTAAATGACTATATTTTTTTATCAGGGCAGAATCAGATAAAATGATATAGGAAAAAAAGTGTTCCTCCTGACGTCAAGAATCCACTGTTGAAATATTTGTACGAGTCTAAGACTCACCGTGTATATTTTTGATTCCGATTTCAGCTTGACGTCGACTTCTGGGCCAGCCTGTGTGTATATCGCGGTATATTCTGAATTTTTTCTAACGTTATTTCAAGATTCAACGTCTGATATAAGACCGAAGTGAAAAGTATACAGCAGACCATCAACTGATTCCTCAGATATCCTTTCTTCGCATGTTGCTAATTACAGAACAAATAGCAATAATTTAACAGATTAATATGGAAAATAACGTTGTTAATCTAAATCATGACGACCGTTAGTCGGTTCTGTTCCGGTGCGAAGAATATAAGACAGGTAAACATTAGGAATGCTGGAGATTCACCACTTCGCTGACTACGGAGGATTTCGAACAATGTTCGCACATACCACGAAAAATATTAACTAATTAATGACTAAGGATGTGATTAGCTCCCTTCTATATGTATGATTCAGGTTTATTTTCATTTCTCTTCAAGTGGAACTATCCGACCGACGTATTCATCGGAGTTTTGTTGGATTTAGAAAATGATTTCCATCAAAATATGACCCTGAAGTAGGAAATAGGGCCCTACGGATTATCAACAAATGAAAAGAATTTTGTGAACTTGGTGATGAGATCACACAGATGTACCATAGGTATTCAGATTATTGAAACACAGATCAGGATATCAAAGTTTGAATGAGCTAACCCGTTTGAGCCTGTATGTACCTACAAGACCGTCAATGAAACTTCGACAATAGTTCCCAATTGGGATGGTAGGTGAAAAGAAACAATAAGTTTCGATTTCCTAGCAACGCAAAAAAGGCTTTGGAAGAGAAAGTCTTAGGGCCAGGAGGTAGCCTCCTTGAAGCTATACCAGAAAATTGAGTTTTTCGAAACTCTGTAACTAGTGATACACTTTAGAATTTTGATATTTGCCGCGAAATTTGAACGTTATTGGAAATTCCAAATAAGTGAAACGCCTCCTGGTGTCAATTTTTGTGAATGAAATGTTAATACACTTTTGTTTGTTTACATCGAGGAACAAAAATATTTTAGTGTCTCAATAAAAGTTTTCATGAAGAATATATCTTCATCTATCTCGTGACAATGGGGAAAGCTTAGTGAAGTTTTCAAAATTTGCATCCTTTGGGCAAATCTTCGATTACGACACTTGTGAAGATGACAGTTTTTACTATTTTCCACGATAAAATGAATGTTGAGTCAATGTTTAAGGACATATGTATCTTTTGTCCTCACAGCATGGTAAAGTTTTTGTACCTTTCAAATCAGTTTCGAAGAATAGGAGGTCAATTAACTAACCTGGATATATAACCCCGAAATGAAAGGATTTACACAAACAACAAAACTGTGTTCCTCAGAGAGGACTTTTTCCACATAGTAGGTTGACATACCTACATATGAATTTCTATGAAATTCTCACAAACTTCATTAAGAAAATCATTTCTGATTTCCAGTTCAACTTGAACAAGTTTTCTTAGCATCAATGATCCAATTTTAGCCATTGCATATAATGGAGAAGGCAAGATATCATAGTTGTGGTTCTATATAATCAATTTCCTTCTATTATGATCGTGTTAAGAGCCAAGAAGTTCGGAATAAAAAAATATTGCTCCCTTTTATCAGCTGATTCAGAGCATAGTCGGGAGTTTTTTTCATAAATACTAATACTTTATGACATTCATTGACCTAAACTTGATAATAATTAACACACTTGAATCCAGTTTCGTCAACCAATCTTCAAAATTGGAAAAAACCACCTATTTATTTGAAGAAAAACTCAAAATCCCCTTCAAAAATGACAATAGGATATTAACCTATTGCGAACTGTCATCACCATGTCGCTGCAATCTTCATTTGGATTACCAATAGATAAGAGTTCCTGACATAAGAATATTTTTCCAGTGATCATATTCCCAAGACATTTGGCACACAACGCTACTTTACATCAGTATTCAATTGAATATTGCTTCCTGTGGTTAGAGTCCTCATCAAATCTTGTTCAATCTTTGTCATTCAGCCCAAGATATAAGTTGAAATGTGCCTATTATTTTTTATTTATTTTATTTTTTTATCATAAACATCGCATTTCACCAAGAAACTGGTTCGATATCGTGTATATATCGGAGATGTTTTACCAGACTTATCTCTTGTCCAGCAAGTTGTGAACCATTATCCCAATCTTCTGTCAAATTTCCCATTAACCGACGATTATGGTATCTGTCAGTTGACGTCGGGCGTCGTCTCCGAAATCAGTCCCTGTTTTGTCAGATATAAATTATTTATTAATTTCCTGTTTGGTAACATTGGGGCGATAATTATTTTTATGCAAATGGCGCAATTAAATTTGATGTCGACATGTGTTTTTTAAATTGTTAATTTCATAAGTAGGCGCTATCGCGTATCGCGGCCTGCTCGGTATTGCGATATTTTCTCCGAGTGCGTACTCGCATATTTTTACACGTATGGTCATAATTAACGAAATTGAGGATAAATCATACCTGGGGCGGCCGCGTTTATGCGCACCCCGAGGCGCCGATGTTATCAAGATCTTTCAAGTGGATAAAAATTGATGGTTAGTGTATTCTACGTTCAAAATGGGGACGAGAGCTTTATTTTAACCTATATGCGTAAAGCGTTTTCGAAATATAGCGCCCTGAAGATAGTTTTTTCCAATTTTTGACGAAAATGTGTGGGAGGGCGCCAAACTTGGAAAAAAACGTCACGTGAACATTCTCGAGCGCGGTGGCTTTTTTTTATTTGAAGCTGATGATTCAAGAATAACGGAAAAGATATAATCTGACAGTTCCATCAAACCGAAACAACTAAAATTTGCCATAAAAGTCACAAAAATCAGTTTTTTTGAATTTTCTCCTCTCCTGGGCTTCAAATTGTTTTCGCATTCATCATAAAAAAAGTAGAGCATAAAATGTTCTACAAATTTTGTCCGAAGCAATTTTTTCTACATTTGATTGTTCTTGAGATATATGGCGATGAATGTTTATTTGACTGGGTCCACATTGACCTTGGCATGTGTCGCTAAGCTCCTAGCCCTCATTACCCTTCAGTTCTAAAACGGCTTAGAGTATCTAAAATTGCTTCAGAAACAAGTTGTAAAGAATTTTGTTATATACAACTTTCATAATGAATACAAAGACGATTTGAGCTACAGGAAGAGAGATATTCTAAAAAAAAAACCTGTATAGGGGAAGATAGATGAAAAATTAGATTTACTATAATCGTTCCAAATATAAATGCCAAAAGTCCTGGATATATCAGAATATGTAGTTTAATCTTCCTAGAGGAGCGTGCATGGACGTGGCCATCCGCCACCAACACCACAATTTTCGCCAATATTTTCGTGTATAATTAGTTCGCATAAATTACGTATATTATGCGTACTTGCAGTTTTCACTTGCACTAATTACTGGTTTCATATCGCTGTTAGAGTTTTTTAATTGGATATGAGCTCATATATTTATGGCATCTTGTTACAAAATGTATATTAATTTTTGTTAATTAGGTTCCTCGTCTATCCATACAATGGCTTATTATATATTTTTATTTTAACAGCTTTTTAACACATTATTAGTGCACGACCGGTCTTGTTGAAATTTTTCTGGAATTATCGAAAGAAGTTTGTAGGCGTGGGAAGTTAGGTTCTTATTTTGGATTAATGAGATTGCTTGCTTTAGCTGGAACAAATTGGTAACACTTTACTCAAAAGGTAGACTTTCTGCGATTCATTTCCTCTTTCTTGATCCATTTTTCGCCCAAATTCTTAGTGAATTTCGAAAAGCATTTTGGGATTGAGATAACGAGACACAACTCCACTTTTATAGCTGAACGTTTTTGAATCTGTCAGAAGGAAATGCTAGAAGTGTTTGGAACAAAGAGTAGGACATATCCAGCAACTATTTCAATTACAGATAACTCTGAAATCTGAAACTTATTACAATGAGAAACATGTAATTGAGTTGCTTTGGTTTAGTTATGAATTTTCATCAAGTCAGATTCTTTCTGTGCTGTGATTTACACATCTTAGTGGAATAAGGACAATCTTTTCACATCATTGAAAGTAAAAAAAGCTTAATTCATCGAAACGTCTTTGACGTATGAGAATCATAATCTTCAATTATCGTAGATTCGGGTAACTTGGGACGATTTTGAAATTCAACTTGAGATATTTCGAAAACGGTGACCTATTTCCATGTAAGAAAGAGGTTCAAATATGCTAAATGACTCAAACTATTGATTGGGATATATACCATGCTTCAGAATTCAGATATAAATTTTGAAAAAAATAAAATACTTGTCCCAAGTCACCCACCGAATTGGGAGGCTTGGGACACAAGTTAAAATCCATTGATTCCTCAACTCTCAAATTGAATAGGTGACTTGGGACGGTGTATAGTTTTGAAAAATTAGAATTTGTGATTATACAGTTGAAATTCGGTAAGGAAATTCAATGATTAATCCCTATTACAGCGAAAGTAAATATATTGCAACACAAATGTAAAAAAACTAAACAAAACAAGGGAACTTTGATTTCTTTCATTCTTTGGTGATTTCTTTGTGGAAATAACGTAAATAATAATATCCTGCGAAATATTTCCTGCTGCCAATACGCCGCTTGTATCTATTCGGCATTGTCCCATGTCACCCTATGAAACAACAAAATAAATGAGTGAGATCCGTGTTGCCGTTTAATTTGTAAACAACCTTGTTTCATGACATATCTAATATGGCAATATCCCACGTATCCAGAAAAAAAAAATTACACATGCACAAAGTGAAACACATGTACAGGACACTAGAAAGTACAAGGGCCATAAAAATACGCGCTTTTACTCTCCTGAATTCGTTAATTTTTCCTCTCAATTCAAACGCTCTGGTCACGGCAAACTCAACAGGAATTAATTGTTAAACTAACCGAAAAGACCCTACACAATCTTATAAGTTTGTCCCTTCACTCATAAATGGTGAGAAACAAAGAAATCTGCAAGGGGGGTAATTGTCCCAAGTTACAGGACTGTCCCAAGTCACCCAAATCTACCGGTGTGGATTCTTGTGATCTAACTCGATGAAAGAAATATTTTTCGCCCGTTGAAAGGAATCATTATGGAATCTGCTAAGAACCTTTTTCTAAAAGAGTGCCATTCCATGCAAAACTACAATATAAAGTGTGAGTCTTTGACTCGTACAAATATTTTAGCAGTATAGATTTTTGAGGTCAAAAAATATGAAATTTTTCAAGGAAAGAATTACGTTCAGTCACAGAACATTAACTACCAAATTTCCATAGAATCTTCATCGTCTGAGATCTATACTATCACTAATTTTCAGATCAGCAAAGTTCTTCAAACCCTGCTAAATACAAACGCTCTCCGTGGAGGAATATAACGAAAACTCGGCATAATTCGAACTATTAATAGATCGGCCAGCACCTGCCGAATGATTAGGGGTTCTATGCCATCGGCCGAGCACAGAAAAGGCGGGCATAATAACCAGTTGCATCCGTGGTGTGTATCTGTGTCATTATAAACTAATATTCCGGCTACCTAAAAATGATACCTTTCGCGTGGTTTATCTGATCCCCATTTCGGCCATTTGATCATTTGAAAACCGCTCATTTCACTGTCATCTAACGACGTTTGTTTTCGGGGCCAGATTAATAGTTTATCGCTCCGTGTATTTTTATGAATGCCGAGACCGCGCCGGGTCATTTTTCTCTCTAAATATAACTGAGCGCGGGGGAATTTAGTGATGTCGAGATCGGAAAACATCATGCAGCTAATTATTCTTCTATGATGGGTCGTTTGAACGTGGGAAAACGATAACTGGCCCGGTGGAAGATAGCCTTCTTGATTTACGCGATATCAACGGTTATTTTCGGAGTTTTCATCGATGGTTTTCCTGAAATTTTGGGTCTGTGTATAGCTGCATTCACAATCAATTCGCGGGCCGAAGTGCACTTCGGCACGAAATTTACCATTCGCAATAATCTTGGAACCAAATACTCAAATGAATCAAAAATGTAACTGATCAAAACATAAGCATCAGCATCATCTATAGCCGGCACGAAATTCCTTGCCGAAGTGATAGTTTGCAACTTGCAAGAAATTTTGTCTTGAATTTCATTGTGAATGGTAACGGAGAACGCCATCTGCTAAGCTTCCGTGCCGAAGTGCACTTCGGCCCGTGAATTGATTGTGAATGTAGCTTATCTTGTTGAGAAGCGATATTTCTTCGGTTAGAGGAGACAGAGCATAGGTATACACAAAATGTTTCATCGAATGGTTTTATTTTATCTAGGAGATATATACTCCATTCACTTTTATTTTAGCACTCGGTTGGCCATAAAATAATTTTCTCAAGTTTTTGTAACTAGAACGGAGTTAGGTTGGCACTCATGAAATGTCCTTAATGTCATAACAACGTTGCCACAACTATAATCAATTAATATTACAAAAATGCTTGAAGTGATTGAAAAAGAGAGAAGACAGGGCCTCAGGAAGAACTATTTAGAATTTAGGTCCGGTTTAGGTAACACTGTTATTCTAATATCTACAATATATCAGAAGGTAGCGAACATATTCAATGTAAGAGAATTTATATAATGTTTCATCTGAATCTAAACGACTTATATTTCAGCTGAATACTTCCGCAATCAAAAAGATTGAATGAATGAATGAATGAAGAGGATTACAAAGAATTTCCTTCTATTGGGAGACCCAAAAAAGTGGTGGGATTTGAGAATTTTATGTAAGAGTGAATTAATGCGAAAAGTTTACTACAGGATTTTCGATGAATGTCATCGTAGAATCCCGAAAATTGATTTTTCTATTTTTCATTTGACTTGTCCTATGCATTGATAATGTCTTAAGGTATCAATAAATACCTAATTATTATTATTATATCAATACATTGAGATGAACAGCCACAAATACTCGCCAGTTGTCCTGCTAATTGTTTATACAAATGTGAAATTTTTGTTCAAAGGTGAAGTATATCTTGATTGAAAGTTCCTTTAATTCTTTTTACTTATATTGATGCAAGATATGATTTTTGTTGAAGAATTTAACATTCTTGTAATTATCTGTTAATTCCTTCGGGAGATACCAATTTACAACCACTGCAACATATGCATTTCATCTTCGGGTCAATATTTTTGAGATCTACAACTGATGTAACGTATTCAAACTTCAGCCAAAGAAGATAACGAACATTAACTCTCCTCAAGGTAGTGCATATTATGATATTATACTGATCTCTTGTATTTTCCATGCAAATAACTGAATTTGGTATGGCTTCAATCAGTTTGTATAAACTTCAATTATGTTCGTCACATATTTTCCGAAGAGATTGGACATTTTGATAAAATACGTGATAACAGAAACTTTTACGTAGAACGGGCAACATAGCGTTGATTTAAAACCCAAAAATGTTTCGACAAGCGTCATAACTCCACATTTTCGTACTGTACAGAGTGGAATGTGTCAAATTTCCATGGCCAACCGAGTGCTACCAAAAAGTGAATGGAGTAGATGTTTGGGAATGAATTCGCTTTAAAATCTTCATATTTCATTATGCGGGGAAATGTCAGGTAGGTGCTAGATATATTCTAGTTGACCGTTAAAGGTCGACTGATGTTTACTGTTTGGCCTCGAGGTTTATATTATAATTCATATAGAACATAGTCACCCCTGTAACTCCTTGATATCTTCATAATATCTTATTCTATCATAATCATCTGTGAATATTTCGACTCCGCTTGTTGTAGTCAACATCTGCTCTACTCCTAGTTCTCGGAACAATTTGAAGCTAATTAAAAGGTCGTTAAAATGCTTTTTTTATAGCGCGATACATAATTCAATTAGTTCATCATCGGAAGACGTGAGGTTTTGGTGGATACCTGTTAACTTCCATGAAACCTGATATGTTTATGGCTGAATGAAATCAATAATTAACGGTTTTTCTTGATATTTTCTTAGTTTTGTTATCTTTTCACCTGTTCGCCTGAACTACAGGAGATGGAAAAAATTGAAGATTACTCATTAAGCATATTCTGTTGGAATTACAATGAATAAACATCTGTCCTGAAAAAAGTTTGATCAGATATTATTCAAAGTAGATTCTAATTGGTAACATGGTTACTCAAAATGAAAATATTGCATAGAACGAAACGATCATAGCATAGATAGTGTCTATAAGCCAAGCCATTATATTACCTTTGTTTATGATTTTGTGGAGGAACTAGTCATGAATTATTTGCTCTATGCATATGCAGATTCAAATGGAAAAAAATTGATATATCGTGAATATTAACAGATAATATCACAAGACCATGAAACATAGACTATTTTCAGTTTTTACATAATTGTTCTGTGTTATAACACCATATGAGCATTGAGGATCTGTTTCTCATTCTTTGATTATTTATGTTAGTTTGGTCGGAATATTTGAAAATTTGAAATATTGTATACTTACCTGCACAAACAGATACTTATTGGATGGATGGTCACGACTGTCTTGATGAACCGGAACTACTGATAAGTAATCTTGACCATCTGTGACGGCAAAAATATTAGGTATCTCTTAAAAGTCGAGATTTAAACATTGTTCTGCAAGATTCCGAAGTATTAGTGGTTTGCCGGAAATATCCCCACAAAATGAATGTTTCTTGTTTGAAGTTAAATGTACCGAGAATGTTTACAAATCGAGTAAGTGATATTCCTTTGTTACTAATAACAACCAAGGTTCCAGAAATACACCTGTCTTAACGACTGTGGTGCATTTTTTAGTTGTTTCGTCATAGATACTCTGCTTTCTTTTCCTGTTCGTGTATTTCGTCCGAATCTTTCACGTTTCATGCTGATAACTCTTCGGCATTCTCGACGACTTTCCCAAGACAATAAAAATTTTGAATTATTACGTTTGACTGCTTCAGGCGCCAGTTTCCATGGCTTACCTGATGGGGATCCTAGAATGTAACCCCACGGAGTTGAAATAAAGAATTCCCAATGAGGGAAAGATAACTCAACTAACTATGAACCTGATGTTTCATTCACAATGTGTCATATCAATATGGAAGCGGGGGTCCCTTTTTTTAAGAAAAAATAAATATCGGAAATTATTCACATCCAATAAGCTGATTTGATGGCAATTTCAACAGTATGCTGTACCTTGGGTAAAAACTCAACGGTTTATGAGTTATTGGGATCCTATTTTGTTCAACATTGGGGATATTTTTTCAGAAATTTCTTCACCATTTTTGAGTTGAAAATGGTAAAAAAAACGTGTCAGATTTTCAGAGGATATGTTGATTGGAAAAAAAACTACTTTTCAAGGAACTGACAATTCGCACGTGACACAAGGTCACATCGGTCCTTTGAAAATGCAAAAAAATCGTTACTTGTACAACCTCGAGCGTGTCAGGTTTTAATAATTAATCTGACACTAATCAGGAGGGGTTTTCTTGATCTGACAGTTTGAAGATGATAACAATGCATTTTTTTTTAATATCTTCCTTTCTATACATTAAATCGTTTCTGTAGTCATTATGGAAATTGTAGATGATAAAATTCTGTACAGCTTTTGTCTGAAGCAATTTTACGTACTGTTGACCGTTTTCGAGCTAAAGGTTGATGAGGGCGAGAGGTTTAGGCATACATGCAAAGTCAATGTAGAATGCCACTCTGATGTACATTCATTGTCATATGAATCAAGAACGGTTAAGCGTACAAAAAATTGTTTCCTACAAAATTTGTAGGAAATGTTATGCTCTACAACTTTTATAATGAATGCGAAAACGATTTGAAGCCTAGGGGAGGAGATAATTCAAAAAACTTATTTTTGTGACCTTTAGGGACAATATTTATGGTTTCGGCTTGCTGAATCTGTCAGATCATGTTTTTTCCATTATTCTCGAATCATTAGCTTCAAAGTAAGAATAAAATCCACCGCGCTCTAGAATGTACACGTGACGTTTTGTTTTTTGCAAGTTTGGCGCCCTCCACACATTTTCCTCAGGCATAACTTGTCAGAATAAGAGAATATATACTTCTCAACTTGTAATTCACCACATATATCTCAATCTGACACGCTAGAGTATGTACAATTATCATTTTTTCTCTATTATTCTGATAGGCTATCGTAGACCCTATATACAGGTCTAATTTTTGGTAGAGGTACACTACAGGGTCCAAAGTAACTCCCCTTGTGTTAATCTGGAGCTGGTAAATTCCGAATTGCCCTCATGGGCTTCCCAACTATATCATTAGTTTGTTGATGACTATGAAAAGTCCAAATTTCCTCCAGTGGTTACAGGAAGTCAAAGGCAAATCAAGCACATTGATAGACATCCTTCATTTTCATTCTAAATTCGCTGGATAATTTCAGAGCGGAGAAAATATATTCTTATAAAGGATATACCGAAAAAACAGTAGCTGCAACCGCTACAATGAGGCCGCCTTCTCACACAACACACATAATTCACAATTTATTCAATATACCTTTTTGTCTGGATAAATTATTCTACGGATTACACAGAACTCATTTTCATCCAACGGCAATCCATGCACGACTTCCTTATTAAACGCGGTGTAGAAAAGTAACACCTGGCCGCAAGAACACCGCTGCCATTAAAGGAATTTTAAATATTCCCATATAGTAATAATGTTTATATGTGATGGAAGTAACGTATAATGTGTGTGTTCAAACAAAACCGTTCAGATCACGTGTTGAATGCAGTCTTCCTGTACAAGTGTTCACACAGGTTACTCCATACAGAAATAATCGAGTTATTTTACTTCTACGCTTCTGAGCTCCAAGTAATAAGTCAATTTGTAGAATGGAGTAGTTGGATATACGTTTGGCATGTTCTCTTCGGGGCAATCAATCGGAATGGGTATTCAGTGGACGATCAATTCAATATTGCTAATCGAGAGTACGATGACACGAAAAAGAGAATATTGCACTTTTTTTCAATCTCTGAGACTTGTTGATTCCATTCTTGAAAGGGACATTTAGTGTCAATTCTCCTGAGGTGGAAAGAAACACTTTTTCCCTTTACCAGTTACTCAAAAACCATTTTTCCGATTTCCACTAAAATCAAAAGGCTTCTCAGCATCGTAAATGTGCAACATTGGTCAAATAAATTTATGCTCGAAATCATTTGTATTACAGGAAAGCTCTATTGATAAAAACCCTCCTATTTTTAGGTACAACTTGACGAAGGATGAGTTTTGAAAAATCATACAAACAAGGCTCTGATATCGATTGAAATTTATTTTGGGAGGATTTTGCATCTCTTCATAAACTTTTTAGGGTTTTCACTCCCAATCTCTGAAACAAAATCAATTGAAAATGAAATCAACGATTTGCTCCTGCGTAAATTCTTGCACTAATTTGTCAGGAGCAAATTAACTAGAAAAAATTGTTGCCTGACAATGAACTCAAAATAAATAACGTTGAAATTATAATTCTTCGTAACGTTTCGGAGTCTATATCAGACTCCTTCATCAGACGGAAAAATCTACTTTTGAAAATCTTCTGAATTGTCGCTTTTTGTCTGACATTAACTGTCAACACACAGGAACAGAGACTGCACAGAAACGTTGATTCATTTAATTTTGAAATTACCGGATGACAGTTCCTTCTTTAGTAAATTGATCCAAATATGATCTATTCCTATCGAACAATTTGCCAAATTATTATCTTGATCTAATAGAATACACGTAGACTCTTTAATTTTTCGTTTAAAATGGTCTGGTTCTGTCATTAAAATTTTAGTGTTGTCCCAATCCATCATGTGGATTCTCTATTTTTAATCTAATTTTTATGTTCGCGTTTTCTTATTTCTAGAGGTCTGGACGTTTCACCTGTATAAGTTTTACCACAAATACAGGGTATGTTGTAAATACAATTTTTTTATTTTTGTTTTTCGTTCAAAGGTTTAGTTTTTGTTAATATAGATCTTAAATAATTTTGCGTTTTAAAAACAGTTCGTATGTTGAACTTCGAACCGATTCTTCTTATTTTTTCTGAAAGGCCATTAACATAAGGAATGACATTCAACAAATTTGGTTGTTCTTGACGGTTTGTTGGTTGTTCCTGATCATTATTACGATTTTGGTTAGTCATTTTTCTCTCTAAATTTAATATTGTTTCTTCAATAAAATTTTTTGGGTATTGATTATCCCTAAGAAAATGTTTAATGAAGTCAACTTCATTATTTCTAATTTCGGGTGTAGATGAAATTAAATTAGCTCTATCATAAAGTGTTTTAATGATACCTCTTTTGACACTTACTTGGTGATTGGAATAAAAATTCAAATATCTATTAGTATGTGTCTTTTTTCGGTATACGCTCGTTTCAAAATAATTCGAAAACTTTTTATTGAAACATCTAGGAATGAAATTTTGTTATCCTGTTCTAATTCCATTGTAAATTTTATTGTAGGTTCTTTGTTGTTGATATGATCAAAAAAATTCTCTAGTTCATCTCTACCATGTTGCCAAATCACAAAAATATCGTCTACATATCGCTACCAAGTCTTTGGTTTTAGTGGGTATGTGTCTATATATTTTTGTTCGAAAGATTCCATGAATATGTTACTCATTACTGGTGATAAAATTTTAATGACAGAACCAGACCATTTTAAACGAAAAATTAAAGAGTCTACGTGTTACTATTAGATCAAGATAATAATTTGGCAAATTGTTCGATAGGAATAGATCATATTTGGATCAATTTACTAAAGAAGGAACTGTCATCCGGTAATTTCAAAATTAAATGAATCAACGTTTCTGTGCAGTCTCTGTTCCTGTGTGTTGACAATTAATGTCAGACAAAAAGCGACAATTCAGAAGATTTTTCGTCTGATGAAGGAGTCTGATATAGACTCCGAAACGTTACAACATATAAAATTATAATTCTAACGTTATTTATTTTCAGTTCATTGTTCAGTTCAGGCAAAAATTTTTTCTAGTTAATTTGCTCCTGACAAATTAGTGCAAGAATTTACGCAGGAGCAAATCGTTGATTTCATTTTTAATTGATTTTGTTTCAGAGATTGGGAGTGAAAACCCTAAAAAGTTTATGAAGAGAAACAAGGCTCTCTTTCGTCACATTAAATTTTTTCCACTACGAATTTAACATAGTTCTCTACAAACTTTTTCGAGGGGTAAACAATTTTTTCATCGGGTACAATTTCCATATACATTGTTCTCTAATTAACGAAAAAATAAGTCCATTATTCATGATACAGAATCAGTTTCGCAATTTCTGTTCATTCGAGAAATTTGCATGCTTGATGCGACAAACAACATCGACGTACTTTTCCGTTACGTTCAATCTTCGACTTTCATCCATCCATTAATTGACCAGTCAGACTCTAACAATAGGTGAGGTAAACTGAGATGGGCGCCAATGGAATGTACGTATTCCAGATTTTACTCACCAGAATATGAGCCGTATAGCGAATTGGAGGAACCTTTCCTTTGAAACGGAACACCCTAGAACATATATTTTTACGATCATCGTAAGGAAGGATGAAAAAATATCACGACCCGTTTCATTACTCGCAGAAAACCCAGTGAGAACGTTGGATGTATCCAATTTAGAGGATAATATAATATTTTGAGATTGAAATTTCGTTTGGTTCTATAGTAGGCTAAGAATTTTTCAATATCTCCTCGTATGAAAGACCCATGCACACTATTTTTAGGCAAGGAATCAATCAGCCCTAAAATAGTCAAGCAAAAAACAATTCCCTTAAAAATTTCCTTCGTTAGATGCGCAAAATCTTTCATTACGTATTCAAACGCTTACACGCCATTGAAGTCCAAAGTAAACCACGTATTCTTCAAAATTTTCATCGTGTTCCTAGGAGATGAGACGAATAACATGTCAGTTCTGCGAATTTTCCAAAGAGACCACACAAATCGGATGAATTTCCGGAGAATACCACACACCTGGCAACCCTGACACATTCTGATCAGTTTCATCTTCGATTGGAATTAACCAATCGAGAACCCGGTTCAATACCAATGAGTACCCATCAATCGGACACCACTTATCCAATAATTACGCAGAGAATTGCTTATAAATCACAGATTAGTATTCAAATCGCCTTTTTGTTTGATAGAACCACGATCAGAAAAAAATCTAGTTTACGTATGGATGATGACATTGTGTTTGACGGTGGATCCTTCATTTGAATTCTACGCCAGGCCGGCTTATTGTTTTCTATGAATGGTCTCGGTGTAAGATATCAGCCAGTTGTTGTGTTCACTCGAACAATGAGTTATTACAGATTGCTGATAAGTAATACAAAACGGCTCGGATGTTGAATGGGAATTAGTTGATGGAGCATACATTATATTCCCCAATTGTCGACATTTGACAAGATTGCGTTGGATAACGTTCAGTTCTAGTCGTTTCGAGGGTAAACGCACAAAAATTAATCGAAAAAAAAATGAAATGACTGATTGATTAATAGTTTAATTCAATTCTATGTGTCTATCAGGTCCCAAGAACTCTTAAACTTCAAGGGAAATGAGATATAGATAGTTTCGGTGTTACAGGCATCTGAGAGTTGCGCAGTAAACATTTCCAGAATATGTATTACTTTTAGCTCTACAAAGATTTTTTCGGGAAATATTCCGAAAAAGATGGGGTCACTTAAAGATTAGTCAAGACCAAACGATTGCACTGCGTTCGATGATATTTCGAGATTTATTACTAGATGAGTTGCTCTTCCAGAATATGTATCACTTTCATCTCTGCAATAAATTTTCTGGGAGATACGTGTGTCGAAATTTGACCTTCGAAAAATTCAGAATAAAATGAGGTCATTTGAGAATCCGTCAAGACTAAACGGTTATATTGAGGCCCTATTCAATGAAGCTTTTGTGACTTTTTCGAGCATATTTATACTCTTTATTCTGCATATACGAGGAGATATTGAAAAATTCTTAGGCTACTATAGAACCAAACAAAATTTTAATGTCAAAATATTTCATTACTCAGCATATTCTCCTCTTAATTGGATACATTTATTACAGTAATATCGAATTGTATTCTCCGGTTATTGTTCTACCCTTTTCCCAAAATCAATCATGATTACTCCGTGGCAATCCCAAAAAAATGAAGCAAGAACTTTTTCTGCAGGTTTTTGGACACGAAACTTCTTAGTCTTGGAGAACTAAAGTATCGCCATTCCATCGATTGTTGCTTTGTTTCTGGATCGTAGAAATGTACCCAACTCTCATCTATAGTAACAATTCGGTTTAAGAAGTCTACATCGTTTTCAAATCGAGCACAGATCCAACGCGATGCTTCTACCCTTGCACGGTTTTGGTCAACATTGGGGATCCATTTTGCAGCAGTTATTCTCATGTCCAATTTGACGTGAACTAGGTATATGATGAACGCGTTCGTATGAAATATTCAGTGCTTCAGATATTCGTTTTAGCCCAATTCGATGGTCTGATAAAATCATGTCATGAACTGCATCGATATTTTCGGATACTGACACAGAAACTGGCCTTCCCGATCGGTCATCATCTTCGATGGAAAATTTACCTCTTTTGAAGCTTGCAGTCCAATTTTTCACGGTCACATTCGAAGAACATTGATCACCTAGGGTATGAGCATATCTTCGTAAATCTGCTTACCTCTTAATCCTTTTGAATACAGGTACTTGATGATAACTCGATACTCCAATTTTTCGATTTTCACAATTTCGGTGGACATCTTCTTTCTATAAATTTATTACGTAACTGTGGTTCACTTTTTTATCTCAAACTTCACACTGACACTGCTAATGAGTTATTGTTCGTTGCTATGGTAACGCAATATCAATAGATATCAATACATCCTCGTATAAACTTTTTAAGAGCCTTCTCTGTCCTGCTTAGAAACAGCCCCCAAAAATTGCATTTTTTTCAGAAACCAGATATAACTGACCGAAAGAAATACAGTAGAGTACAGTTGAAATAGGATTCAAACCATGCTGCATTTCCTCTAATTCTTTAGAATTTCATCCAGTTTGTACCGATTTGTGAAATATTCAATAAAGCATGTTATACCTACGTCAAATCAGCCTTGTACGAGTTGAAAGTGAACGCTAAACGTCGTCTAATTGAAACAAATTAAAAAATATGCCAGTTCGAGTGTGGAATAGAACAACCAACCGTTTGTTACAAAACAATCTGTTATATCTGATGTTAAAATATGCCGCTCGATAAGGCATCTGTTCTTCTGGTAAAAGTAATCCTCATTTAATTCTTATAACGCGAATCTATCAGGTATGAATAAAACGGGTATTATCATATTATAATTATTTTCCGCTGAACGTATAGTTATATTCGAGCTGACACATCCGGCAGGTAGGAACTTGTTAGATGAATTAGATTAATATTTTAATTATGGAAATGGGCAGGGGATGGACCTCTATTTTTCGACACGCAACAAGGATCTGATGTGCGTTTACAGGGATACAATTTGTCGGGGATCTGCCTCGGTTGGGAATGCATATTTCGTTTTTACTGATTGAAGCTGGTGTGAGATTTCAGGCTTGAATGATTAGGAGAGAAGAAAATTTCCTCAGTTCACGATATGATATTCTTGGACCTGTTTTCATTCACTATCGAATTCCCAGTTCGAGTTACTCTCTTGGTCTTAGTTCTACGATGATGCATTAGATAATTGCACTCCAGAGAGCCCTTCAACTTGAGAATGACAAGTGGAAAATCAAAAAACTCGATTTGCTCGTGAACAGTGTTAGATATCCGAAAATTTGGTATGCAAATGAAGGTTTTCGAATACACTGAACCTATTCCAAGCCATTTCGAGAGCGTATCTACCTTCATTCAGATTTTCATCTTCGAAATTACATTTTCAAAAAAACTTCAAATTTCAATCTGCGATATCTGCTGTATATTCGTCTGATCCAATTGAGATTTCCGGTTCTATAATCGGCGTTGCCAAAGCTTTCAAACTAGCACAATCATTCGATTTCGAAAATCTCGATCTTTTAGGTCAAAAATGAGCAAGGGGTTGGACCCCCTCAAATGACTTATTAGCTACTCTGTCTGGAATTCAGGATGTTGTATATTACTGTCTTGGGATATGGAGTGCATAGAATTTGTTTTGAAGATTCCAGAAAACCAAATGGTTGATGATCCTATAGAGAATTTTACTCCAGAGAGTTCTTCGATCAACTCGAAAATGAAAAGTGGAAAAACAAAAAAAAATAACTTGCTCCTGAAAAGTGCCAGATGTTTTGAATTTTCGTACGAAAATAAAGGTTTTCCAACAAGCTGAATCTATTGTGAGTAATTTCGTGAACCTATCTCCTTTCGTTCAGAATTTCATCTTTGAAAAAGCATTTTTTTTAAATTGCAAATTTCACTTGATAATTCCCCAGGACCGAACAGTTGCTCCGAGACGAATGAAATCCTGAGATTTATCACAAGAAGAGTTGCTCTTTCAGAATATGTACAACATTCAGATCTACTATGATTTTCCTGAAAGATACGCGACTCCAAAGTTGACCTTCGAAAAATTCACAAGAAGTTGGGTTCATTTAAAACTTCCTCAAGACCGAACGATCATGCAGAGATGGATGAAATTCTCAGATTTATTACTAAAAGAGTTGCTCTTTCAAAATATGTATCACATTTATATCTACGATAATTAATATGGAAGATAAAAGACTCCAAAGTTCAGCTTCGAAAATTTCCCAAAAAGTTGGGTTCAGTTAAAACTATCTCAAGACTAAACTTTTATGCAGAGATGGATGAAATTCTCAGATTCATTACTAGAATAGTTGCTCTTTCAGAATATGTATCACATTTAGATCTATGATAGTTATCCTGGAAGAAAAACTACTCTAAAGTTGACCTTCGAAAATTTCCCAAAAAGTTGGGTTCAGTTAAAACTACCTCAAGACTAAACGTTTATGCAGAGATGGATGAAATTCTCAGATTCATTACTAGAATAGTTGCTCTTTCAGAATACGTATCACATTTAGATTTACGATAGTTATCTGGGAAGAAAAACTACTCTAAATTTGGCCTTCGAAAATTTCCCAAAAAGTTGGGTTCAGTTAAAACTTTCTCAAGACCGAACACTTATGCAGAGATGGATGAAATTCTCAAATTTATTATTAAAAGAGTTGCTCTTTCAGAATATGTATCACATTTATATCTACGACAATTTTCCTGGAAGATAAACGACTCGAAAGTTGACCTTCAAAAATTTCCCAAAAAGTTGTGTTCAGTTAAAACTACCTCAAGACCGAACGTTTATGCAGAGATGGATGAAATTCTCAGATTTATTACTAAAAGAGTTGCTCTTTCAGTGTATGTATCACATTCACATGTACGATAATTTTCCTGGAAGATAAACGACTTGAAAATTGACCTTCGAAAAATTCCCAAAAAGATGGGGTCAGTTAAAACTTCCTCAAGACCGAACGATCATGCAGAGATGGATGAAATTCTCAGATTTATTACTAAAAGAGTTGTTCTTTCAGAATATGTATCACATTTATATCTACGGTAATTTTCCTGGAAGATAAACGACTCGAAAGTTGACCTTCAAAAATTATCCAAAAAGTTGGGTTCAGTTAAAACTACCTCAAGACCGAACATTTATACAGAGATGGATGAAATTCTCAGATTTATTACTTAAAGAGTTGCTCTTTCAGAATATGTATCACATTTATATCTACGATAATTTTCCTGGAAGATAAACGACTCAAAAGTTGACCTTAAAAAATTTCCCAAAAAGTTGGAGTCAGTTAAAACTACCTCAAGACCGAATGTTTATGCAGAGATGGATGAAATTCTCAGATTTATTACTAGAATATTCTTTCAGAATATCTATCACATTCAGATCTACGATGATTGTAATAAAAATATAACAAATTGAAGTAGTTACCTAGGTATATATGCTTGTTGATTAGGTTGATGTAGAGGTTTAAGTCACTCACCTGTGAACCATTCCTCGAGTAAAAAAACTCATAATTCACACGCTCCATTCGACACTGACTTCTTGTAACGCCCTAGAATGATGAAGAAATACTTCTAGTCGTTCTCGTTGTTCGAAAATCACCCTAATTAATACGAGATTTGCATTTTTCCATTTACACACGGCCCCGAATTTGTGTTCACAAGTCACGCACAATCCCTATACCCAAGTTTTTTCTGACGATTTTCACGCTTCGCTCGAGATGATTTTAATTTTCTCTTTTCGTGCGTCGGCCACTTACAGCGTTGCCAGGTCGCGCCTTAATTTAGGGCCATTCGGAACGGGCTGTTTATTTCTGATGATGGTGTGAATTGTACCTAGTTGTTCGGCATTGCTCATTACCATAATTAGTCGGCGTAGAAAGCTGAAGAAACTAACCACAAACAACTACAGTATCGTTTAGATTCAATTATCGCTGTTGGTGGTCGGTTTGGGTGAATAGTTCTTGTAATTTGTAAATGTAATTATGCTTTTGAAAGTTGAGTGCAGCTTTTGAAATGTTATTAATGATTCAATAACGGATAGAATATTCTTCCTAGTTTACCTACCTATTTAAAGTTTTGTCAATATTCATCATGAAGAATATCGGAATAATTTTCGAAAAGTAGCGGATGATTTCTGTTAACCTTTTCTAGTACCGCGATTTATATGAAATATCCAAGATGGCTGAGATAAAAACCCCTAGAAGTTAGACAAAATTTCATTGAATTTCAAGTACGGGACTGTGGAAGGTGACTCCGGCATCGCAAAAACGAAACAAAACATAAACATATGGCTGGACAATGAATGTTTCAGTACCAAGTTCATCGGATTAGGTGCATCAGGTCACTTTTGAGAGAATCATAATTGTTGTATCGTGCAATTTAGGGTGAAAAAAATGTAGAAAATCGAGGCAGTTACTTGAAAGTGCTTACGGTAGTTATGTTGAAAAAGTGCTATGATGTTTCCCCATTTCATCCCATTTTTATGACGATTGTTGGAATATTCGAACAAGAAGATTGTGATGCCCATTGTGAAAAAATTCGTGAATAATTTAGACGAATTTTATCGGTGAGATTTTGAAGTATTATTCTATTTTTTACACGTGTGTGCTTAGTCTCTTCTGTCAGTTGGTATCGAAATGAGCCATTTCATAAAATCGTGTAAGTTACTAAAAAATAATGAGAACAATTCGGCAATCCTAAGTTTCCATTTTCCTTACCACGTAAATATCGAACGAGCCAATATCCTAAACGAAACCACATGGTCGAATCAGGAGATAAGTTTTTTACCACTGCTCTGCCATAATTCAGCTAACAAACGGTCTAGGGTCGTGGGATCTATTTCAGTTATCATTTTAAATTTTTTTTTTCAACTTTGTCCTTTTGAAAGTTTTGTATAGGTGATTTTTGTTGAAACGCTTTATTTATTTGACCAGTTCTACCTTCTGTTGAAAATAAGCCTCACCTTCAATATTTAGTTATTTTATCTTACTTTATGTTTTTCAAAAACCGAATATTGCGAAAGCGAATACTTTTTTTCTGTAGATAAGTGCTTTGTACATCATGGGAATATACAGCAGATTTTCATGTAAAATATTCAATGATTACCTATTTGATTAATTTCTACCAACCTATTGTAATTATAAGTTCGATAACTCACTTTTGATTGCAATGTTAATTCGATATCAACATCTGTCTTGCCAAAACTAAATTTTTTTACGTTCGGTAATGGTGCAATAAAACGTGTAACTAATTTCTGATTTTTTTCTACCTTGACGAAAGTCAGATTTCTATAGGTATCAAATATTGAAATATACAGAGCGAGTTTCTAACTCTGCCCAGATATGCTCAGACAGGTCTTTGATGTACCGAATTTATTCCAAGTTAAAGACTGGTTATGTATGTTAGCTGAAAATCCAAGAATAATAAAAGTAGGTAGAAGTATATCGCAATAGCAGCTTCAGGTTGGTGAAAGTATTTTGTACCTACAGAAAAAATCTGGGAAAAACTGATTTTTCCCCCAAATTTTTATGATTCATGAATTTTTCCAAAATTATTTTTCCTGAATTTTTCAAGTTGCGGAAATATCTGAGTGTTAAAATTATTTTCTTCAGAGATCTCTAAGTAGTACATAAGTATTTGAGTATTTTAATAAAAATGCATCAATAACAATAAATTAATGATATAATGGGTAATATTAATTATTTTGGAAGACTCAGTGTTGAATATGAGTTATTTAGAGTTTTGTTGTCTGGTTCAAAAAAATCAATCTGATCAATTCGAAAACAAAATGCTTTTTTATAGGCCTTCTTGGGAAAGAAATCTAATTAGCATATTGTAGTCACGTGATAGCCATAATTTTTAAGTCTAAATACCGTTTGCAACAGCCTAGAATCCTCTAGAGAATTTACCTTTAGAATTCATGCGCCGTGAATTCTATACAGTTTGTGATTAGTCTGAGTTTAAGACTGAGCACAAATTGAGACGACTTTAGCGCGTGTGAGGCTACGCGTGTTTTCGTGAACTATTGAGTAGCGCGTGTAAGGTGCAAAGCCTCAATACTCAATAGTTCACGAAAACAAGCGTAGCCTCATACGCGCTAAAGTCGTCTCATTTTGTTCTCGGTCTTAGACTCAGACTAATCACAAATTGAGACGTGTGAAGCGCGTCTGAGGCTACGCGTGTTTTCGTGAACTATTAAGTATTAAGGTTGTGCACCTTACACGCGCTTTACCCTTTACGCATCTCAATTTGCGCTTAGACTCAATATTGGAAATATATCCTAGGTAATGGAATGCACAAACTACAAAGGGACAAGCGTGTAAGGCGTCCGGTTTTTGAAAAGTATCCTTAGGTACAGGATATCAAAAGGTTACTCTTTCAACTCAATTATACACGGTGAATATTCATATCATCATATCTCTCCGATCCGAGTTGAGCAAACACTCACACATGTTACAAATCCAGTCGACAGGGTTTAAATCAGGGTGGGAAAGAAGGAACGCCACATCCTAACGCTTTATCATGCCACTTGAGTTTTATGCCATGTCCATTTAATAAACATATCTAAGCATGTGCACTCCTATCTTTACTGCCTCCAAGACACGTGTGACAATAAGCACCAAACGGCACAGAGGTGTAAAGTGGGTTTTCGTGTAAAAACCGGAGCATCGCTCGTCCAAATCGGAATACAAATGATTCCAACAAACCATTCCAACAAACACCTTGTATCCAATAAATTCAGTTTGTGTTTTTGTTGCACCCAACTGGAATTTGTCTGGATATGTGGAGCCACATAAACAAGACAGTCACGCGTGTAATCCCCCTCCACCGTCCGTTGGGCGTATTTCCCCTCTCCAGCGACCGCCTAGACGGGGGTGGGGAGCCAATAGCATCCGCGGATCCCCGTGTAACCCCAGTATTTTCGTGTAGTTCGACGATTTAGCCCACGACACGCCCCCGTGCGCGGGTGTGGGGGCAGAGTCATTTCCGTCACGTTTCCAACTGGAGTGGTTCTCCAGTTTCTGTCTGATCACCCAGCCGCAAAGGTCTTGGTGGTGTTTGTTTTAGTTTTTGCTCTGCGCGGATGGTTGTTGCTGGTGCGTTTTGAGATTGGAGACATGGATTTTGTGCTCCGTGACGTAATCGAGGATTCCTAGTGTTGTGCGAATGTGTATATAGTTTTGTTTTGTACGTTTCGAAGATAAACTTGTTCTATATGATGGCCGCGTATGCCCACCAGTTTAGTTATAGCTATCCGTCGGCATCACAGGTAGGATCCTAGAAAAACCTACACGATGATGACTGAATTAGCCTTGATTTACACAGTAAAAAACGTAGCTTTTGAAGATCGTGTAAACCCGATGGTGTCTGCTTAGGTTTTTCCATTCCAAGAAAGAAGAATATTCGCTTGTTTTTCCTTCACCTAGATTCAGTACATGACTAGCTTCCAAGTGCGGAAAGTCATCTGGAAAAAGGAGACTTACATGTAGGCAATCTCAATAATCATCGTGTAGTTTCGCATTTTGTGACGTTCACAAACTGATATTTTTATGGGTGTAATTTTCTTCAATCAATACACTACAAAGTGAAACATTTCACCTATCTATTTTCCAAGGAACAGACTTATATCCTATTTTAGCCTCACCTTCTCTTAAGTTTACCTGAGTAGTTTAATCTTGTTTCCCTCGTACTATTTTATGACTTGTTGAAGTACTCGCAAATTAGGTGTATTGTCCTCCAATACAATCCCCTATAGTCGGTAAAGACGTGAACCTCTTCCAAATAAACGACTTTGTGACCCTAATAATCGATCTCAAACAGGAAGTTAATTCGTCTTAAGTCCAAACTTAAACGAAGTGTGGGTTATTATCACTTTTAGAAATCTCTGTAGTGGCAGGTGCCGTCGGACACAGAACACCTGATTCTCCACTCCAGTCTATCGATGCTGAAGGTTTTATTTAACGATATTAATCAACGGACGGTCTTCCACTTGGAGTTTCTCCAGTGTCCGCATAATTGGTTTTATCGATGACCTTGTCTTTGGTGGTGATGTCTTCATTTTTAATTTTATGCGCGCAGATGGGTCATGTGTCATTCATTGTTGAGTCGGGAAAATAAATGGTCAGTTTGAGTTCAGACAGGTGTTTGTGGATGAGAAAAATATTTTTATTTTTTTTTTGAGTGGTGCTTATCCAAAGTGTCATCACAAAGTGATACCTTTTATTATAAATGGTATTGTTGAAAGTATCTGATTTACTCGTGGAATTTTATGTTCCCCGGCTGATATAATTGAAATTTTATAGGTCGTAAAAATGTCGTTAGGAAAAAAACAGATATGGACGAGGTTTCACTTTATGATTATATTCGCTCATAATTTCCCTGTCGTCTTTATTGACCTCAATAAAAATCCAGGATGAAAGCCCAATAAATTATTCCGCTTTATTTTCTTTGTCAATTAGTTCTTACAGTTGGATTTGACGTCTTCTTTTTCCCAAACAGAGGGAGTGTATCTATCATATCAATTTCGCATGGAAAGAATTCCATTATTTCAAGTAGCCATAAAACTGTTACCTGATCTTGTTTCGTGGTTTAATTTATTCACAAGTAGGTAATAAACCTTTCGGAAATTATTACTCCTGAAACTCAAACACTTGACATTTTTATACATAAATCATGAGAAAAACCAATAAACCATACCAACGTTTTTCACGCACCAAACAGAAAAGATAAGGTAGTTTAATACGATGTCTTCATCCTTCCAAATAGTACACATGTTATGAATTTCGCCTAGAAAAAACTCCATTATTTCAAGTAGCCATAAAACAAATACCTACGTCTGATCCTGTTTCTTGGCTGACATCATTTAGTTCATTATTTCCAAGTAGGCAATAAACCTGTCGAAGCTGGAGAATTATTAGGTACCTACTTAGGTATACTCTTTAAATTCGCACATTTGATGTTTGCACGCATAAATATTCAGAAGAAGCTATAAAAAACCTCTGAGTTTTTCTCTATGTCCTCAACATAGACAGATAAAAAGGTTTTGAATATTACCAGGGCAATAAGGTTAAGTGAAGTTCATTAAGGATTTTGCAATGGGTGAATTCCATCTGCTGGTACGCAATTTGAAGTGGAGATAAGACATGGATATGCCACCTTTACCCGCATTTCCAGTCGGATCATGTAAACCATGAAACGAAATATTTATGCTTGAAGGCAAGCTCTAGATTTATCCTGTACCGGAGTAAATTGAAACTCTCCTCTTGATTGACAGATAAAAGCTAGAAAAACATGTTTATCGTGATCCGGGGACAATTCAGTATTATTACAATTTAAACGAAGGTTAATAGAGACCCTGTACAATGTACATACATGTTTCTCACTCGTTAATGACTAATTCCATATTATTTTATCTCTTGACCGTCTCTTTCACCAGTGGAGACAGCTTTATGAGGCGTGACAGATATGTATGTTTCTCTTTGTTAATAAACCTTTAATCTTGTCTTTGTGTTCGATACTGGGAGTTTTTATCGAGCGGCGATAATATTAGCGTAATTAGCGAAAAAAAGAGATTGCGGTAGGTCCACCAGGCGCCTGTGTGGTCTTCGAAAACGACCTATAAAAAAGGCGTGGTATTGATTCACTAAGTACGTAACTCTCATCCTGGGTTTTTTCTGGGACTGCTCCCGGTGTCGGTTCACCGAAAGGCAATGCGCTCTGGACATCAAAGAGAGCTGAGCAAACGTTTGGATGGTGTTTGCTCGTCTCTTTGACGCACGTGAGCCCAATACCAACTAATAATTGCTTTGTCGGATGCACTTTGCGCGACGCAGCGCGAGTCCGAGTTTTTGGATTGACGGCCGGTTGATGGACGGGCCCTCCGTATTAGCGGAACTTACATCGGTTGTAAATTATACGGGACGGTCCATTTGTCGCCGATGTTGGCGGAGTTGTCGGATTTTATTCGACAGAGTAATGATGGAAACTTTTCTTGACGTAGCAAGCGTTTATTTATGTATATAACACGTATACACATTTATGTACATGACTTATAAACTGCAAAATGGTGGATTGGACGGTTTTATGTTAGATATGAACAGGAAATAAGAGAGAACTAAAAGATTTCATTCATACATTAAAAAAATATCCAGATGGCGTCTGGATCTCTTGTTGTTCCACTGAAGCTTGAGAAAACATGCAATTTTGTCGTCTATTACTTCTATGCAATCTTGAAGGTCGATATTTTATGTAAACGTTATAGATAATTCTTAGCTTCTTCTGTACCATTTACCCATTGGGTAAACTATCAAGTTCTGGATTGTTGTACGTATTAAACTTATCAGCAAATTATAAGGATGGTTTTTACCATCAGAAAAGAAGGAACTGGTTAACCAAAGAAGAGAACCCCAGAGTTTATCAACAAAATCTTATACAGAAGTTTCACGAACATCTGTTTTTGAAAGGAGACATCAATTTGTTTCCACATGGATTGACGTGTTTTCAGAAAATTGAAAATAATGATAAAGATTAATTTCCAAATGACAAGAAATATACAAAGAAACATCTAGATAAACTTAGAATTTTTACATTACGAGTAAGTACATATGTTTCACTTGAATAATGTGACCTGTAGGCAATGTTGAATCAAAGGTGTTTCTGACAGTGGTTTACCAACCATTTAATCGATAACCTGAATCAATTTTTTTCTGATAACATCAACAATATGAGGATTCGGAGACCAGTCCACATAATTCTCAAAAAAATTGGGTTTGGTGTGCTATAATTGATAGCTAATTGTGGTTTCTATTTCCCTTGATAAAACTTTTATAGCAGAGAAAGTACATAGAAAGAAATTGTGCCTTTTATAAGCTGAATTGAATTTTTATGAAGGGTCCAATAGTAATATTCAACAACATAGAGACAGAGCACATATCTGCAGAAACCTTAGCTACTCTGAGGAATTTTTTTCAGGATCAGCTCATTATAGTTTCAATACACAACAGAAATTTACTCCAAAATTGTGTAATCTTACATTTTTGGATTTTTTTATGGCCTCAGTTGAAGAATTCTATTTTCAAATATCTTTTTTCTGATTTGAACCGAATAAAGACTACAGAATAACTGTAAATTTCATCAGATTAACGATGAGTCCCTGAGTTCCTCATTTTGGATCGCGTTTTTGAATCTTTCTGAGGAAGATGTGAGAAGTGTTTGGAGCAGAGAAGAGGACGTTTCAGCTACTAGCTACTTACTTAAATTTATGGAACTCTTAAACCTGGAACTCATTCTAATCAAAGTTTTCACAATGAGCTGTGCCAGCCCTGAAAAAACAAAATTACATCCAGAATAACTAGCTAAATCTGTAACACTACACATCTGTGGATCTTTTAAACACAGTTGTATTCAGCTAAAGTACCCAATTTTTCAAATTTCACAAATACTTTTTAATTTTTAAACTTCAAATTACTCGAAAACGGCGTATTATACGAGAAAATATGAAGAATACTTTTAACAAAACGTTCAAATATTCATTAGACAGCGTCCAACTTAGTTTGAAGAGTTGGGTGCTTTGAATTTTTGATATTTTTATGGTAAAATATGGTCATAATGAGAAAACTGGAAGACGTGGGGGACATCTTGTGTTCGAAAAAGATTAATCAAATAGATGTAAATCTTCATTCTGAAATTCATTTCATTCGATGAAACCGTTTGTGAGATAGAAATGATAATTACTTTTTTTATGGTTTTTCAACAGCCTGTATCTTTTAAACCGAGGTGATTCGGAAAAAATGGTAAAGGATAAATGTGTGTCTTTTGACCTCAAGAACCTACTGTTAAAATATTTGTACGAGTCTTACCCCGGGTTTCATAAGGCTTGATCGAGGAATCAACACTTGATTGACGAATAGACGTCAATTTGTTTTCAATCGATAATTCAGTCATGATCATTCAGAATATCATTCTCGCATCAAATTATGATGTTTTTACGTCCATTCAATTGTTCTCGATTGCTACTTCTTCAATATATTCAGAAAAGAAAAGGTTTCAGTGATTTGGTTTTAGAAATCGATTGGCTGTCAAATCGTTGATCGGACAATCAAAGTTTTATGAAACTCGCTGTAAGTCTGCCAAAAAGGTAGTAGGTACACTAGGTTTATCTTGTCTACACAATATTTTTTGGCAACACAAAATACTGGATACATATAGTAGATATTAGACTCTTAAGTCTTAAATCACACCCATAAAAATATTTCACATTCCCAGCAGAAGATTCCTTCTCGCCTGGCTTCATTCCATTTCCCCCAAAACCCTATCAATCATACTCCAGCACTCTTGTCGTAAAGTAAAAACGCCACAACACGCCTATCGCATTTCTTCGCCACATGTTTCGATCCACAAATCCCGCGTATCATCATCAGATCACCCCGAATAGGTCTAGATAACGCGGCCCAAAGTACGTTTAATTAGAGTTTACCATTGCATTAACGGATTTGTTTTTCACGGGACCATTCAGGATGAATTGGTCGTCAAATATTTGTGTTCCAATTAGCGGCTATTTAGAGTCGTCGGCGAGATCAAAGAATCGGTTCCGTAGGGATACGTATAGGTGACAATGGAGTATAGACTAATCGGGCTGTTATCGATGTTTTATTTTGAGAGGAATCTATGATACAAGGAATCGGGATCAAATTCATAGATAGGTGTTTTTCAATGAACGTTTTTTTTTGTGTGCGCCCAGATAAGATATTGTTGATGGCAATTTTACGATTGGGTTGGAGTTGGGGTAAACACATTGATTTTGAGGAATAATTCATTGATTTTACTTGGATGGATTTATGTAGGTACAAATAATAGGTCTCAACTTGAACAGTGTTGTAATTTTACTCAGTTTATCACGTTTAGGTACATGATTTATGAGATACTTACTAAATGAACTTTGGAAGATATTTACAAGGATATGAATTTTTGATTGAGATACAATAACAGCCGAAAAAATGCAAGACTGATATTCTTGATGAAAAATGTGAAATCAAATTTTTGTTTTCAAGATATTAGGCTTTTTAGGTTCTGCATATCATCAATTCTCAACTTTAATCCTTACTAATATTATAAATGTGAAAGTCTGTGTGTTTGTTAGTTTGTATGTTTGTATTCCAGCACCAGATGTCCGATTTTGATGAGAATTTCACTATGTAGTGCAGAGAATTTATCAGAGTGGGTTTTCCTGTGAAATTCATTTCTATACTGGGTGATTCTTTGACTCGTAAAAATAATTTGACAGTAATATCTTGAGGTCAAAAGGAACACTTTTTCCTTTACCATTTCTTTCGAATCGGCTCGGTTTAAAAGACACAGGGTGTTGAAAAATCATAAAAAAATGTTCTTTTAAGTTCTATCTCATAAACTGTTTTATCGAATTGAATTAATTTCGGAATTTAGTTTTCCATTTATTCGATGAATCTTTTTCGAACACAAGATATCACCCACGTCTTCCAGTTTTCTCATTATGGCCATTACGTACCATAAAAATACCAAAAATTCAAAGAACCCAACTCTTGAAACTAAGTTGGTCGCTATCTAATGAATATTTGAACGTTTTGTAAGATGAAAGTATTCTTCATATTTTCTCGTATAATGCTCCGTTTTCGAGTAATTTGATGTGCAAAAATTAAAAAGTATCTGTGAAATTTGAAAAATTGAATACTTTGGCTGAATACAACTCTGTTTAAAAGATCCACAGATGTGTGAAGTCAGAGATTTAGCTAGTTATTCTGAAGGTAATTTTGGCACAGCTCATTATGGACACTTAAAATGGCTATATATTTTTATCAGAGCCGAATCGGAAAAAATGGTATAGGGCAAAAGCGTTTCTTTTGACCTCAAGAGTCTACTGTTAAAATATTTGTACGAGTCAAAGACTCACCCTGTATAATGAGGAGATGCTTGAAAATATCGATTTATTCTAAGTGAGTCGTGAAGGAAGCTTTGGTTTCCAAGATTTCAGGTCCGACGCTGGTTGAATTATAAGAGATAGAGAAAAATGATCGGGTACAATTTTGTAGAGCTCAAAAAAAACTGTAGGATATTCCACGATAACTATAATTTTTATATTTCTGAATCAATCCAAAATAATGTTCTATTTGGAGAGAGTTTTGGCATGGAATGTTGATAATTGTTATTTCTTTCGAATTCATTTCGCCTCCATACAAAATAATGCGAAGGATTCAAGTCTGGTGATCTCGCAGGCCATAGTTCCTGACCACGATTCAAAATATTGTTTAAACTCGTTTGATGAAAGTATAGGTACATATTTTTAAATTTGAATCTATTTAAATGGTGGAAATTGTATTTGTATGTATGCCTTTAACTTCTCAATATTCCCGCTGAGTATTTGCTACGTCAAAAATGAATTTTTCACCGTTTTTCAAAAAATTTGAAAATCTAATTTATCTTCCCGTCCATTTTCAGCTTCTATCGGCGAACGCCGGCTCATCTCCGGTCTCCGGAGGCGGTTCCTTGAGCCCCGGAGGTTCCGCCGGTCTACCAGGGACCCTTTCTCCCGGAGGAACCTCATCCACAGGTCCAACGCAATGCTGCGAGTCCGGGCGACCCCTGATGACCGATCCCGTGACCGGTCAGAGCATGTGCTCGTGTCAGTACGACAGCGCGCGGTTAGCCTTACAGTATCCGAGAGGCGTGAGCATGTATGGGACCCCTTACCCGTCCACCGACCAAAATCCCTACCCCAGCATAGGGGTTGAGTCTTCGGCCTTCTATTCACCTCTGGTAAGTCTGAAAATTTCAGTTTTTTCACGAAGAATTTGATGTAAAGGTTGGAATCCACGATAGGGTTTGTAAAGGTTGGGATTGCCCAAAGGGTTTATAAAGGTTGGACTTGCCGATAGGGTTTATACGAGGATTGTTCGTTTCATGGAATAAAGACATTTATTATTTAATTTCAGCTTCAGATTTTACTCATTATCAGTTGAAAACTCCTGCAAACTATCGAAAACTGTGAAGTCGTGACACGTAGCGAAAACAAGTCAGGTAATTGCGAGTATGGTCACATTTAGCAACCGGTCGCAAAAACTGTTCACACGGCAATAAAATTTATAGGTCCATCAAACCGCCATTCATTATCATTCTCGATGGGCATTCTGTGAATTATTGGTGGACGAAAACCGGTAACTGCGCTGTAAAAAACGCCCGATGAACGCGTCTGTATCTCGTCAAACGCCATTTGCACCCCCTCTCAATTATAACCCGAAATTATGGTTATAGTTTTTAAGTAGTCGATGTGATTTGAAATTTTAAAGAATCTCTTTGATTTCGGTTGTTCATTGAAGGCGTTGGCAATGACGTCAAGGAAGGGTTTGAAAACATCGTTGCCAGATTGAAAACTTATTGGCAAAACCTTAAGTACCTTTGTTAACCTTGAAAACACAACAAAAAAATTTAATTGAAGGCAACTAGAATCAATTTTTCCAAAGAATGAAACGAGGATGGAAATAAAATTGATACGATATTTAAATAACGTTTTCCCCAGTTTAATTTTTTAACAGTTTGTTCGATTGGTCTTCGATCACTATCGTTTATGTTCATAATAAAAATTGAAAGACTCCTCAATGCACATAGCTCCAACCTAACCTAGCTTTCGCCCTTAGAGACATAAAAATATTATTAGCTATTGTGCCATATTTCCCCTTGTCTAAACGGCCAATATCCGATCTTGTTTAATGGACGGTTTTGGTCGTTTAAACATACCTACTCCTAAATTTTATCGGTCGTAACTGAGTTATTGGGTCTACTTTCATTCAAGAAACGATGGCTATTTCGAGATTAGTATCTATTATTTTTCTATTCGAATCGATTCTGGTTCAGATCGTTTTAAATGTGAAACGAATATCAGTTTCAACATCCTTGTGTTCTCATTAGGATAGAAGAATAAGTTTTAAAGTGAATTAATTACGAGGATATATTGAAAATTTTTTAGCCTACCATAGAACCAAACAAAATTTCAATGTCAAAATATTTTATTACTAAACATATTATCCTCTTAATTGGATACATTTATTACAGCGAACTTGCAACGTCTCTAGACCTTTAAAAAAAATGTTTCATCTTGCTCTGCAAACCAGACCTCCAGAGCTTTTATAAACTCCTCGTTGGAAGAAAATTTTGATCTTTTTTTTCAGTTGAGGAAAGAGATGATAGTCGAATGTAGCCAAATCTGGTGAATAAGGGGAATGTTCTAGTAATTCAAACCCTAAAGGCCTGAATCACGAATTTTTTGCATGGCAACATGAGATTTGTGTGCAGCGGCGTTGTCCTGCAAAAACAAAACACCTTTGGTTAGCTTTCCGCGTCTTTTCTCTTTAATTTTTCCCGTAGAGTAGTCAGTAATGTCGAATAGTAATCTCCGGTTCACCAAGATCTGAGACATAAGAAGTGCAGAGTTTTTTGGGATTGCCATGGAGTAATCATGATTGATTTTTTGGATAAGGGTAGAACAATAACTGGAGATTACTAATCGACATTACTGACCACTCTACGGGAAAAAATTAAAGAGAAAAGACGCGGAAAGCTATTCAAAGTTGTCTTGTTTTCGCAGGACAACGCCCCTGCAAACAAATATCATGTTGCCATGCAAAAAATTCGTGATTTAGGCTTTGAATTACTAGAACACCCCCCTTATTCACCAGATTTGACTCCACCCGACTATCATCTCTTTCCTTAACTGAGAAAAAATTTGAAAGGTCGTTAAAATATTCATTATATAGCGTCCATTTTAGATTCAAGAGTTGCGTTCTTTGAATTTTTGGTATTTTTATGGCATGCAATGGTCATAATGAGAAAACTGGAAGACGTGGGTGATATCTTGTGTTCGAAAAAGATCAATCAAATAAATGAAAAACTATATTCCGAAATTCATTTCATTCGTTAAAATAGTTCGTGAGATAGAACCGAGTATACAGGGTGTTTTATGAGTCGTTGGCCATGGCCCAATGGCGAATGCAGGTCATCCAGGCCTTTCAGAAAACTTGCTTGTTTTGTATCCTAAGGCTATTAGTTTCGGAGATACGGGGTGAGCCATGAATAGTGGCCCAAATTTGCGATAGCCATAACTCTAGCCGATTAGCAAAAATGGTAAGGGAAAAAGGTGTTCCTCTCTAACCCAGGAATCTACTGTTAAAATATCAGTGTACGAGTCAAAGACTCAACCATCTATTGTGGTTCATATAACATAATGAATATAATCAACTTCAAAATGGATTACAATAAATCGAGAGGCAAACAAACCATAAAAGAACCATCGTTATAGTCCACGGCCAATCTAAATACGCAGTTGCGTACCATAAATATCAGCTGGGCCGCAATCTTCATCGGAAAAATCGGAAACAACAAGGTTTCCAATTTCAATGACCAGACACCCAGGTCGTTATCAGTGCCGTCCAATCAGCGCCCGACATCGCCATCCTTCTCCTCCACGGAAGGTCGACTTATTGGTTTAATAAGCAATTTACAAGACGGTCATCCATTTTGAATTATGGCTAATTAAATTTCAACTGAACGACGACGAGCATTCTTCCCGTTCACGCAGGAGGCAATTACCTTAACAACCTGGACGATGTTTAATTATAGGGGGCGCAGGTACTGATGATGGCATGCTTTCGTATCGATTCAGCGATTACCGATTTTTCGCTGATTGTTGCTGGAAAATTGCAGGGGGTCGCGGTTGCCGGCAATCGAAAGAATATAAGCGCGTAAATTGACGAGTTCATGCCCGAAATCGGTTAATTGCCGGCAGAAAATTAAACCTAGTGCGATTACAAGGGGAATTTGCATAATTATAATGCAGGAGGGTTGCTCATAACCGTGCTGAACAACCATAGAGGTATTATAGATGTAAAAAAGGCAAGGCTATGATTTTCTCACAATAAACAGTAAACAACCCTAGGAAAATATTCATTTCTTTCTTAAGTAGGTAGCTCAACGACCACGAAAGTTGAAGGGAATTCAGAAAATTCGACACTGCATATTTGAAAAGTTTCCATTTTCGTTTCACCAATTCTTCCAATATGAAAATCTTAAGGTTTATACTCACTCAACTGAATCTTCTTTCGCCAATTTCTTTACAAGTTTAACAGTTTCAGTTGGAAATTTATTCCTAGTTTTTGTAATATAGAATCAGTTCACTCAAAGAATTGAAAAAATACAGGTTTAGTCTTTGACTCATACAAATATTTCATCAGTAGGTTCAAACTTTTCTCCTATAACAGTTTTCCAATTCGGCCCTGATGAAAAGATATAGACCGTTTAAGTTTTCATAATGAGCTGTGAGACCCCTGGAAAAAAAGAATTACCATCAAAATAGCTAGCTAGCTGATCATTTATTTATTTCCAGTGTTGCGGTTAAAGCTGCCTGAGTTCTTGAAGTGTACCTAACCTAACCTAACCAAACCTAACCTGACCTAACCTAAGGTAACCTAACAACTTACATACTTTTGATCAGATTCTTTAAGAAGCCCTGATCAATTTATCTCCAGTGTTGCGGTTAAAGCTGTCTGAGTTCTTGAAGTGTACCTAACCTAACCTAACCAAACCTAACCTGATCTAACCCAAGCTAACCTAACAACTTACATACTTTTGATCAGATAGCCCTGATCAATTTATCTCCAGTGTGCGGTTAAAGCCTTCTGAGTTCTTGAAGTGTACGTAGAGGTGATGGAGGAGGATCCAAAAACCTTGTAGCTGATCCCAAGTGTGTTCAATAGGATTTAGATCAGAAAACCGACTCATCTGTGAACAATACAGACGTCCATTAATCGTTCCAATTCACGCGCTCATGGGTCAAATGCAATCGAAGTCCCAGATGATTTTGAGTTACTGGAATCCTTCTCAAAAATAGTCGAGAATTACGAGAAACTGTTTCTGTCGAAACTAAAACACCAGGAGCGTCCACAAACCGCTGTTGCATGATTCTACAAGAACTCAGATGCTCTCTAGGGTTACACGAAGTCAGAAAACGATCTTGTGCAGAGTAGTAGATCTTGGGCGTCCACTTCTTGGTTTTTCGGTGCCGTTTCTAGTTTCTCGATGGACAAATACATCCGCATTAAGTTTATGTCTAGTCGGAACAAATTCAAAAACGTGAAACTGACCCAAAGCTCTTAGAAACACGAAGTACGTCGATGGATTACCATCTCACCTCACTCAACTCATTGCCAAGAGTATTAAGTAGACCTCGTCTCCTCAAATATGCCTATAATGTCTTTATCTCAGTAACTCGCCGAATAGGACAAACAGGCATTCATGGTAATGACAAAACCTTGCTTTTTCTATAATTACCCTCAAAGTACGTGCTTGCTCGCGGCTTGAACATCTTAAAATTTCGAGAAATTCCAAGCTCGCTTTTCAGAGAGCATTTAACATCCATTTTTTCGATTCCTGACAAGATAACAAAACATTTCGACAATGGTCACTACGTCGCATCTGAAACTCTTCCGTCCTATCTTCGTCTCCCATTTATTCTTTTTCGAATTTTCGCTCGTTAGCCGGATTCACTTCCTGTTTGTCATTTCTTTCATTATCCATCGACTCCGCAGCCTCTTTGTGAAGGTAAAAAGTCTGCAGCAACAATGATTCGGGGTAGGATAGGAGACCACTTGTTTTGTTATTATCTTCTTTGTAGAGTGGAGAACTACGAGGTACACATTTTATAGGAATCGCTTGCAAATACCGGGTTTTAAAGAAAGGGGTTTCCTAATAAAGAGTTCTTGTTGAATCCGGTACAAAATTTTACCGACCCAATTCCCAAGAAGCCAAAAGTTCACACCAAACCGGTAATCACGGAAAATGGCGTATTGGAATAAGGAAACGAGCTCTCTCTGAACCCTTTCAATCTACTTCCAGCACTCCTATTCCCATATTTAACATGATCATCCACCGTGACAATCTTCGAGGGCCGCCATGCAGTGGAAATCCAGTTTGGGGGCCCCTCCCTTGTTTGTGGTTGGTTAAATACCTGAAGATTTAGATCAGGCTTATCTTTCTCTTAGCGATTATCGTTAGTGGAGCACTTTCAGGCCTTTTATTTGCACAAGAAAGTGCTTCGAGAGGTTCGGAACGCTATCAGTCGTTTGGATATCGATCAGGGCTCATCGAAGGAATAGGAAATGAGAATGTGCATTGAAGGAAACTACAAAATTGTTCAGAGAACGAGGATGTATTGATATCTAGTTAGCCTAGACCAGTTCCGTGCATAAAAAAACTATTGCGTTGCCATTGCAACGAACAGTAATGCAGCCAAAGTGTTAAAAAGATCCACAGGTGTGTAGTGTCACAGATTCAGATAGTTATTCTGAAGGTAAATTTGTTTTTCCTGGGATGGCACAGCTCGTCATGAAAACTTGGCTATATCTTTTTACCAGGGCCGAATAGAAAAAAATGGTATAGGAAAAAGTGTTTAATTTGTCCTCAAGAATCTAGTATTCAAAAATCTGTACTAGTCAATGACATTTCATGTATGCAAACCTGGTTTTTATAAAATTTAGTGGACTATAATATGCGGGTATGGAATGAAAAGGTTTTTATGCCAGCGCAAGATTCAAATTACGCGCCGGTTTGAATGTCACAAATGTATGACAGTTGACAGATTGGATCGGCGTGAAATTCACGGTTTTGTGTAAGAAGAACATTTATCCCCTCCTTTTTCCGTCAGTGAGAGAAGAACGAAAAGAACCCTTGGTATTGTGCATTTTCCTTGGCAACCTTCGTGCAAGAAACAATACAATCTCCCAATCTGATTCTAATGTGTGCCGTAATTTCAATGCAATATGCCAGTATGCATTTCCAATGCGATTTCTCGGGTTAAATGCATGCAACAGTAACACTACTAATGTGACTGTGTAAAACACCCACCCCTCCGGTTTTCCCATTGAACAGCAGACACGGAGCTAATATATTCGCATATATGCATTTTTCATGAATTTATTAAGATTCTTATTATTGAAATGATCGCAGTATATACGAAGAAAGGGTTTCGATCTGTGGCTCGATTAAACAGTGAACGGTCTACGGTGGGCGTGACCAGATTGGAAATTTGATAGGTGCGAAATGAGTTCCTTTGTTCCCTTTGGGATTATCGGTTTAATTTTTTTTTCTTATATCTACAGAACTGAAGTAGTCATATCAGGTCACATGCACTAAATTTGGCAAGCATCAAACTTCTTTTAATTGGTTTTTGGTAAAACCACTTGGCTGAAAGAAGAGCTAAAAGGTAACTTTATGCCTTAGAAAGGCAATGTCGCATGTGATTCAAATCTGTTCAAAAATTTACCTGTTAACGTGCAATTAAGCTCAGCAAGTCTTAGGGCTTTCGACGTTTCATCAATTTATTTCAAGAATATTCGCTTATAGATGGTTATTTTGACCAGCTATAACATAATATGTGTTCCGTCGTAAATCTGTTAAGTTGCCTAACTCGAAAATGTGTAGGAGGGCGCCAAACTTGCAAAAAAACGTGACGTGCGTGGTAGTGGTTTCTTTTCCTCTTTTGAAGATAATGATTCAAGAATAACGTAAAAAATGTAATCTGACAGTTTCAGCAAGCCGAAACCCTAAAAATTGGCAATTTAGGTCACAGAAATAAGTTTTTTCAATTATCTCCTCTCTTGGGCTTCGAATCGTTTTTGCATTGATTATAAAAGTTGTAGAGCATAAAATTTTCTACAAATTTCGTCCGAAGCAAATTTTTCTACGTTTGAACGTTTTTGAGATATATGGCGATGAATGTACATTACGCTGGGTTTCTACAATGACCTTGGCGTTTCGCATGTGTGGCTAAGCACCCGGCCCTTATCGACCTTTAACTCGAAAACGGTTAAAAGTATGTAAAATGGCTTCAGACAAAAGTTGTATAGAATTTTATTATCTTCAACATTCATAATGGATACAAAAACGATTAGAAGCAAAGGAAGGGAGATATTTAAAAAAAAATGCATTGTTATCATCTTCACACTATCAGATTAAGAAAACCCACCTCGATTAGTGTTAGATCAATGGATCAACAAGTCTTTAATACCAAGATTACCCATCTGTACGAAAATCTGACTCTCTCGAGTAACGTTTTCTTTTTGCATTTTCAAAGGTCTGCTGTGACCTTGCATCACGTCTGAATCGGCAGTCTATTGAAAAGTACCTTCCTTTGGGTCCTCTGATAATCTGACACGAAATTTTTTGTTTACCATATTCAATTCTTCCTTACTGCCAGCCCCACCACGCAAACTGTCAGATTAACAGAATTAATTATCAGAGACACGTAGGGCACATACAGTATCTCAATCCGATACGCTCGAGTATGTACACCTGACGATTAATTTCACATCTTTGAAAACCTGCAGGCGCTTTCCCCACAGCTGAAAGTGCATACATCATAGAACTTTATTTTCTTTTTATCATCTAATCTTCAAAATCCCAGTCCCCACGACTACTAACAAAAGCCACTTTATCCCTATCAGTTATTGAGCGATGTAATTGAAACTCCCATCAAATATAAAATTGAACTTCTTAAAATCATCGATAATACATCAAAGCTCGTCAACTATTACGCACAATCACCGCCATAAACCGGACGATATAAAACAACCACATCCTAAATGCCAACAACACTCGTAAAAGACTAATTGAAAGTTTGGACGTTGAAACTGATACTGATGTAACTTTCAACATTCTGCCGACGTAAAGTATGTAAATCGGGTAGGATAAAATCGTACGGCGACTAGATTTCGACGTGCCATCTAGCGGCTTAACGCCAGCAATTGCCGGGTGATTTATAACCTCAATCTTCTCGTTTCCTCCGCGATTAATAAATTCGCGTCAGGTCATCAAGCCGTTTGGTTTCTCAGGAAGTAGTACGGGCAATTATTGTATATTTTATAAGTGACATTGTATGGAATTAGAGAGTGAATGTAGATACACTTCAGTTACTAAAGACGCCTTGTGTACTTATCTCTGATTTAATAATCGTTGTTTGTCCTTGGATCAAGATGGCCCTGCGTCGAATTCATATCATCCAGAGACAAAAACGCAACGTGGTGCCCTATCAGATTAATAATTGATGGTGCAAACTCCGCGATTTCTTTGTGAATACGTGTAGTGTCGAGAGAACTGCGTTTTCGGCATTCCGCGCGGTCGGTAGTGTGACTGCACAGATAGGAGGCTGCGCTTCGACCATGGGGTCCTTTGTTTTTGCCCGCATCGTCGGTTAGCGATCCGCCAGCTTTGATTATAATTAGTTACTTCATCTGTTTCGGCTCGGCGACAAATATTTCGCTGTATGCAGTTCGACTACAGATGTTGGGGTGTAAAAAGAGGCCGAAATTTACTATATCTACTTCACGAACCTTTGATGCTTAGCTTCGATTTTGGTTTATAAATTGCAGAAATGGGAATTTTTGGCTTAAAAGTTAACTTCAGCGTTTAGTTTCAGAAATGCAGTGATAATTTCGGCACAAAGAATTGAAGTCGGGGTAGGTCATGTAAATTTTATCACTTATCGTCCATTTCAGCTCATTTTGACTGAGTTGAATCTCGAGTAACACCAAAATGTCTCCATAGAATTTCTTCAAATATGGAAATCCGAGGAAACTTGGCTGAATTTTCTTGAAAGTTTGGCTCTTTCGACCAGCAAAAGAGTAGTTCTCTGACTCTATGGGACAAAATTATACGTGTTTTTGACTCGTACAAATATTTCAAAAGTAGATTCTTGAAGTCAAAAGAAACACTTTCTTCCTTTACCATTTTTTCCGAATCGGCTAGGTTTAAAAGATACAAGCCGTTGAAAAACGGAATTTCAATATGCAGACGACTGCGCACTTATCGCTATCAGCTCAGAGGATCTACAGATTATGTTGGACTGTTGGACATATATATGAAGATTTAGGCCTTAGACTCGATATTGACAAAACCAAAATATTGGGAAGTCTTCCAGAAAGCCTTCAAACACATATCAGCCTCGAGAATGAAACCTTAGAACAGGTCGAGCAGTTCAAATACTTGGGAAGCTTCATAAATACTGGGGCTAACCTAGACACGGAAATACACAACCGTATCAATTCGGCATCACGGGCATTCTGGAAGCTAAAGGTCAGAGTGTTTCCAAAATCACGACCTCAATCTGAAGACCAAGACAGCTGTTTACAAAGCAGTGGTCCTCTCAACGCTTCTTTACGGAAGCGAAAGCTGAACGCCCTACAGGCGACACATTAAACAGCTTGAACAAACGCAACAAGGTCATCTGAGACAATTAATGCACATCAGATGGTTCCACAAAGTTTCAAATGTAGAAGTCTTGCAACGCGCGAGTTGTACAACAATTGAGACTCAAGTAACGAGGGCCTGACTCAGATGGAGCGGCCAAATTCTGAGGATGCAAGGCACAAGACTCCCCAAAATAGCTTTGTATGGCGAATTCACAGAGGGAGCTCGGAAACCAAGAGGCCAGTATAAGCGGTTTAAGGATACACTACATCAATCCCTAAAATCAGTTAATGCCAATCATAACTGGGAACAACTGGCGTTAGACAGATCACAGTGGAGGTCTTTGGTCCACAGTTATAATGGAGACTCGAGAAGAATACAGCGGCGGCCAGATCTGGTTGGTGACTATCCATGCCCGGAGTGTGGATCTGTAGGTCACGGTTGGGTCTCTTCAGTCACAGGAGGGCACACAGTCGCAAATAGCCCTAAGAAATTATAAGTTTGATATTGAAAAGTATCTGTGAAATTTGAAAAATTCGGTACTTTGGCTGAATACAATTCTGTTCAAAAAGAAGTGTAGTGTAACATATTTAGCTAGTTATTCTAAAGGTGGTTTTGTTTTTCCAGGGGTGGCACAGCTCATTTTGAAAATTTAATATGTCTATATCTTTTCATCAGGGCCGAATTGGAAAAAATTGTACAAATAGGAAAAGAGTGTTTTCTTTTGACCTCAAGAATCTACTGTAGAAATATTTGTATTAGTCAAAGACTCACCTTGCGTATATGTTCGAAAACTCCATTTAAGAAGAGGAGGAAATCTGAAGATGGGCACAAAATTGAAGAAAATTCGGAAAAAATCAGAAACTTCTTAGTCAATTAGTACCAATTTCAAAAATCTTGTAGTGTTCCAGAAGCATTTATCGAAAAGAGGTGGGAAAACCAGGAAAAATCATCATGTCCTGTCAAACTCCAAGAACTTCATGTCAAAATGCCTACGTCACTCGCGATCAACCGTTGGAAAATATGGGAAAAACCCGAGATCGTGTTTTCCATTTTCAAAGGACGCTCGTCGATTTTCCGCGATAAATTCACCGATAACCCTCTCAGAATCCACGCTCTCAATGGAGAAACTCCACTCCGTCCGCCATAACTCTAGGCCGAAGACATAAATTCAGCCATATTTCTAGGAATTTACAGCGCGAACTATCCGGGGTATATTTATTTGTCGGAGAGCGCAGAGTGCATCGCGAAGGATCGCCTTTTACGTCGGATAAAAAGCCGTGAGCAAGGAGAACATCAATATGACTCGCGGAAAGAGCGACGTTACACTTCTTGAGATTTGAGAGGCACGCTGAATGGCATTCTTAAGAAATTGTCTCGGTGAAGTGTCGCTGGAAGTTTTATAAGAGCGGTTCTGTGGCGAGGACTTTTTTTTTTCGTGGAGTCGAACACTTAGTTTCACTTCGTGTAAGGATCTCAGTTCCCGGTGTTTTCTTTTTCGTTCCTGGGAATTGTACGAGATGTCTCGAGTTTGTGGGTATTGTTGGAAAGGTTTTTTCGGTGCAGATTTATGGAATTTGTGTTCATGGTGCCGAATGACTAGTTTCGAAGGGCTGTGGTGGGGGCTGGTTGGTGTGGAAGGACTCTTTGTGTTCCTCAGGGTCTAAAGTTTTCAGTCAGCGTCATGATTTGGACCAGAAGGGATCGGGGTTGAAACTGGATGACCATCAGCGAAAACTCTGCTTTTTCTCTGATGAGGGCACAATATTCTTAAGGTCGCTGTGCAACTCAACCTCCATTAAAATCTACATCTACAACACCCCTTCAGACCTTCTTCGCCTTGTCTTTATCTTCTTCATCGTACATTAGGTCTTAGCCCTGTGTTTTCTCCAATGGTTTCCTAGCTACAGCTGGGATGATGAAGACCATCTTTCATACCAACTTGTAGGTGGTCGTCATGTATTCGGTTTTCCTTCCTTTGCAACCTTAGACACATGGTCTCTCCATGCCCTATACGTCGATTTCTTGCCCATCTCATAACATCCTTTATGTCACATATACCTCTTTCAGTTTTGTGAACCTTAAGAATCTGAGTATTATTCTCAATTAATAGAAGGGGCATTGAACAAGCTGCCTAAGTTTGAGGAAATGGTGGTTCTGCCGCACCAACGTTAGGTTAGGTTAGCTTCAATAGAGTATTGACTCTTAGTGATTCCAACCAGCTCTTCTTACAACACCCCTCCAGACCTTCTTATTCTTGTCTTTATCTCCTTCATCGTACGTTAGGACTTAGTCCTGTGTTTTCTCCAATGGTTTCCTAGCTACAGCTGGGATGATATGAAGACCATCTTTCATACCAAGTTGTAAGTGGTCGTCATGTATTCGGTTTTCCTTCCTTTGCAACCTTAGACACATAATCGCTCCATGCCCTATACGTCGGTTTCTTGCCCATCTCTCAACATCCTTTATGTCACATATACCTCTTTCAGTTTTGTGAACCTTAAGAATCTGAGTATTATTATCAATTAATAGAAGGGGCATTGAACAAGCTGCCTAAGTTTGAGGAAATGGTGGTTCTGCGCACCAATGTTAGGTTAGGTTAGCTTCAATAGAGTAGTGACTCTTAGTGATTCCAACCAGCTCTTCTTACAACACCCCTCCAGACCTTCTTATTCTTGTCTTTATCTCCTTCATCGTACGTTAGGACTTAGTCCTGTGTTTTCTCCAATGGTTTCCTAGCTACAGCTGGGATGATATGAAGACCATCTTTCATACCAAGTTGTAAGTGGTCGTCATGTATTCGGTTTTCCTTCCTTTGCAACCTTAGACACATAATCGCTCCATGCCCTATACGTCGGTTTCTTGCCCATCTCTCAACATCCTTTATGTCACATATACCTCTTTCAGTTTTGTGAACCTTAAGAATCTGAGTATTATTATCAATTAATAGAAGGGGCATTGAACAAGCTGCCTAAGTTTGAGGAAATGGTGGTTCTGCGCACCAATGTTAGGTTAGGTTAGCTTCAATAGAGTAGTGACTCTTAGTGATTCCAACCAGCTCTTCTTACAACACCCCTCCAGACCTTCTTATTCTTGTCTTTATCTCCTTCATCGTACGTTAGGACTTAGTCCTGTGTTTTCTCCAATGGTTTCCTAGCTACAGCTGGGATGATATGAAGACCATCTTTCATACCAAGTTGTAAGTGGTCGTCATGTATTCGGTTTTCCTTCCTTTGCAACCTTAGACACATAATCGCTCCATGCCCTATACGTCGGTTTCTTGCCCATCTCTCAACATCCTTTATGTCACATATACCTCTTTCAGTTTTGTGAACCTTAAGAATCTGAGTATTATTATCAATTAATAGAAGGGGCATTGAACAAGCTGCCTAAGTTTGAGGAAATGGTGGTTCTGCGCACCAATGTTAGGTTAGGTTAGCTTCAATAGAGTAGTGACTCTTAGTGATTCCAACCAGCTCTTCTTACAACACCCCTCCAGACCTTCTTATTCTTGTCTTTATCTCCTTCATCGTACGTTAGGACTTAGTCCTGTGTTTTCTCCAATGGTTTCCTAGCTACAGCTGGGATGATATGAAGACCATCTTTCATACCAAGTTGTAAGTGGTCGTCATGTATTCGGTTTTCCTTCCTTTGCAACCTTAGACACATAATCGCTCCATGCCCTATACGTCGGTTTCTTGCCCATCTCTCAACATCCTTTATGTCACATATACCTCTTTCAGTTTTGTGAACCTTAAGAATCTGAGTATTATTATCAATTAATAGAAGGGGCATTGAACAAGCTGCCTAAGTTTGAGGAAATGGTGGTTCTGCCGCACCAATGTTAGGTTAGGTTAGCTTCAATAGAGTAGTGACTCTTTGTGATTCCAACCAGCTCTTCTTACAACACCCCTCCAGACCTTCTTATTCTTGTCTTTATCTCCTTCATCGTACGTTAGGACTTAGTCCTGTGTTTTCTCCAATGGTTTCCTAGCTACAGCTGGGATGATATGAAGACCATCTTTCATACCAAGTTGTAAGTGGTCGTCATGTATTCGGTTTTCCTTCCTTTGCAACCTTAGACACATAATCGCTCCATGCCCTATACGTCGGTTTCTTGCCCATCTCTCAACATCCTTTATGTCACATATACCTCTTTCAGTTTTGTGAACCTTAAGAATCTGAGTATTATTATCAATTAATAGAAGGGGCATTGAACAAGCTGCCTAAGTTTGAGGAAATGGTGGTTCTGCCGCACCAATGTTAGGTTAGGTTAGCTTCAATAGAGTAGTGACTCTTTGTGATTCCAACCAGCTCTTCTTTTAGTCTTTTTTTTCGTTTAGCAGCAAGGGTTCACGCACTGAGAATTCCATGGGTGTTCAGCCTGTTTGGTATGTGATATTCCCTCAAAAATGAGCTGGTTCTTCATGGAGTGCTCATGCCATCACACTTTGTAGGGCAGCTTTAGCCTTAGTTTTTACTGCTACTTTTGCTCCTGTTTGGTTCAACAGTGCTCACGTCAATAAAATCGATACCCTACTCAATGATTCTATGAGGATTGTTACTGGAACCATCAAATCTACAGCTCTGCATTACCCGTTCTTTCAAACATCGTACCACCTCATATTCGCCGAAAGGTGGCAGTCTCGAAGTCTTGGAATAAATTCCATTCCTTCCCAAATTTGTCACTAATTTCATCATATTTACCAGATTCTAGAAGTGCCAGATTGAAATCTCATTATCGTTACAGTTATACAAGCAACAGAGAGTTTTTTCTGAGGTTTTTATCTCTGTTTACACGTATCATACGAAGATATGTAGGTATGGTACTCTGTTCAAGGGCGGATTTAGGGGGCACGTGCCCCCCCCAGACGGACGGATCTTTCTATGCATACTTAAACTCTTTAAAATAAACTTGAAGTTACTGTCACAGTTACTGTTGATTTTTTTGTTCGTCTGCCCGTTGTGCCCCCCCCAGAAAAAAATCCTGGATCCGCCCTTGACTCTGTTGACATTATTCCTCTGCTTACACTGAGATCTGGAACGACAATTAAAATCACTCATAAAAATGGACAATTAGATACGGAAGTATCCCACTATCCATTGATCGATCTGGGAAATGCAGCTACCTCGTCATCTGAATCCTCCTTCAAACAACCTAGTACCGTGATTTATCTCCTTATATCTACCCATAATACGTCTATTATCCGATAAGACCCTGTTTGCCCAGAAGAGAAAAGATTGTTTGCCCTTCGCGATATCACCTGGAGGGGCAATAGTGTGCCGCGTACAGATAAAAAAGGACGCTATCTGGCGTGAGATAACTCGGCTACGTTATCAGACCGATTGAAAACGCTTTGTCGGCTTCGAATGGCGTCCGACACATGCGATTATCTGTTGACAAATTGTGAATTTGTGTGCGATCATTGTGCGTCGCGATCAAGCCCTGGTTCTGTCCTTGTTTCGCGAATTAGGCGGATAAGGGTTTTTTACGACTTTGAAACATGGCGAGTGGCCATTTTGTGGCGTCTTTCGCGATAAGGCTCGCTTCGTAGTGCGTCAGGACCATCATAAATCCTTGTATACTCCATTCGCTTTTATTTTAGCACTCGGTTGGCCATGGAAATTTGACACATTTCACTCTGTATACTACGGAAATGTGGGGTTATGAAGATTGTCAAAACATTTTTGGGTTTTGAATCAGCGCTATGTTGCCCTTTCTATGTAAAAGTTTCTGTTATTACGTTAGTTTATCATAATGTCGAATCTCTTCGGAAAATATGTGACGAACATAATTGAAGTTTATACAAAATGATTGAAGACATACCAAATCCATTTGTTTGCATGGAAAATAGAAGAGATCAGTATAATATCATAATATGCACTAGCTTGAGGAGAGTTAATGTTCGTTATCTTCTTTGGCTGAAGTTTGAATACGTTAGATCAGTTGTAAATTTCAAAAATATTAAACCGCAGATGAAATGCATATGATGCAGTGGTTGGGTATGGGTATCTCCCGAAGGAATTAACAGATGATTACAAGAATGTTAAATTCTTCAACAAAAATAATCTTTCATCATTATGTATAGGACAAATCAAATGAAAAATAGAAAAAACAATTTTCGGGAACTCATTCTACGATGACATTCATTGAAAATCCTGTAGTAAACTTTTCGCATTAATTCACTCAAACATAAAATCCTCAAATGCCACCAATTTTTTGGGTCTCCCATTAAAAGGAAATTCTTTGTCATCGTCTTCAGTCACAATCTTTCTGATTGTGGAAATATTCAGCTGAAATATAAGTCGTTTAGATTCAGATGAAACATTATATAAATTCTCTTACATTGAATATGTTCGCTACCGTCTGACGCATTGTGGATTTAAGCATATCAGGGTATAACTATTTGAATGAGCGGACCTGAATTCTAAATAGCACTTCCTGAAACCCTGTCTCTTTTTTCAATCACTTTCGGCATTTTCGTAATAAAAATTGATATTAGTTGTGGCAACGGCGTTGTGACATTAACGACATTTCAAAAGTGCCAATCTTACTCCGTTCTAGTTACAAAAAAATGTGAAAATTATTTCATGGCCAACCGACTGCTAAAATAAATGTGAATGGAGTATAGATATCAACAGCCTGAATATGGTCTCCAGGAAAGATCCCCAACCTCAACTGGAAGCATGTTCGGGGCATTCGTAACCTCGGTCATATCATAATCAACACACAACACGCAAATTATGCGATCAAATTGCTATTTTGCCACCGAAACTTTCACGAACTGGACAGATAATTGCTAAACACGGGAAATGGTGAATTTCAGATTCGTCACTATTAAAATTCCAACTGGGTAAGAAGCAAATGGGGATTCCGATACATGATCGTTTCCCACGATCTCATTCTCCGAAATGAGAAGGGAAACAGCAAGAGTAATTTATCGTACAGAACAATGCGAATCGTTGAAATATCTCGTGTACACCATCATGGTGTGACTTCAGTCAGAGAAGAGAGAAATATATTTGGTACATCGTTTTAGAAGTAAAGAGCTTCACATTTCCTTGGAAAACTGTCTAATAAAAATTAGACCCACTTAACAAAAACAATAGATTCGAAGTAAACTCATTAAGAAGAAAATATTGTTCAATATTATCTCAGTTATAAGTTAATCTTTTATTCCACATTCAGAACAAGCGAGGTTATACTCAAATACAAAGGCCTGAAGATTTTCACAGTAAAGCAGATATATATAGGCTTATTTGAATTCCTGAACCAATATGGCTAAAGTAATATGTAATACGAACATATAAGACGAGTCAAATGAAAAATAGAAAAATCAATTTTTGGGGACTCATTCTACGATGACATTAATCAAAAACCATGTAGTAAACTTTTCGCATTAATTCACTCAAACATAAAATTCTCGAATGCCACCACTTTCTTGGGTCTCCCAATAGAAGGAAATTCTTTGCCATCCTTTTCATTCACAATCTTTCTGATTGTGGAAATATTCAGATGAAATATAAGTCGTTTAGATTCAGATGAAACATTATATAAATTCTCTTACATTGAATATGTTCGCTACCGTCTGACGTATTGTGGATTTTAGAATATCAGGGTATAACTATTTGAATGAGCGGACCTGAATTCTAAATAGCACTTCCTGAAACCCTGTCTCTTTTTATCAATCACTTTCGGCATTTTCTTAATAAAAATTGATATTAGTTGTGGAAACTGCGTTAAGACATTAACGACATTTCATGAGTGCCAATCTTACTCTGTTCTATATACAAAAACTTGAGGAAATTATTTCATGGCCAACCGACTGCTAAAATGAATGTGAATGGAGTATAGATCTCCTCTTAATTGTCCCCTTGTTCCAAGATCAATTTTTTCAATGGACAAATATAGTTTTTCAATCTTGCGCGCTCGGATACGTATAAATGGACAGGAAAACGAGTCGGTTGTCAGGACGTACATAAAAAACGTGTTTAACAAATTAAGGAACCAGTTATTTTACTGTATCATTGTACTTTCTTATATGTATAATGTGTTTTGGGCCAATTAACTCCGTTCTAACGATATGCGCGACACCGTTAGGTCTGCAAAAGCGAACATGCAGTTTGTTGTTTGACAAGTTGTGATAACCCGCGACTATGAGAAAATTTAGAATGGGAAGTAGGTGCTAGAATCTGTGCAGACAGAGTTTCACCTGTTACGGCGAGAAGAGATATGTGATATGCGGTGTTTTATCGATTAATTCCAGCTGCTTGAACTGTCTCTGAACGAGGAAAAATAATAAATATTATTTGGAAATTAATCGAAGAAGACCTTGCACATCATAGAAACATAGAAGCAAATTCCAAGGTTCGTCAGGGTTTTTCTGAATTTCAAGACAACATCCGTGAAAGTAGCAACTTTCCAAATTGTTATTTTGAATTATCTTCTTTTTAACTTTACCCATTACTATTATCTATCGAAACGCCACTGTTAACGCACAGAGTTCTGTCAACTGAACCTAATTTTGCCACCTTCTACGTCATCACCCTTCCAATCGGCTTTGAACTGAATTGCAACTTCTTCCTATACCTACTCTTGATTATCACAAAGTGGTAGTCTTATTTTACCATAAGTGACATTGAATCTTCAGTAATGAGAAAGTCTGCTGAGCCATTTGGCTCCGATTCTGACTCAGATTATTCACTAACAAGCAGTAGAGATTGAAATTCGGGAATTTTCAAGAACCCTACATATTCACGTTTATTTTATGCTGCAATGATTATTTTTAACTCTTGTCGACAATCAAAATGTTTCTATTTTGGCAATGTATGCTTTCGTAGTATGTTTCTGTATATTATTGGTGAATGTAAATGAAAACACGTTGTAATTATTTTATAATTCTTTGGCGATCGATTTCCGCTATGATTAAGCCATCATCAGGCCAGCTGAAATTACATTTTTTACAATTTAAATGATGCTATTTTTTATGTAAACGGTGGTCATTGTAAAAGAATGAGAGTGTGCAATCCTACCGTCGTTGGAGGTAAATTGGTAAACATATATGATGAGTCAAGATCAAGGATGAAATATGTGACTTCAAGAAATAATTTTTCTCTATTCAGTTCTTTGAAATATATCCCAAACGTCGAAGTTCCTGTCGTGTTCAATATGTGAAATGTAGTGGAAAATAGGAGTTAGATTAGAAGATTAATTTGGGGTGCATTTGTCTAGTTTCTAACGTTTTGTGTTGTGTTCGGGAAAAGTATCATTTTTATTATGCTCTTATCTCGTAAATTAAATTCTGTCAAATCGTTTAGTAAATGTTGATTACTTCTGTTCTTTAGAATTTCCAATTGTTCAAGTAATGTTAGTTTGTAATAATTATGTTCCTTATGTAGTATTTTTAAGTTGTCGAAGTCAGTGTTATGTTTATGTTCGTCTATATGGCATCCTAGGGCTGATTTAGGTGTATTTCTGCGGTGTTCGTTGAATCGTTTCTTAACGTTACGTGTGGTCATTCCGATGCAGGGCAATCTTTGCAGTTGATTTTGTATATTCCACTTTGTTCTTTTTTTTTGGTTTTTGTCTTATTGTTAACTAATAAATTTTCGATATTTTTATGTCGATTATTTATCAGAGTATAATCGTATTTGTAAACAATATGTTGGATGTTTCTCTTGAGCAATACTTTGGGCCCAACAATATTCAAAACCAAAAAAACGCAAATTCGCCCGTCGAAATCACAGAAAGGCGCGGACAAGCCGTTTCCCGACCGTCCGAAGTCAGAGGACGTCACCGCGTTATAAAAAAGGATTTATGCAAGCATTATCTACCCTTTCGGACCCGATCCGGATGGCGCAAACGGCCAAAAACCATTTCATTGTCGCGGCCGTTTGGCTGGCACCTCGGCCGCCCACAAAAAATCCGTAGATCCGGGCAGATAAGGCGGTCGGGAGACCATATGGACGGAATATTTACAAATAGCCGATCGGTTCTACCTGAGCGCGAGTTTTTTCCCCTGCGCGATCGGTCCTCTCATTAGTATTGGACGTCCGCGGCATCGGCCGCGCGATTAGCATAGGAATTTTCGGATTTCGACACCTTTTCGACTGTAAATGAATGAAATATCGGGTTTAGATAACGCGCGGTCGTGGATTTATGGTGTCAGGTGGGTCGCAACGGATACGTGGACGTGTGAACGGGATTGACGGATCCGAGAAAGGATTCGGATCCGGTTCTGTTATCCGGATATGCGCCGGTACAGCTGCGGCGGGCAATTAGTCGAATTTACCGAATTTTGGTAGACAGCACTCACCGCTAGCATCATACTGCGCTGCTCAGAAATTTAACTGGACTTCTTGCACTTGAAGCTAATTTTCAGTATTCCTGTACAGGGTGGGTGAAATTTGATGGGATTGAATGGTAGCTCTGTAACCGTAAAAGCTAGGGAAAAATGGATGGTACAATTCTGACCTCGATTTTCAAAACTGCGTCTTTCTATAGAGCGTGAGTCTTTGACGCGTACAAACATTTCAACAGTGGATTCTTGATGTCAGAAGAAACACTTTTTTCCTCAACCTTTTTTTCTGAATCGGCTCGGTTGAAAAGATACAGGCTGTTGAAAAACCATAAAAAAATGTCATTTTTAGTTCTATATCACAAACGGTTTTATCGAATGAAATGAATTTCGGAATATAGTTTTTCATTCATTTGATGAATCTTTTTCGAACACAAGATATCACCCACGTCTTCCAGTTTTCTCATTTTGATCAGTACGTACCATAAAAACACCAAAAATTCAAAGAACCCAACTCTACAAACTAATTTGGTCGCTATCGAAGGAATATTTGAATTTTTTGTGAAATATAAGTATTCTTTATATTTTTTCGTATAATGCGCCGTTTTCGAGTAATTTGATGTGCAAAAATAAAAAAGTATCTGTGAAATTCGAGAAATTGGGTACTTGCAACTCTTTTTGGAAGATCCACAGTTGTGCAGCGTCACAGATTCAGCTTGTTATTGTGAAGATAATCTTGTTTTTCCAGGAGTGGTACAGCTCATTATGAAAACTTAAAATGGCTGTATCATTTTATCAGGCCCGAATCGGAAAATATGGTATAGAAGAAAGTGTTTCTTCTTACCTCAACAATCTTCTGTTAAAATATTTGTACGAATCAGGGACTCACCGTGTATATTTCAAATGGGACACCCTTTTTTCATTTTTCTAATTACCTAATGGTTCTCCACAAAAAATTGCCAAAAACAAGGATCCAATGAAATAGGCATACTTAGAAAACACATTTTATATTTTAGAAAGCTGAAATCTTGAAATTACGTCACTGAGATTCTGATGATTTTCCCGTAGAAAAAACTCGTCATCTTGTCACTTGATACCAAAACGGCGAAAACTTGAGTTTTTCTGATAATCTTAGAGAAAATACAAAATGATATGTCCTATTTCTATATATACGAAAACCGCAATAAACGAATTAATTCAGATGCATAACATCCGCAGATAAATAAATCAACAAATGTTACGATCTTAATGGAACTAACAAAGTACCATCGCTCGAAGTATTACCAGAAATTTCATTTCGTCGGCAAAGAGTAGATGCTGATCATGGTTTTGGTCTTATTCGACCTCGTCAGAACAACACAACTCTTTCGTCAACGAAAACCTCAATGTTTAGAAGATGAAAGTAAAATTTCTATGAAAGTGAGGATCTTAAGAATGCCTTGCTAATTTAACCTAGCAAACACAATTATGTACTTACATATATGAATGCGACAAACACCTTCGGTCCAGTTTTCAATGATTTCAGAATCTCACGAAATTAAAATGGGGATAACACCAGAAGTAGTGCGCTGAAAACCCTCACTTTCATAGAAATTTGACTCTATTTCCGAAACCATGAGGTTTTAGTATAGAAACATGATAAAGATGCGTATTCTGATTTTCCCTGAAAATAACAGATGAAAAGTAGGGGTTGCTTTGGAAAAAAATCCAGTTTTTGACGTTTTTGTATGGACTGACCAGGTGAAGAATTTTGATACACCCTGTATAACACAAACCAAGTTTTTTCTCCACGAAACTCACCCTCAGCATCTCAGTAGCCTATTTTGGAAATTTCAGCTTCTGAAAGTATGAAATGTCTTTTCTGTGCCTATTTCATTGGATCCATGTTTTTTTGTCAAGTTTTTGTAGAAAACCTTCAATATCTCCGAAAATAACAGAAAAAGAGATAGGGAAGTATCTGAGACAAATACTCAGATGGGGATGGAGAAGCGAAAAAAGTTATAATAAATAGGGTGTCCCATATAAAATAACAAAGTTCTCGGTGAACGTCTAATAGGCCACCCATCGCGGCAGACACCCTGTATAAACGGACTGCGACAGAGAACAGCCTCGTTACATCATTCCAATTCGAAACATAATTCCGAACACGCTGAATATCGCGTATTGCGAAAATAATAGATAAACTTCTCCCCTAAAGTCCGAAAAAAAGCACCGATATTTCCACGCACTTCTCTCTAAAATAGACAGTCGCGAATTTATATCCGTTTTTATGCCATCGAGTTAATAACGGTCGCATTATCCGCCAGTTTCGGCTTCCCCCAACGGCTGCTCCAACCCCTGCCACGATATAATAGATATGATTTCGAAATCCACTTTATATAAGTGCGTGCGCCCCCCTGTAGTCGGATCGGGATAAGAAAGAGAGGGTACAGGGGGGTAGCAGGGACGAGGTGCCGTTCGGGCTAATAAAACGTTCGAAAATGGACCCGGCGAGGGCGTCGGAAGGGGTCGTTGCGGGGGTGAAAATTTCGGCGAAACAATCGATGGGGATTATGATATATGGTCCTCATTGTACTGGATTGAATGGACCTAAAAGAAGCGTAACTATAAGTACACTGTTTTTAATACTCAAAATATTCTTTAAAATATTTTGTTATTCAACAAACCAGTGGCGGCTCCTTTGTGAAAGAAGTGGGTGTTTGACATCCGAATCAGTAGGAATAACAGGGACAGCGTTCAGAGTATTTCAACCCTTTTTCAAACCTTAATTAAAGTCATTCTTCTCTGCAATTTCCCTATATAATCAAGCAAGGCGCGCTGCAATATTGACATATCCTAAGAAAAGAAATTCCATTTTAAAAATTCTCATAGTTTATCTCATTTTGTCACTCAAAAAGAATGAGTCACCACCAGTTGTTCACCACCAAAATGAGGGATACAAACTTTCCCGATCTAAATCAATGAAGCAGGTGTGAAGAACACAGAACATAGATACATGAAATGGAAAATAAACATTCCAAAGACTGGAGTGAGATAGTTGCTTAGTGTCGCCAATCACAATTGAAACAGTTGACTCGGACATCATAGTCTCATTAATTTTCAGTACGAATACACAGAGAGCCACTACCTTAGCGTCGCGCTAAACAGAGAAACATCGAATGTCTGTACTACAAAACATTCATTTGTAGCACTTAATGTCCATTCCATGTATCTATGTTCTAAGGTGAAGAAATGGCAACAAGAGACAGATCCTAGAACCTGTTCCTCGTTCTAGATCTCAGTGTAAGTAGAGGAAAAATGTCAACAGGGTACCATACCAACATATCTTCGTATGATAGGTGAAAACAGAGATAAAAACCTCAGAAAAAACTTTCTGTCTGCTTGTATAAGTATAATGATAATGAATTCGTGTTAAGAATGAGCGGAAATTATTATATTGAAGGACATCTTGCTCATAGGACAAAATACAAAAACATCTTTCCCCTTCTTTCTGATAGTTGACGAAGTGAGAATAATCTGAAAACAGAAAAGAAAAAAAACGAGAGGTGTATTGAATTTTATATTTCTCATTAAATAATCTCGAAATTTGTAACCCATTTAAAAAAAAAAACGGTCACCGAATGAATTCCTTCGAAACCACCGTGAAATTTATATTTTTTGGAACTCTTTACCAAGTGGTCTTATAGTCTCTTCTTCTGTGCCACACCCACATCTTGGACTATCAACAGCATTTCACCTAAAGAGCATGCTATTACACCGACCATGGTCAGTCCTAAGTCGATTCAGCTCACACCAAATTTTTCTAGGAAGATCAAAGCCATGGACTTCTTTGAAGGATCAATAATCAAACCTTTATTGAAGAGATTACACGAATTCAATTCTAATTTCCAAAATTCTATATTGCTATTAGTCGAATAAAAAAAATCATAAGTCCATAAAGGCTTACGAGATTTCAATCTGGCACTTCTAGAATCTGGTAAATATGATAAAATTGGGAATAAATTTGTGAAGGAATGGAATGTATTCAAAGTCTTCGAGACTGCCACCTGTCGGCAATATGAGGTGGTACGATGTTTGAAAGAATGGGTAACCAATGCAGAGGAGTAGATTTGATGGTTCTAGTATGAATCCTCATATAGAAACATTGAGTAGGGTATCGATTTATTGACGTGAGCACTGTTGAACCAAACAGAGCAACAGTATTAAAAATAACACAGACAAAACGATACAACTAATTTCTCTTAACGCACTCACAAATCCACTCATTTCACGAATACATTTCTCAATAGGGAATACTCCTTCTTTGAAAACGTCACATTTTGAAATAACCATTTTAACCATTTCCCAAAAAAATTATTTTAAGTAGTTAAAAATGAAAAATAAAAATGGGTAGTTAAAATTTGAGGGCTTCGTTTCTATTACACAAGTTGGCAACATCGACTGAAATGTGCGTTGATAATAAAGGACAACAAATGCACTATCTTGATGAGGTAGACAAAGATGGCTGTCTATGAAGCCTTCGACGAACAAGGAAGGTCGTAAAATTTTATGGGATTTATATGGCCAGTGAGTACGCGCATTATGATGGCTGTAAATCAACAGCTGTTATTTTATAAACAGGACATTGTTCTTTTAATTTTCTAGTAGGCGCTGTTGCCAAATCGTAAACTAGAAACGAAGCGATTTAAATTTCGAAACCTCATATTTGAAGAATGATTTTGAATGGTTTCCGCGGTGCATTTGAAATATTCATGAATGAAATTCATAATTACTCAGTTTAAACTTCCATATGCTGTGAGAACCTGGAATGCGGAGAATTCCTCATTGAACTACATATCCATTATAACATCAACACTAATTTCAAAAAGTGAAAACGACTCTCACAACACAACGAACGCAACACGATGCACAAAACCTCATCTGAGCTTTCAAAACCTGCAAATATTACAGCTCAAACCTCCTATAAGCCAATTTTTTTGGAGCTTTTTTGAAAAGATTCGATTTCTTTCAGTTCTTCGATGGGATCATATATTTTTTGAGCTCGTATTGCCTTCTGCACTTTCATATTCTGTGCTAAAATCAAAGGTCGACCAAAATGAGGTCATAAAACCTTGTGATCTGTGACGGAATTAAAAGAGGCTTCTGGAAATATCCGAACGAAAGTGAAAGTGTCCTAGTACGGACCTGTCGCGTTCCACATTCATTCCGAGAGCGTAAATCTTTCGGCGGAAAGAAGAAGGCCGGTAGGGGAGGCCTTTATAGGGTCCCGAAGGATAAACGCGAGAAGATGGATGGCGTCTTTCGCGCCCGATACTCCAGCCGAAAAATACCCCGACCGCCCAGTCGATGTTCCCTAAATTAGGAACATTGTGCCCCGGAAAACGCCGGGCAATTGATACCGCTCCATTCCGGATAATCCTGAAGGGAGTTACGGGCGCAGATTGCACTTGTTGATAGCCAAAAGAATCCACGAAAGAACAAGGAAAATACCGGAATTAAAATAACGTCTTGTTGACGTTTGGTTCATAGAGTCGCGTGAATCAGGGATGACCAAAGCGGCGTATCGACGCGATCACGCGATCGAGTTCAAGTTCTGCACGAAAGAATGTCATTTCGCTTTCGATTGATGCCGGGAGAAGCTCTACACAGTGTCGCGTTTCAAGTACACAGGTAGCAATAAAACGAGTCATGGTCAGACAAAACGCGAAATCCCCCCGAGTTTTTTTATGGATTCCGTCACTTGCAGCGAGATCGTTTGGCGCGAGGATATCGATACTCTGCGTCCAGTTCGCCGATCTTGGTTGTCCCGCTGTTATGTAATATGGTTGTAATGCGATCCGCTGAGATCTCGACGGTTTTGTCCGATGACCGGCCAATTATCCCCGCGTTTTCAACGATATTAACGTAATTAGGATATTACGAAAGCGCAGAAGTGCCACACAAAAAAAATTCCAAGATACATGTCAGAATTCTGACTTTCAAGTCGGAATTCTGACTTGCAACTCCGAATTCTGAATACAAGTCAGAATTCCGACTTATAGAAGTTGGAATTCTGAGATAAACAGTCGGAATTCTGAGATAAAAAGTCGGAATTCTGAGATAAAAAGTCGGAATTCTGAGACATAAGTCGGAATTATGAGATACAAGTCGGAACTCTGAGATAAAAGTCGGAATTCTGAGATAAAAAGTCGGAATTCTGAGATACAAGTCAGAATTCTGAGATAAAAGTCGGAATACTGAGATAAAAAGTCGGAATTCTGAGATACAAGTCAGAATTCTGAGATAAAAAGTCGGAATTCTGAGATAAAAAGTCGGAATTCTGAAATAAAAAGTCGGAATTCTGAGACATAAGTCGGAATTATGAGATACAAGTCGGAACTCTGAGATAAAAGTCGGAATTCTGAGATAAAAAGTCGGAATTCTGAGATAAAAAGTCGGAATTCTGAGACATAAGTCGGAATTATGAGATACAAGTCGGAACTCTGAGATAAAAGTCGGAATTCTGAGATAAAAAGTCGGAATTCTGAGATACAAGTCAGAATTCTGAGATAAAAGTCGGAATACTGAGATAAAAAGTCGGAATTCTGAGATACAAGTCAGAATTCTGAGATAAAAAGTCGGAATTCTGAGATAAAAAGTCGGAATTCTGAGACATAAGTCGGAATTATGAGATACAAGTCGGAACTCTGAGATAAAAGTCGGAATTCTGAGATAAAAAGTCGGAATTCTGAGATACAAGTCAGAATTCTGAGATAAAAGTCGGAATACTGAGATAAAAAGTCGGAATTCTGAGATACAAGTCAGAATTCTGAGATACAAGTCGGAATTCTGAGATACAAGTGGGAATTCCGACTTGTAAGTCGGAATTTTGAGATGCAAGGCAGGAGGAGGGCTAAAATAGGTCTAATGACTTTTGTTTTTTTGCATTTGATCCGTGAATGTGTTTTTTGGCTTCTTGGAGGCATTTTGGATAAATGAAATGATATTTTAATTTTCTCTTCGGTTGCACCATAGCTGAGCTGTCCCAAAGCTTCTTCCTCAGTGCTTGCGAAAGCACTTGAAGTATTTTTGTACTCCCGAGAATTATGCCCCTGGAAATATTTCAAAACCTTTCTTGGTGCTTTAGTGATTCAAGCACTTTATCGAAATTCCTACATCCAGTTTCATGATCAAGTTCAAAGTCACTTTAAGTTTCGTTTAGTGTCAGTTTCGGTAGTGTTACAGAAAAGATTTAAAATTGAAGGGGCTTTAAGTTTGATTAAGAAACTGGCCGTAAGTCCTTAGTACGACGAACCCCTCAGAAGCTCTTTGAGCTTGTCAGGATCAATAACATCCGTTAAAACTTTTGAAAGAAAAGATATAGGGTATGCGTAGGTTAAGGGTCCAAATGTGCCTATACATGCCTTGAATGAGACAAATCTACTCTATATACAGAGGGCATTTTGCTCACATGATTCATTCGGCAACAATCGAATGCAACAAAGCAAATAATATTCGACCAATTCTAGCCCCACTACTATCTTGTATCTCAGAATTCCGACTTGTATCTCAGAATTCCGACTTGTAACTCAGAATTCCCACTTGTAACTCAGAATTCCGACTCACAAGTCGGAATTTCGACTTGTAATCAGAATTCTGACTTAGCAAGTCAGAATTATACATTTGATTTTTTTTGTGTGGCCCGCCAGCGCTTTCGTAGGATATAGTCTACAGGGTGAGTCTTTGACTCGTACAAATATTCTAACAGTAGATTCTGGAGGTCGAAAAAAACACTTTTTTCCTATACCATTCTTTCTGAATCGGCCCCAATAAAAAGATATAGCCATTTTAAGCTTACCTAATGAGCTGTGCCACCCCTGGAAAACTACACATCTGTGGATCTTTCAAACAGAGTTGTGTTCAGTCAAATTTCATAGATATTTTTCAATTATAAGTTCCAATTAGAAACTTTCGGATTCAGGTTCTTAGCATGAAATTATAACCTCACAATTCAGATATGTCTTTTGAGACATATGGGAGAGTTGAACAGGGGGCGAGAAAGACTTGACCATAAGTTTTTTATCAGGAAAAACTTTGAAAGAAAACAATTTCCATTGACCAACGATTGTCTATGTCAAGGTTTTCATTATCAGATGTATCAGCGTATGAAATACATATTTTCTATTTCAGATTCACTCTACCTTATTTCCGAGATGTTTTTTACTTTTTTGAACCTTTGTATATTTTTTATATTCATATCTATTTTTCAATTTTTTTTTTTTGAAGCAAACCATTATCTAAGCTCAGTGCGGGAAACTTTGGCCACTGATTATGTCTCCCGACCCATGGGTCAAGTCTCCCGCACTCCCTTTTAGTCTATTCAACAGATGTTTTCTTGAAACTTTCACAACTATTATCAAAAAGGCTCATCGTTTACAAAACAATATTAATCAATGAAAGCAATAAAACTAAATAACACCACGCACCTATTAAACTTTTCAGACAGTGTAACAAACAAAAATTATTCGATTTCTTACTTCCTAACAACAAAATCACGTTCAACCCTCTCACTCCCGAACTGTTCTGATGGCGGCCAAAATGGAGCCGCCACTAGTTGTGCCTTGTTACGAGTATGTCGCAAGCTATTCACGATACCGGTAGAGCGCAATTTGAATCAAAATATTTGAGGTGGTTCAAGTCTCCTACCTGGGCAAGTCTCCTGGCCTCCCTCTACGATCGATTGACTGCCCAACTAATGGAGTTGGTTCGATTCAAAGACTCAAAAACTGTAGCCTCAACTAGCTGACATAGGTACCTCTATTCTCAATCTCAACTATTCCAGAGTAGTTTCTGGATTCATTTCGGAGTTACTCGGCTGTTTAACGCCATTCTTCGGTGAGACTTTGAAAATTCCGAAGTTACGGTCATCCGATACGAGATACAACCTGTTTCCAATTGGCCAGACGGTCGATCGATCAGACCACAGAATACCGCAGTATGTACTCTGTGCCGCCGTCTCCTGAACGGTCCGCTGCTTTTTAATTTACCCAGCAACACGTCGGCTACGTGTAAGTGCAACGGCGCGTAACTAAGAAAACCTCCAGGGCCATGTTCAATTTTAGCGTCGGGATCCGCCAATTTCCCCTTACAAGACTTTTTGGGCTTCCAGCCCGACGGGTCGTCTGGTAGAACAATGGCACGTCCAATAATGTATTTAATAAGTCGATAAAACTGCAAAATGGTGTCGGGCTCTGGTTTCAACCGGCCGAATTGGGTACTAACTCCGTTTACGCCGGCGATAAAGCGGCAGTAAATCTTGCCGTTCGGGTGGACGTGGAAGGCGATTGGATGAAGTATTCGCGTCGTGGCGTTAGTTTGTAACATGCAGATGTTTTGTTGCGGAGGATAATTGGGGTGAAAATAGATCTCGGGAGACATTTCTCGGAATATATTTCGTTTAGCTCGCGGTTTATTGGCGCATAAACGTGTACGGATAGTTGGTCTAGACTCGGTCTGGTAGAGTGCTAAGCTAATATATTTGCTTGTACATTAATTGGTCTCGGTTTTTACGGCTGGGTGTTCGAGGGTATACCCCGGTTCTTTCCCATGTCAATCTTCTTTTGACGACAATTTTTACAACCTTGTTTCAGTCGTTTTCCAATCACCAAGAGCAACGCGAGTTCTCATTGACTTTTTCCAGATGGGCTTCAAAATAAGCAGATTTGTATCAGATTTCATGTGATCCAACTTGAAAGCTGAAGGAAAAAATTTTGAGGAGGGTTATATTGGAAGTATTACAGCTTGGTTGTTAATTGATGTTTTTTGGTTGTAGTTTTGTTAATACTGGATGATACTAAGTTGGCGCTGACCTGTAGAGGGTAGATTTTAGGGGGGTTTCATTTTTGTGCCCCCCATCATAGCTGTTCTCGCCATTACGTAGTCAACAGATAGTCCTCCAGTTCTAGAATAGGGAATTCTCCTCAATTTGGGTCATCACTGCATATGCAAGTTTAAACTGAATAATTATGAGTTTCATTCATGATTTTTTCAAATGCACCGCGGAAACTATTCAAAATAATCCTTCAAATATGCGGGGTTTTAAAATTTAAATCGCTTTGTGCGGAGTTTACGATTTGGCAACAGTGCATACAAGACAATGAAAAGAACAATGTCCGATCAGCTTGTTCATAAAATAACAGCTGTTGATTTACAGGCGCGTACTTACCGGCGAGCTTCAACTGCAACCGGCCATAAAAATCCCATAAAATTTTACGACCTTCCTCGTTCGTCGCAGACTTCATAGACAGCCATCTTTGTCTATCTCATCAAGATAATGCATTTGTTGTCCTTTATTATCAAGGCATATTTCAGTCGATGTTGCCAGCTTGTGCAATTCTCACAAAACGCTTTAAACTTTAAATACCCATTTTTATTTTTCATTTTTAAGTGCTTAAAATGATTTTTTTGGGAAACGGTTGAAATGGTTATTTCAAAATGTGACGTTTCAAAGATATTTCATAAAAAATACATCATTTTCGTCAGAAGGAGTATTCCCAATATTCTAATCAACTGCAGTTTCTGGGATGGCCTCACTTTTAAAAGTTTCTTCTCCAAAGTATTTTTTGCGTTGGCTAGCCATGGAGAGACATTCTGTCACCAGGTGATCTGGTGGTTCATCCTCCCCCTCACAGAATCTGCACTCGTCAATTACTGCTAGACACATTCTCTTTAGGTGCCCCAATAAGAATGTTTGGCTAAGATCTAGATACTTTTTCACTAGTTTTAGTAACATTTTAGTATTTTCGTGTGAATTTCTGTTTTATAGTTCGCTGAACTGATTTCACTACGACTTCATTGTCTTTCTGCATTAAGTGCATTATACACATGCTTATCCTAACAAAATTTGGCCTACTAGATTGCACTGATAACTTTAAATCATAAGCAACCAGATATACGTTCTCTATCATCTAATTCACTCAATCCTTTGAATCTTGGTTGAAAGTTGCCTGAGCAATCCTCCACCTCTTTTCGTTTCACTGGAAAAACGTGAAATTATTCACTGACCCTTGTCAAGTCGTGCGAATTTTTCCCGAATCTGACGCCTTACGCTTTTGCGAAACAGCCTAGGTGTATGAATCTTCCTCACGCCATTACTCCACAAGTACACGGGATAGTCGACAATGGTTTTCCTTATCTTACCCGCATTTATATTAATCCTCGCGTTTCCTGACAGAATCCCGGCAATAAATCCTGCCGCGCCACGTTGCCAGATCGGGCTAGCTCCGGACGCGAATGGCTTGAGTACGAAGTAGGGGAAAGTTGGTTTTTTATTCACTTCCTGGTGAAACGAGCACTCATCTAGGTATATTATAGGAAAGAAGAGATTTTGTTGAATTACTTCCAATTTTAATGCATGAATGCTGCCCCCATTTGTGAATTTTCCGTATTTTCGTAGCCAACGTGACAACGTTTTTGTTGTTCTCGAGGCTCTGGATGTCCTCGCACTGCCGCCATCTCTTCAAATCAATGGCGGCGGGACCAGAGGGCTTAGATCGTCTAGGGACAGGCTTCTGAATAGGATTCCCCACAGTATGAATTGCCGTGAGGGGGTGTTGAAATTGATACGCAGTTTTCTGCATTCCTCAGGGCCCTCTGAAGAAAAGAGCTTTTTTACGGGGATTCGAAGTGTTTTCAAGAGATTTACCGAAAAATTTATACATCTGGCACATTGAACTGTAAAATGAAGAAGAGATATGAAGGAAAATACATCAAAAATTGTGAAAATTCATTAATTCTCCGAATATTTTGTAGACTTGGCAACATCGCAAATTTTTAAAAACTCGAAAACCGCTGAATCGATCTTGTCCAATAGTTTTGTATCTGTAGGCATCTGAAATCATCTATTTTTTCTAATTTCTGATTTCTTTTACAGACGAATCCTTACACGCTGAAAGATACGGGTGCTACAGGTACAGACATGAGCGCTTGGACCAGTGCTGGTCTACAGCCAACCACAGGATACTATCCGTACGATCCTGCGTTAGCCTATGGGTGAGTAGTTCTGCTTTCTGCATCAATTTCATGTCCACATGGGATATAAGAATAACACGATTGCTTTAACTCGTACAAAAATTTCAACAGTAGATTCTTGAGGTCAAAAGAAACACTACGTACCACAAAAATACAAAAAATTCAAAGAAACCAACTCTTGAAACTAAATTGGAAGCTCTCTAATGAATATTTGAACGTTTTGAAAAATAAAAGTATCATCATCATATTTTTTCGTATAACGCGCCATCTTTGAGTAGTTTGTTGTTCAAAAATCAAAATTTATCTGTGAAATGTGAAAAATTGGGTACTTCGCTTAATTCAACTCTGTTTAAAAGATCCACAGATGTGTAGTGTAACAGATTTAGGCAGTTATTCTGAAGATAATTTTGTGTTTCCAGCACAGCTCATTATGAATAATTAAAAACTTTTTATCAGGGCTGAATCGTAAAAAATGATATAGAAAAAAAAGTGTTTCTTTTGACCTCGCGAATCTACTGTTAAAATATTTGTACGAGTTAAAGATTTACCCTGTTTATATCACCATCGGGGTAAGCAGGTAAATTCAGTATGTTGCATTTCCTTGGTTAGTTTGTAGGTTAGTTATTCTATTATAGTATTCTATAAAGATAACTCAGGTACAAAATGCAGAAATGCTTCTTATGAATTCAATCCTGAAATTTTCAACACAGCAGAATTATAGGTTCAATCCGATGTCCGAAATTTGGAATACTGGATTCAACTTCTTACTTGATGCTGATATTTTTGTATTTTGTATATCTTTGACGGTAAAATTGTTTTCGTGAGTCTTTTATCTGTATTTAGTTTACGTACATCTTATCTACAACAATTTTCGCATTATTATGTGTATTTTTCAGAAAGCCTGATGATGGTTTTGCCATTTTTATATTAGTATCTCAAAAAAACATTAATTTTGCAGTTATGAATCGGGATAAATATTTCCCATTGGTTTTTCGATGCATCTTATGCTCACAATCTAGTTCTCCAACAGGTAGATGCAGGGTACAAATTTGAGACAACTAATCAACCATCATCAAATTTGGTAATATAACATTTTCGGCCATTTACGAACGGGATGAATATGTCCCGTAAATTTTTCGGTTAATCTAAGCAACCGGGCAATTCTGAAGCTTGCTGGACGTTCCGACGTCTCGACATCCACCTGTCAATCTCCATCGGGACCTATACGTCCCGCCGTTATCTCCGGTTTAACGTCGCGCCGCAACTGCCAATCCGTAGACGCGGCCGACCGTCGGAAAAACGACCAAAAACCGATTTTATCGACTATTAACCATAAATGGTGCATTGCGATGGCAGTCGGTGCCGAGGCAGACGTATCCACCTGCGGCGTCGTAGCAACGCCGACTCCGTCGAATCGATACGGCGTCGTCGCCGTCCCCCGGCGGCCATTTTGTCTTGGATCGCATCGGCGACCGGGGAGTCGGACGGACGGAGCATCAGGTGTTGGAGTGGAGGAGCGTTTGGAGGAACGATGATCGATGCGCCTTTTTTGTGGGATGTTATATTCATCCGAAGATACGTCGTTCGGGTGGAGAAATCTCGATTCGCAAAATTGGTCCTTCGAGCCGGATGCGGTCCCATTTCGAAACGGTTCGTGGTATTCCATCGACAGAATTGCAACGGCAAATTGTAACCGATATTAATAGTAATAACTTTCGTTGAAGATTCTAGAACAGATAACAAACAATGCGCAATTGCGACAATAACATCGGTATATGCTCGCGCGGGTACAACGGACGCAATTAAAACCCTTGTTATGACAGAAAATCCATCCAATTACTGAAAAATTAAAGTAATAACAAAATCCGCCGACTGGGGACACAACGGTGTAATTTCTGCCATTACATAATGCGAGATGGAAGCGCTACATGTTCGTGACTGGCCGATGCCGATTGCGATTGTTTAAAAGCATGTCCTACGGTACGTTGCATGACCGCGTGTCCTCGTAAAAACAGAGATTGTGCGACGATAACGTTCTATTTCGTTGCACTGACAGACAGGCATCCATTGTCACACGGCGGTATTAATCTATCGAGCGAGGTGGGCAGACCTGTGCACCAGGGGTAGGCTGAAAATTCAGTACGCTGGAGTCATCCTGCCATATTCTGTCGCTTAGTTAGAGTCTCTTTTCACTGAATTATACCGGAAAACTATCGGCGATATTGAGTTGAAAATTTGTAGAAAGTATTTTTGGAAAATATAGACTTCGCTTCAATTGTAATTCATTCATTCATTGTTGAATCTCGTCACCGAGAATAAATCAACAAAAAAACTCAAAAACCAAACTATCGGCGCGATCAAACTTATAATTTCTTAGGGCTACTTGCGACTGTGTGCCCTCCATGACTGAAGAGACTCAACCGTGACCTACAGATCCTTCCATATTCCGGTCATGGATAGTCACCAACAAGATCTGGCCGCCGCTGTATTCTTCTCGAGTCTCCATTATAGCTGTGGACCAAAGACCTCCACTGTGATCTGTTCAACGCTAGTTGTTCCCAGTCATGATTGGCATTAACTGATTTCAGGGATTGATGCAGTCTATCCTTAAACAGCTTATACTGGCCTCCTGGTTTCCGGGCTCCCTCTGTGAATTCGCCATACAGAGCCATTTTGGGGAGTCTTGTGTCTTGCATCCTCAGGATGTGGCTGCTCCATCTGAGTCGAGCGCTCGTTACTTGAGTCTCAATTGTTATACAACTCGCGCGTTGCAAGACTTCTGCATTCGAAACTTTGCGGAGCCATCTGATGTGCATTATTTGTCTTAGATGATGTTGTTGCGTTTGTTCAAGCTGTTTAATATGTCGCCTGTAAGGCGTCCAGCTTTCGCTTCCGTAAAAAAGCGTTGGGAGGACCACTGCTTTGTAAGCAGCTGTCTTGGTCTTCAGATTGAGGTCTTTTTAACTTTACCTATTATACTATCGTCTATCGATATCGGATTCAGTTCACAAAGTGGTAGTCAAGACAAAATCTTGCTATTTTCAAGAACTTGGCTACCCTAAGTAGAATCCTGAGTATATAGATATATACGTTTAGAAGAATTCGACGAACTATTTCAATCGAAACCAAAACACCAGAAGCTTTCAAAATCCGTTGTTCTATGATTGAACAAGTACTCAAAGACTCTCTACTAGTAGACACAATCAGAAACCGACCTTGTACAGGGGGGGTAGTTCTTGGGCTTCAAGTTCTCGGTCTTTCGTTCATATTTTCAGTTTCTTGATATCGAGTTTCACTAACAAGAATCGGCAACAAAACTTCCTTGAACTTTGTGAAGCATCAGCATATGTATTTGTTAATCAACTACGAATTTTAATCACAAGTAGGGGAGACTAGGGAGCATTGATACATGGGGAGGCTTGATACAGGCTTATATCCGCGATCTGTAGCCGTTTTCAAAAGTATTATACTAGTGAACACTATTCTTTGGCAGAGGGCATTGCGTGACGTTAATCTGTAAGGCTAACAGTAGTTTGTTTGTGAAATATTCAACGAAGAGTGTTTCGAGGTGAGAAATTGTAAGTTTTTACTCAAGTTACCTAAGGGTTTGATCATGCATTAATTCTTCGGCATAAACAAACATTTCACTGGGAAATATGCATAAAACTACTCAATTTACAGTTTTATTCGCTTTTCAAAATATATGAGTATAAGATGAAAACATAAATCACTTTAAAAATTGCTTTCAGGGAGGTTTGAGACATTTGTCGTGGGGAGGCCTGATATATGTATCATCTTCAAAAAATATTCCGTAGCTAGTTGGATAGGCCTACATGAAGGCGTCTTCACCATCCAACATATCAAAGGGATTTTTAAAAACCGTACAATCCCCATGTATTTAACGAGGCCGACTTTTCTTGTGTGGAAGTGACTAACTGACAATTTCCAGATTTTTCTACACCTATGGGACAAAAGCAAGCCAGTATCATTGCTGACCTACCTACTGAGCTGAATAATCCTCTCGATTACTCTCCCAGTACATCGTATCAATCCTCCCATATGTGGGGAGGCTTGAGACAGTTTGCATGTTTTTGTGTTCAACGTTCTGTACAGAATAAGATGTTTATGTTTTGCGACTTCTATATTTATTTTGTTGAACGATTAATTGAAGAATTATATAATATAAGAAAAGTCCTGCTTCTTCATATAATTCAGTTTCCAGAATAAAAATTCCAAAAAACGTATCAACCCTCCCCAGTCTCCCCTAATTCAAATATTTTCCAACGCAACCTACACCCAATTTCATTTTCTTTCCAATTCATGTCGGACCTTGATTACTACCCCTATTACTAATAAACATTTACCTCGTCTTCAATCTTCTGGTCGGCTCGTTTTATGGGGCCCATTAAGACACCTATAACGCTTCGTAAACTGCGGCAACCATCAGAGAAATCACCGTTGGATACAAGGCAGGGAGAAAATAAACTCGATAGTGGAGGGAGAGGGTGGAAGACCTAGGAAAAGTCTGCCCGCTCAGCGGAAGTGTATCAATAAAGTCGGGAAATCGGAGGAAACTCTATTTTTTCCGTTTTTATCGACTGCGTCGGTGGCCGCCTTTCCCTTGTCTATGGGAAAAAACCGAGCCGGCTTAATGGGGGTGAAACCACTCTAGGCGTAATCAAATCTCGCTCTTTTCGCGGCCAAAGGGGGCGAGGGTGCTACATCAGCGGTCTCTGGCGGCTGTCAGACGTTCTCGATATATTAATCTAATTGCCCTCTGCCTGCCGCCCTCGGTTATTTTCGGTTTTTCGCCCTCGGCATCGGGGCGTTTTGTTTCGGACGATTTGATTTCGTTTTTCGACTCAACGCCCCTCAATCTTTATCTGCCAAACGACTGTCGAAGTCAATCTCGTAACGTCAATATAGCCCTGTTTGTTATTGTCAATTTCATGTGGAATATCAATCAAATAATGCTTTTATAACTAATTTCGTGGGAGAGTATCCAATTTTTCAAATTTCACAGTTATTGACGAACACATTTAGTTTTCAAAACGGTCAAAAGTGCCTGAAAAACCTCTAAATAAACTGCTCCACATGACTTAGGGATATTGACTTAAATTGCAAAAAATATAGTTAAACTAATATTTTTGTGATGAAATTGCCCCCACGGGCATCAATAACAGCTTGACATCTTCTTTGTATACTACACACGAGGTTGTTGAACATTTTTTGAGGAATTTGGTTCCATAAACGAGGCAGAAGCTCTCTCAGATCATTTAAGGATTCTGGGGTAGGTTGATGTTTATCTAATCTTCTTTGGAGCATATCCCATGCATGTTCTATGCAATTCAAATCTGGTGAGTGCGGAGGTATTGGTAAATGTGGACTACAAAGCTCCTCGCGAGCATTCTCAACTATGGCTGCACGGTGTGGTCTAGCGTTATCGCCTGGAAATTGAAAAGTTTCACCAATAGCAGCGTGAAAATTTGGCACAACATTGTCGATGACATTCATTCATTGCTGTATCCCGTTACCGGGAATAAATCTACAAAAAGAAAAAAGAAAAAAAAATGGGAACAGACTTGTAATTTCTTAGGGCTAGTTGCGACTGTGTCAATGACATGCTCCCTATAGTGTGAGGCGGTCATATTCCCAGGACAAATGTGTAGATCTGTGCGCCCGTTGAAACATATCCCGGCCCATACCATAACACTACCCCCTCGGAATGGATGGACTTCTTGGGCATGGCGACGATTATGGGGGATTATCCATACCCTTAATCTGAAAATCGTCCATATCTGGATTCATCAGTGAAAAGGACACTACGCCATTGATCGTTCCAATTGTTATGTTGCCTTGCCCATTCCAGTTTTTGACGCTTATGGTCACGTGTTAATGGAACTCCTCTTAATGGACGTCTAGAACCTAGATTCACCTCTCTCAAAGGTCGTCTGATGGTTTCGATGGAAACTTGGACCCCATCTGCATTTTGAAGTGTATTCCGTAGCATTCTACACGTAGATGTAGGGTTTCTTCTCGCCGAAACGGTGATGAAACGATCCTGAGCAGGTGTTGTTTTTCGTCGCCCACCAAGCCTTGGTCTTTCCAAAACGGAACCTGTCTCCCTGAACCTATTCCAAAGTCGAGATATCACTCTTTGGCTGACTTGGAGCCTTTCCGCTACAACAACCTGAGTTGGGCCAGCCTGTAGCATTCCGATAGCCCTATTAGCCTCAGCGTTTGTTAATTTACGTCTTGGCATTTTCAGAAAACTCGTACCAAATCGGAGCCGTTGATAAACTGACTTAATTTCAAAATAAGAACATTCATGAAGCATATGCAAAGAACCAGACTTCAGAAAAAAGGCTACCAGATTGACAAAATGTCTCATACTGATTTTATTGGATCGATTCGAGTTGTTATTGAGTTTTAAATGATTTTACAGCGATTTCCTCGAAGATTATATATTTTTAAAAACGATTGAATACGATATCCCTAACTCTTGTGGAGCAGTATATTTACGATTCGAAAATTGCGGTGCAAAGTGCATCCACCCTCTAAAAACTTTATGATTTGAAAGTTGCTGTGCAAATTGCCTTCACCCGTTGATGACAATGGTTAAAAATCTGGTGCAAGCGATATGTTTTCCCTGCTGTCTATCACGTTGAATTCTCTACTCTCCGTTCACTAAATTTCAATTGCTCAAATTGTAACAACCTTCTGAAAACCTTTGAAAAAAATCATCCCATCTGATGGCTTCCATTCCTTGTTGCAGGTACGGCGCTGGCTACGACCTGGCGGCGAGAAGAAAAAACGCCACGAGAGAGTCGACAGCCACCCTCAAAGCGTGGCTGAACGAGCACAAGAAAAACCCCTACCCGACCAAAGGTGAGAAGATCATGTTGGCCATCATCACCAAGATGACGTTGACGCAGGTGTCGACGTGGTTCGCAAACGCCAGGAGAAGGCTGAAGAAGGAGAACAAGATGACGTGGGAGCCCAAGAACAAAACCGACGACGACGACGACGCCACTGTTTCGGACTCGGACGACAAAGACAAGGATGACGATGATAGGAGGGATGCTGCAGGTAGGCACTCATTCTTGAAGTACTGTACACGTCTATCCCTTCTATGAGTCGTTTTCCAACAAGAAATTTCAATCAGAACCAACTGATATGTCAGCTGTCAATTTCCCACCAATGTTGGATCTCACACTCAAGAATCAAGCACTCCTGTGACCTTTGAAAACCATGGCACACGTCGTCTATGCATTTGACAAGTGACATTGAAGTTTACGTCACATGAGGAAGGCTGACGTCATCATATTTCACCTTTAAATTAGAGCACCAGGGTTTTCAATGGTCCAGGAGCTTCTCAGCTTTGTAGCCGATTCCGAACCACCTTTTTGGTTGCAGATATACACGGTAGGATAAAATCGGAAAGAAGCAGGGGGCAGGATGACGACGACCTGCAGGACGACGACAGGAAGGACGACATCTTGGGCACTAACATGCACCACATCATGAGCAACGGTTACGGAATGAAACCCGAAATGAAGACCTCGGACTGTGGGGTACCTTTACCACCTAGCAAACCCAAAATATGGTCCCTTGCCGACACCGCGGCTTGTAAGACACCACCACCACCTCCCCCAGCTCAGCATCAGCAATGGCTAGGTAGGTAAACGTATTTTCTTGATAGTTACAGCGTTTCTCAAACTATTGGGAAGCTCTAGACTTGGCACAAGAACCTGTAGTTATTCCTCTTGCTTTTGACCTAAGTTCTCGAGCTCAGTCAGGCAGCCCAGTTAATTGTTGCAGGTAATAACGGTTTCGCTTTACCGAGTTCGAGGTACAGCACGGGAGGATTCTTACCTAGTCATTGTCAACAGGGCTTCCCGGATGTACAGACAGACACCCCGCCGCAAACGCCGCCCAATATGACGTTGCCCAGCGTCGCTGGTAACCTTACGCCCAGTCAAGGCGCCACCAACTGCAATGGCGGCTCTTCCACCTCCAGTAGCGGGTACACGCAGTCGGGGTTCCTGGGGGGATTCGCGAGGATGCAGGGCTCCAACCAACGGCCTTCGCCGCAGGCTGGTCAGAACATGACGCCGGACAACGCGGCCTTCAAGCCTTTTTACAAATCGTGAGTATCTTGCTCTAGTTTGGTTTATAGTTTGGGCGACCTTAAGGTCTATTGAGTCCCCCCATCAGAACTGTTCTAACAAGTACGCCATCTACAGCTCGTCCTCTATATCCAGAGTACCAGTGAACTCCGCATCATCTGATTGGGCTTCAAGGAGGCTGAGTCCTCATTCCTTCTATAATTTTCTAGTCCAAGACATTCTTTACGCAGGCTTTCTTTAACCAGGTGAACAGAAGTTTCTTCCTCTTCTTCACACAATCTACACTGGTCAGTTTCTGATAAGCCCATTCTGTGAGGAAGCCGGTGAGCTGAATTTTTTGGATGGCAACATGAGATTTGTGTGCAGGGGCGTTGTCCAGCAAAAACAAAACACCTTTGAATGCCTTTCCGCATCTTTTCTCTTTAATTTTTTCCCGTAGAGTGGTCAGTAATGTCAAATAGTAATCTCCGGTTATTTTTCTACCCTTATCCATAAAATCAATCATGATTACTCCATGTCAATCCCAAAAAACTGAAGCACGACCTTTTCCAGTAGATTTTTGGACACGAAACTTCTTAGGTTTTGGACAACCAGAGTTTCGTCATTCCATCGATTGTTGCTTTGTTTCTGGATCGTAGAAATGTACCCAAGTCTCATCCATAGTAACAATTCGGTTTAAGAAGTCTACATCGTTTTCAAATCGAGCACCGATCGAACGCGATGCTTATACCCTTGCACGCTTTTGGTCAACATTCAAACATTTGGGGATCTCTTTTGCAGCAATTTTCCTCATGTCCAAATTGACGTGAACTATATGGTGAACGCGTTCGTATGAAATATTCAGTGATTCAGTTATCCGTTTTAGCCCAATTCGACGGTCTGATAAAATCATGTATGCATCGATATTTTCGGGGACTGACACAGAAACTGGCCTTCCCGATCGGTCATCATCTTCAATGGAAAATTATCTCTTTTGAAGTTTGCAGTCCAATTTTTTACGGTCGCATACGTAGGACATTGATAACCAAGGGTATAAAGCATATCTTCGTAAATCTGCTTACCTCTTAACCCTTTTAAATACAGGTACTTGATGATGGCTAGATAATTCAATTTTTCGATTTTCACAATTTCGGTGGACATCTTCTTTCTTTTAATTTATTGCGTAACTTTGGTTTACTTTTTGACCTCAAACTTCACACTGACACTTCTAATGATTTATTGTTCGTTGTCATGGTAACGCAATACTTTTTTATGCATGGAACTAGTCTAGGCTAACTAGATATCAATACATCCTCGTAAAGATCCAGAGATGTGTAGTGTCTTAGATTTAGCTTGTTATTCTGAAGGGAATTTTGTTCCTCCAGGGGTGGCATAGCTTATTATGAAAATTTAGAATGGCTATATCTTTTTATCAGGGCCGAATCGGAAAAAATGGTATAGGAAAAAAGTGTTTCTCTCGACCTTAAGAATCTACTGTTAAAATATTTGTACGAGTCAAAGTCTCACCTAATTACACAAGCTAAGGCCCGGATATTTATAATTTCTTTGCGAAAATTTCATGGGAAATAGTTAACCGAACGAAAGAGGTTCGCGTTGACACCTCTAGGATATTTCAACATTCTCGTAGATGGAGGAAACGTTGCGCCAAATTTAAAACCGAGTGTTTCTCCCATTAGTGACATTTCACCAGTCGGATAGAATTTCCTGTAATTAGGAGCAGTTTATCAGTTGGTCGACCGGTTCTAACGATCCTCTCAGCCGTCGCAAACTACATTCATCTTTATTCTTTGCAGCTCCCAGAGCATGAACGGAGGTTTCGTGACGCCAGTCTAGAGTTCCTGAACACTCTTCCAGATGGGGCGAGTGCGAAGGTGCGTATGCTCATCTATGTTCGATTTAAAAAAAAAAAAATCGTGAAAATATCGAAATTTCTGATGATGAAAGGATTGGGACGAAACCTCCGACTCATGTTTCTTTCTTAACTCTTACCATTCAGTCTGTATCAAAATTTTAAGAGAAAAAAGTACTATAGCGTATATCGAACCCGCAATTTTTTCTATTATCAGCATATTTGTCGAGCTTCACTGTTTTATTTTTTTATTATATTGTTTATTCATCAGTGATTTGTCATGCTAACTTAGTACACAGCGTCCCACTTTGAAAATTACCTCCAAATCGACAATTTGTACGATTCAAACGTCACCTGTCATAATTTGAGGTTATGATCCCTAACTTAGCGATTCGATCTTGAGAATCGGTCAACCTGGCTAGGTTGGATCACATACAAACTCGCTTCACGCTGTTCCAATGTGGATTTCTGTAGGTACGGATGTTCGGTGTGAACCCACGCTCTCTCGAAAACTCTGAATGAGGAATGCCTACGTTTGCTATCGCCACCTCGGAGACATTGACAAATGACACGAGATCTCGATCGGTGAATGGTGCTTTCGCGAAGCAGGACCGTCCTTTGCGTTCGTTAATTAGCGAATAGGTGCTTTGTTGTATGTTGCAGGTGTTATGGGCGCACTGTCCTGGAGCACTTGAAGGACAACAAAGAATACATACATACATACATATAGGTTGAGCCTTCGACTAACAAATGTTTTAACTGAAGATTCTTGAGGTCATATGAAACACTTATTCATTCACCATTTTTTCTGAATCGGCTAGGTTTAAAAGATATAGGCTGTTGAAAAACCATAAAAAATGTTATTTTTAGCTTTATCTCACAAACGGTTTCATGGAATGAAATGAATTTCGGAATATAGTTCTTAATTTATTCGACGAATCTTTTTCAGACACAAAGTATCACGCACGTCTTCTAGTTTTCTCATTATGACAATGGTCATAATACAAATCACTTCACGTGTTTCGCTGCAATAACATCTTCAGGTGGATATAATGAAGTTTCATTCGTTTGCTGAGAGCGGCAAATGTTCGAAACTACATGAGTGTGTCTGAGTTCGCCTATAGTATACAAGGTGTTTCATAAACATCACGAATAAATTCGGTACATTGATCTCTGAGTTATTTGGAGTCGAAAAGGTCCTGTAGGTCTCTGTTCGGAAACGCTCTGTTTCCAAGATACAGGGCGTTGCATGTTCCTCGATTTTTTCGAAACGGCGGCTATTTTCAACAATTCTTATAATTTGAAATGCTCAATGATGGGATAAAATTAATTTTTCGAATGCTCTCGTATCACATGTCGTCGAAAATATCTATAGGAATTTGTTATTTATTCCGAATACATTCAACGCCTTGTATGTTGGAAAATAAGCATTTCCGGAAAAAGGCCTGAGAGAACTTCCCGACAGCAAATAATTCAGTGAACACTATCCTGAATTTGTTCGCAATGTCATGTTACCTTGTGTAGAGACTAAAGATTTTCGTAGTGTTTCCGTCAACTGTCTTTGTAATCTAAAAATATTGTTCTGATTATGGAATGTATATTTGAGAAAACGACGTGTACTTAATCGAAGATAGAAAGTATAAACTGCAAGTCGAAATTTTAGGATATTTGCGTTTTTGTGTCAATTTTCTAACGAAGTATGTATATGTAGAGTTTTTCAGTTAGGTTAATGAGATCTTAAAGAAATTATGTACCTATTCATAGGCCAAAAATGCCATACCTATTCGAAAACGTGATTTTATGAAGAACTGTAATTCTGTTATATGTCACATTGACTTCTAGAAAACGTCTTCCTTCTATCTCGGCTAAGGGAAAGTACTACCTGTATCATCCCAAAGACGTTGACTTGCCATTCTGACTGCTCTTCACACCGAATGTTTCAAAAAATTATCTTCTACTGACGTGTTCCATAATTTCTGGATCTTTGTCGAATAGTTCCAGTGGTGAAGTATCACACTTCGGCTAAAATTGAGTGAATTGGCCATTTGGACCTGTAAGTGCTCAGTTGGCATCGTCATGGGATAAACCTTACCTCTCCTACGATCTTATTGAAAACTGGAGAGAAAATGATCAAAATATGAATTTATGACGCTCATGGACGAAAAACAATGATTACACTCGATAAAAACTTGCTGCACGCTGAACTTCCATGATCGTTATGATGACATTTAATTCGAAAAAAAATATCGTATCGAAGTGATACGCAAAATATGCATCTCAGGAAACCATGGATATCCTTGACTTTTGAGAAGAAGTTTGCTAGGATAGTGACGGAAGTGACAGCACACCGTTCGTATCCTTGCAGGTGACAGTCACACATATGGTATCTGGGAAATAACCTAGATTTCCTACTTTCAGAATAGATAGTTCAGGGCTCTCAAATTATACTAGCTTTTGAACCAAATTTCATTCAAATTAATCGTATATAGGACTGAAAAGTTGAAAGGTTAAAATAATAATGATAGTGAAAGCTCCAGTCATTTCATTTCGGAAACCAAAAACCCGGCCCTGTCCCCGACCAAACAAGCTTTCGGTGAACCAGCGTACTCAATCGGATAAACCTGTCCTGATTGCCTGCTGAGAGCCCATTGTTTTAAATCAATATCCCCTTCACACACACCCTTTCTATTAGACAACAACGCGCATTCATCCTCTGACTTATTGTGACCGTCTTGACGCCCCCACACGCCCCTCCGCCCCCTGCCGTCATTAAATGCGGACAATTAGGAGGTCGCGGCCGATACCATCGCAGTACCTATACTTCCTGTGCCCGCTTCGAATATCTATGTCAGCGACCAGTCCTGACATAATGGCGTTATCTGGAAAACCGTGCGTGGATTTTAGGTTACGTCGGGAGTGTTTTTCAATGGTTTTGGTATACGCGGAACCGGTGTCGACGTGAGATATTGATCCGGTGTGGTTCGATAGAACCGGTATTTTTTCTGTTCAGATCCAGATCGATAGGGTTTTATTGGGAGGAGTGAATGAATGGATGTGAATGGTACCTTCGGGTCTTGTTTGTATTTTCGGTGTTTCCAACAGGTTATGGGCCCATATATTAACCTTATCTCCCTTGGCGGGGATGGACAAAGATGATTCGATAATAAAATGCGTACAATATAAAAAGCTATACTGAAATGTAAGATTGTGGATGATTGATAATTCTATTAGATGGCAGAATCGAGTTTATTGGGTTCACAATATAAAGCATAGAGATTATTTTAAATCGGCTACTGCGATGTTAATGATTGACTCTTGAAAGTTTACCTGATGGTTAGAGTTTGGGGTTTTCGAAATAACGTATAAAAATTTGCAGCGTTCTTATAGAGACATGAATATGTAATTGCAAAAACGTTCAAGGGTGATTCCTTGTCTAAAAATAAGCACGAGCTTAGATACAGACCCCTAAGGTAGGCATCTGAAGAGCAATTTTTTTTTCTTAGTGACCAGAAAACCAACAGAAATTGAATTGAGCAGGTGCTATCTTTGAGGAGCTCTATTGGTCCAAACTGCTATGTCTCGTTATCCGCGAACTAACCAAACGAAAGTAGAATAATTTTACCGTGCCAATACAGGGTGATTCTCTGACTCGTACATTTTTTTCCTCTACCATTTTATCCGATTTGACTCTGATAAAAATATGTAGCCATTATGAGTTTTCATAATGAGCTGTGCCACCCCTGGAAAACAAAATTACCTTCAGAATAACCAGCTAAATCTGTGACACTACACATCTGTGGATCTTCTAAACAGAGTTGCATTCAGCCAAAGTACCCAACTTTCCGAATATCACAGATATTTTTTATTTTTGAACATCAAATTACTCGAAAACGGTGCATTATACGAGAAAATATGAAGAATTCTTCCATTTTACAAAACGTTCAAATATTCATTAGATAGCGTTCAACTCAGTTTCAAGAGTTCTTTGAATTTTTGGTATTTTTATGGTACGTAATGGTCATAATGAGAAAACTTTAAGACGTGGGTGATATCTTGTGTTCGAAAAAGATTCAACAAATAAATGAAAAACTATATTCTGAAATTCATTTCATTCTATAAAACCGTTTATGAGATAGACTAAAAATAAGATATCGTATGGTTTTTCAACAGCCTGTATCTTTTAAACCGAGCTGATTCGGAAAAAATGGTAAAGGAGAAAAAAGATTCTTTTGCCTTCAAGAATCTACTGTCAAAATATCCTTACGAGTCAAAGACTCACCCTGTATAATACTCTTAACCCTCGGGCTAGATCGGAAAAGACCAACAGAAGCCAGTGGAAATTGAGATTTTTTTGACATTTACCAAACGCAAATGTTAAAATCCACGTCATTGACAAAAGTGAGGTTAGAATCGATCTTGGACAGGGGTGGGTAGTACTGATTCGACTCATAGAGTAAAGATTAAAGCTTTTGGCCTCGGTTTTTATTAAACTCATGTCGTTATAGTTTTTCCGATGGTCTACTAGTAACATGAATGCTCCATTCTTGTATAAGGAAATGATTTTGACACAAAAATGTCGTTGGTTCCGCCAATAATTGTTACTTTCCGATGAAAATCCCTGTAAGCCTCTCGCTCTATGCATGAAAACTCACACTTTTATTCTTCACCATCAAATAGCAAAACCGTGTATCCATGAATCCGCCACTAATGACTAAATTCTCTTTTTTTTTTCAGGTGAGAGCGCCTATGAACGAGAACCGGGCAAAGTGCAACGAAATATCATTCAGGGGTGGAAATCAAGGTGCGCAGCACGTTGACAATTGCAAAATCTGTTGTATATTCGTGTGAAGGCATTTATTTATATCTGTGATAATGAACAAAGCAAACTGCTTGCCGCTACAACCGGCGGCATGGACTTTTTGGGTAAAAAATTGTAAAAGACGAATTTCGTCGGTATGTGCAAGTGACAGTCAAATCAAATATACAACCATCCGCTGTTAGACGGAACATTAAGTAAGAATTGAGAACAAACCTTGTGATTCCCAGATCTTCACGAATAAAATTGTTATTGTAATTTTTACGATTTCTCTAAAACCATAGCGATCGGACCAGTGTGGTTGCTTCAGATTGACTGTTTTCAACTATTTTATTGTTATCGATTTTTCTTTTATTAAATAAATTGTTGTAAATAAAAGTACCATATCACAAATTTGTAATAAAATATGTTATTGAAACTAACGTTTTGTTGTCATTTCTAGCCCTAAATTATTGTACAGTATTGTATTTGTAAATAAGTCAGTGTGTATAGAAGGATTCAGATACTATTATGATTGTCTTAATTGAAATATAAAAAGATTTTAACAAATGTGTTTTATTTGTTTATTAAAAATCGATGACGAAACTTTCCAGAAAGCAGACCTCCAGTCGTCTTTTCGATATCATTGATATCGTTTGAGTAAATTTAAAGCGTTGTTAGAAAAATTACGATTGACATTCATTTTATCACCCAATCTTTTCGTTTTACTCGTTCAATTTAATATTAATATACCTATACTTACTCTAAAGAAGAAGTCATAATCCAGGAATGATGAATTTTTTTTTTGTTGAAACACTTTGATTGGAATTTATTCAACATACTTGATATAATAATGATAATATTGCTGGAGAGGAATTTGCATTGAAAGGTGAGTAAAACTACGAAATAGACTAAATACGAATGCCGTACAGTCGTGTATTCGAAGAAGCTTAGTGTCTTTCCTTTCATGCTTCGAAGTTGAAGTAAGACGTTTACCAAATTTACAATAAGTACCTATGTATACCAGAAATAATCGTACAAGATTCATAAATCCCGCCAAATTAATAACAATCCAGATTCCTGAAATATACGCACGTTTCCATAAAGGTTGATCAGGGAGTTAGCCCTAGGCCCGGATCTATATAGGGGAGGGAAAACTTGGTGTCTGCCCTGGTGCCAGTTTCAGAGGTCGCCAAAATCCACAGTATATGGTAGAAAAAACATACTTCTACCAAGTTCTTAGCATCCGTCGTACGTTCGAATGAATTCCAAGGATGAAATGTAATAATTTGAGATAGTATCATGCTGACAGGGTTCCTATTTTCCTATTTTGGAAAAACATAAATTCTTCATTCTTCGGAATCTTCTTGGTGAGTGTATATTCTAACAAAACAACACCTCGATTTTCTGGCTATGAGTTGAAAATGTGAAAAATCGGAAACGTCAATTTCTGAATCGAGAGAGAACAACTTTTCCGTTCTTTGCATCCCCGTAACTGCAACCCCTAACAGGGGTGAGCACAAACCCTTCATTTTGAATATGGATGAAGGGTGTTGCTTTACCTCATGTTGAGGAACTTATCGAGTAATATCTTATCCGGAAATTTCGCTTCAAAATTTCCATCGATAACGAAATGACAGGTAAAATAGTGGAACTTTTGTGATAAGTTTATCAAATGCTGGAAATGGGCACCATTCACTTTCATGCAGTAATATAAGTTCTGCAGAAAGCGTTGACGTATATTACTAAAGGTTTCTGGTGTAATTTGACAATATTCATTAATGATCCGAGCTCACAAATCATCCAGTGACTCAGGCTGGGTAGCGTAAGTCTTGGATTTCAGGTGACCCCATATAAAAAAGTCCAGTGGAGCCAGATCAGGTGATCTGGGTGGCCACTCAATATATATATATTCTTTTGATATAGAGCATTACAATCTTGAAAAGCAAACAATAATTATAGCATGTGTATGAGTTACAGTTTTAGCAGAGGTTAGCGTAACGGGGTACCATACAAATTGGTGTATGATACAAGAGCTTAGGGAAAAACCTCAGTAAAAAAACCCTTTCTCCCCGTGAGTGTAGTGGATTGTAATTGTTCACGAAATAAGCTGAAATATTCCATATTGAAGGGCATCTCGCACTGCAAAAAGTGATTCTTTCTCCAACAAAAGGAAAATCCAGAAAGTCTTCTCCAAGAGACCAGAAACTTTCATCTGAAAATAAAGAGAAAACAAAAGCAGAAAAACGTAAAATAATAAAATTAGATTCAATATGTCAGATTGACCTAAAATTGACAACCCAATTCAAAAAAGATTCGGAAACTGCATGTATAGCTCTAAAACCATCCTGAAATTTATAAATTGGACAATGATTAACTAGATGATTTATGGTTTCTTCTGGTTCCCCGCATTCACAGCTAGGGCTTTCAACTGAATTCCACCTGAAAAGCATGCTATTGCCACTCAATATGTCTCCTTCTTCCAATCCGGGCGTAAGGAAAATTTTCATCTAAGAACTGACGCACCTGTAGAACGAAATGAAATGGTGCGCCATCTTATTTAAACTGGATAAATGTCGTTCTCCAATAGATCTAAATAAATTTTTCTAGTGAGATTACCGGTTTTATAACCGGTATAAACTTTATTTATATAAAGTTTCCATGAATACCCGCCCAAACATTTAATTTTTGGGGAAGCTGAGTATATGCACCTCGAGAATAATCTTGAATTTTCATCTGACACAGTTATGCAGGTTTACAATGCCGTTTAGGTAAAATGAACACTGGTTCGAGAAACAGACATCCAATGTGTAGTTTTGATTACCGTTAATCATTTCACTGAATACTTCGATCAGGATCATCCTCATTCAGTTCCTGAACCAATCGTGTCTTATAAGGATGGAATTCATGTTGTTTAAGGACTCTCACGATTGTTCTGCGTGAAACACCAGATAGAGTCATTCGGGGTAATTGAGCGCAGTGGGTAAGTGTGCGCAGTGCGTATATCTCGAATATGCAATGTATGAAAGAGGGGTTCATTTGGGTGAAGCAAGGGCGCAGAATCGCCATATTAGTTTTTCATAGGAGTGCGCCGTGCCACGTTTCTTTAACTTTTTATTTGCAATCAATCAAATTCACTAGTTTTCTTGTTAATTTTTAGCATCTGTGCACATTCTGCCAGGTCCAAGTTCCGAATCCCTCAGTGTTAAACAATATTTTATTCGATCATGGACATATTAATCTTATTATATAATAAAAAATTTTAGGTTCTCTTAGCTGCTCAACTCTATAAGAACGTCAATTCAAATTTTGGCTTACTGGGGAAAGTGTGCCCGGGTAAGTGTGCGCATAGATTCATTATATGGGCATTAGTTCAGTGAGGAATAAATTATGACATTGTTGATTTTCTTGGTTAAGACTCGATCAATATTGTCCTATTTGTTCAGAAAAATATGAAGAGCCACCAACAGGGGAATGTATCAAGTGTTGTGTTCACCAGGAATTGTGGCACGAACAATAATGCACTGCTTGTAAAAAGGCGCTTCTGTATTGACAATAAACAGCATTTCTCTAATATTGTAACATTTTGATGACATTATTTTGTAATTTGTTTTGATTGTGTGGTTCACTAAGCACTGCGTTTACTTACCCCGTGAGGGTGCGCACACTTACCCGCAATACGGGGCATGTGAACGCACTCCGACTTTCTCTATTAAATTCTTTTTTGCGGAAAGAAAACGTTTTTGTTTGTTTGCTTTTTGATTTTCTTTTATAAATTAGAAAATTCTCTATCTTATGAATATGTTTTAATTTTCCTAGCTTCAACATTTGAAACAGGGTATGGCTTGAAAGGCGCACAGTTGCCCCGAATGACTCTACATCTGACAATTTTCTAATACTAAAGGTCAGATCTATTGCTACATGACCTGAGACAGCCACGTCCCTCGCTTCGTCTCTTTCATGCACCCTCTTTTTGTTTTCGACTGACCGTCTGTTCCGATATTCCTGAACAGTACTGTCAGTATTTCAGAGACGATGCCTATTGGCCCAGTCGTTCGAATTCTATTGTTATTCGATTGCTGGCCAGTAAAACCAGCAATATCGGAACAGGCCCTGAATCAGTAGCGTCAAATTTGGCAACCAGTTGCACAACGTAAGCAGCAGCTGATTTTAAAGTCGGAAAATCAAGGTGTTGAGTTTCCGTTGGACCATCCTGTATATAGATTAAATGAACACAGATGGACAAATGCATATAGAATATTCAAACAGACCGTATCGCAATTCGAACGATTTCCTCCGGCCAACTACATCCTCGATCTTCCACATGCTCCACGGCGCAGCATCCGTATATCACAGACGCGACACCCTAACATCTTCCCAGATAAGACTATCACTTGTCAATTTGAGAGTTATGAGGGGAGAGCTCATTAGCGGCTCTTAACTACGAGATAAGTCCGTATCTCATTAATATATATTAGCGTCAAAGGGTAAAGGAGATTGTGTACTCTCACACATGCCTCTACAGAAGACGAGAGATAGAGGTAAATCATAGTGTTTAGTCGCCTTCATTGTAGGCATTAGCGAGACAAAATCTGGAAGGGAATTAGAGATTGGAGTTACGTCTGATTGAATTATGGGCTCGGCGGAGACTAATTATGTAATGAGAGGTTTGTCGTTGGTGCTTATTAGGCTCGATAAGAATCATATCTCCCTGATAGTATGCATCCTAAGTGGTTGGACCTAAGAGATGATTTATGAGGAAACTTTTAAGGGAGAATGATTCTGTGACAATGTTTTCGATTAAAAATGAGGATTATATGTTGATATGGAAAATACGGGGTGTTTGCTCAGGATGCTGCAAAAATACAGGTAATTTCTCCGAAAAAATGCGTCAAGACGGAATGATTGCAAAGATTTATGCATATATAGATTCATTACTAAAAGAGTTGCTCTTTTAAAGCATGTATCTCCGACGATTTCTCTGGGAGATTAGCGTGTCGAAAGTTAACCTTTTCCCAAAAAAATGAGATTAGTTGAAAAATCGTCAAGACCGAACGTTTGCACTGACCTCGATGAAATTTCGGGATTTATTACTAGAAAAGTTGCTCCTTCAGAATATTGATCACATTTAGATCTATGATGATTCTCACGAGAGATACGAATGTCAAAAGTTTACCTTCGAAAATTTCCCGAAAAGGTGAGGTTAGTTCTCTTACGGTGACTATCGAAAAATTTCCAAAAAGATGGAATCCATGAAATGAACGTCAAGACCGAACGGCTGCATGGAGCTCCATAAAATCTTCAAATTTTTAACTAGAGGAGTTGCTCCTTTAGAATATTTATAACATTAAGATATACGATGATTTGGTAGAAACGCGTGTCAATAATCAACTTTCAAAAAGCTCCAAAAACGATGGTCTTAGTTAATAAATCGTCAAGACCGAACGGTTGCACAAACTCGAAAAAATTTAACCCTATGAGCCGATCTTGTGCGATGGTTTAGCTCTTGATCTTCCCCCATGAGTATTATTTGCAGCACACCATTAGTACGACAGTGATTCTAAGCTCTACTAACTACACTATAACACTATAACCCGGAAATGGTTAAAAACTTCTTGTTGAGTTAAACCATTGAGTGTTAACAAATTGTCAATAATGTGTCAGAAGTTTTTTGTATTTCATTCTCGTTTTTTCAATTTTCTACTGAATAACCTTTGGTATATCTATGGGAGATGATTCCCCAATATAAGGGTCCTGTAGCGTTCCCCGAACAACTGAAGAACAGAAGAATCATCACTTGGAAGACTGGACCTGGTCGAAAGACCCTCCCAGTCAAAAGCAAGATTTGGCTATTATTAATTTGAGTACTGAAGGCATTTCTAACGACGAGGGTGATCCTCCACCAAGATCAGTAAAAGGTTTTTGACGCAGAGATGACATTCCTCCCAGTGCAATAGAAGAACAAGTTATGTACCTATAATTATTTATTTTTTTCTTCATTTATCATCAAGTCTTCGAATAAGTTTTGATGAAAGCTTTATTATCCACTTTTTTCCTCGTTTTCTGCTCTGTTTCTTTGTTTCAGATATTATTTCGAAATAGAAAGAGGATAAAGAAATTTTTATGTCAATGGAAAAGAAGCCCTTCAGTATTGAAAGCTTATTCTGTAAACAAATTTGTCATCACTACACGGGGAGACAGGGTTTGTTACTGAGGTTTTTCCCTAAGCTCTTGTATAATACTCCAAATTGCATGGTACCCCGTTACACTAACCTTTGCTAAAACTCATACATATGCTTCATTGTTTGATAACCAAAAATGTATTGCTTACATTCAAAAGGATATATATAGTCGAATAATCGAAGTTTAGACCTTCCTGTAGCCTCTGAGTACGCAGTCAACCTCAGTTCAGTATTTAATACTTAATGTTGTCACCAATATGGTGATTCTACAAGATGAAAGGCTCCTAAAGGCATGTTAACTAATGGCAATTAATCCACAATTGATACTACACAATACCACTGAGTTGCAATAGTCCATTATAGCTCATACAACTATACAAAATATCATAGCCATTAGGTGTCATGAGGACCATATTTTTTGTGCGTGTGTACATACGCCTTTCCACGTGGTACGTGGTACGTACAGCAATACTGAAAATATGATTCAAGAGGAAACATGAGTTTTTCCCCGAATATCAACTTATTATCTAGATTTTAGAGAACAGAATATATAATCAATTAGTATTTTTAATCCAAACTTCCTTCAACTTTTCGTAGAATTCTGATCGTAGTTTGATAAGGAATAGTTAATAGAGAACCAATTTGATAAACTGTCCTTATCTGATCTGTAAACAAATTTCTACTGAACACATTAATAAACCTAGGTAACTATGTATAATATCTCTGTCTGCACCAAGATCTCAACTATCCTTGTCCACCTCTTCGTAGCACAAATGCCACATCCTAACCTCGACAATCCGAAAAGTCAACCCGCGTTCCCATCCAAATGAATCATCTCGAAACATAAAATACAACATCCAGCGCTCACTACGTGAAACATCATCTCCCAGTGGTCGTTTATTTTTCCACGGGCCGATTGAGCAATCTTGTCCGTATATTACCAACAAGACAAATGAAAGGAATAAACAACAGTCCGTATGAATATAAATAACGAAGAAACTAAGCCACGACTAGAAGATACGCCGGGGAACATTCCAGCCAGAACAATGGCAACGGATTATGAACAAGGCATCCGGTACGGTGCCACAATCGCAGTGGGTATCGGGCTTTAATTTCAATTTATCGAAGCAGGTGGCGATCGAAGAAGACATAAATACGGAGATATTTGTTGCGAAATGGAAAGGGTAAGAGGAAACTGTTGAATACAAATTAGGAGGAGAAACAAACGCTTCGTGAGGGGACAGAAGGACCCCTGTGCCTAACAGCGGGGGTCTGGACCGGGCCTTATACCCTTGGAGAATTCAAATTCCGACTATCATCGGACTACGTGACAATGAAGATTGTGGTGTTTATGCATTATCAGCTTGAACCTGCAGCTCCACTCGAGTATTATTTCATAGCACAACACTAGTTAAGATACACGAGGATGTATTGATATCTAGTTATCCTAGACCAGTTCCATGCATAAAAAAAATATTGTGTTACCATAGCAACGAACCATAACTCGTTGGAAGTGTCAGTGTGAAGTTTTTGGTCAAAAAAGTAAACCAGAGTTACGCAATAAATTAAAAGAAAGAAGTTGTCCACCGAAATTGTGGAAACCGAAAAATCGCCATCATCAAGTGTATTTGAAAGGGTTAAGAGGTGAGCAGATTTACGAAGATATGCTTAATACACTTGGTGATCAATGTCCTTCGTATGCGACCGTGAAAAATTGGACTGCAGCTTCAAAAAAGGTAAACTTTCCATTGAAGCTGATGACAGATCAGGCCAGTTTCTGTGTCAGGCCCCGAAAATATCGATGCAGTTCATGACATGATTTTATCAGACTGTCGAATTGGACTAAAACGGATATCTGAAGCACTGAATATTTCATACGAAAGCGTTCATCATATAGTTCACGTCAATTTGGACATGAAAAAATTGCTGCAAAATGGATTCCCAAATGTTTGAATGTTGACCAAAATAGTGCAAGGGTAGAAGCATCGCTTTCGATATGTGCTCGATTTGAAAACGATAGACTTCTTAAACCGAATTGTTACTATGGATGAGACTCGGGTACATTTCTACGATCCAGAGACAAAGCAACAATCGATGGAATGGCGACACTCTGGTTCTCCAAGACCTAAGAAGTTTGGTGTCCAAAAATCTGCTTGAAAAGGTCGTGCTTCAGTTTTTTGGATTGCCATGGAGTAATCATGATTGATTTTTTGGATAAGGGCAGAACAATAACCGGAGATTACTATTCGACATTACTGACCACTCTACGGGAAAAAATTGAAGATAAAAACGCGGAAAGCTATCCAAAGGTGTTTTGTTTTTGCAGAAAAACACCCCTGCACACAAATCTCATGTTGCCATGCAAAAAATTCGAGATTTGGTCTTTGAATTACTAGAACATCCCCCTTATTCACCAGATTTGGCTCCATCCGACTATCACATCTTTCCTAAACTGAAAAAAGTTTAAAATGTCGTAAATTTTCTTCCAACGAGGAGGTAATAAAAGCTTTGGAGGTCTAGTTTGCAGAGCAAGAAGAAACATTTTTTTGAAAGGTCTAGAGACGTTGCAGGTTCGCTGTAATAATTGTATCCAATTAAGAGGAGAATATGTTGAGTAATAAAATATTTCGACATTGAAATTTTGTTTAGTTCTATAGTAGGCTAAGAATTTTTCAATATATCGTCGTATACCTAGCTTATGTCTATTACAATTAAAAAGATTCACCTTTTTTACATCAACAAATGGCTTACAGAATTTCATATATAAAATTATGTTCCTTATGAACTGAATAATTTACAATCCTAATGTGTAAAAATATCAAAAATTTCTCTTTCATCAGGCTGCTACCTTCCTGTAGCCTTTGAGTACCAGTCAACCTCAATTTAGTATTCAATACTCAATGCTGTAACCAATATGTTGATTCTACGAGTTGAAAGGCTCCCAAAGGTCTGTTGAACTAATGACAATTAATCCACAATTGATACTACACGATACCACTGAGTTGCAACAGTAATAGCTCATATAAATACAACCACAAAGAAAAAATTCCATAGCCATTAGGTGTCATGAGGACCATATTTTTTCAATATCAAAAATTTTTCTTTAATCCGGCTGCTTTATGAAAATGTTCGATCTCAAGAGTATCTGTAGGTATGGATCTGGTAAGAAAATTGTGGTTTCGAAGCGTGAACATTCATATCACACACATATCTCTGTCCTGTTCAGTTTTGGCCTTTAACAAAGGCAATAATATATTCAAAATTATATTAAAACACGAGGACCGAGATACGCATCACGAACAAGGCCGAAATTGATCATTAGTCAACGGCGAAATAAACTTGTCTTTTGAAGGCGGTCACATATAAAATATAATAAATGCTAAATGGCCTAAACAGTAAATTTACAAAAGATAAAGCTAGATACATCTGTAGATAAGCGTGACAGAGGTTATAGTTAGTCAAACAATAAGGTAGTCAGGTCTGGAGATCCATAAATCGGCAGGAAATGGCGGGGTGGACAGTGCTGCCCCCTGCGGGCAGTGGCGGCGGGTACCCCATGCGGCGAGGACTCGTGACTGCCGTTGCGCTATCTCAGAATTATTCCAGGGTTGTACCTCGGATTATTCTCGTCGAAAAAATCAGTTTCACCATGAATTTCCGATGTGGTATGAAAGGGGGTATACAAGACAAGAATTCTTGATGACAAACTTCGGAAAAAAATAAAGAAATTTAAAAAATCTTGTCTTGACGTTTACTTGACATATAAAAAGTAGTCTAGACCCAAGAAATGTCAAGATCTTGAAATTTCTTGAATAACCAGTGACACCGTACATGCTGAATTTTAAATTACATATCTTCTTTTAACTTTACCTATTACTATTGTCTATCGAGACGCCACTGCTAACGGACCCAGTACTGTCAATTGAACTTGACTTTGCCACCTTCTACGTCATCATCCTTCCAATCAGCTTTGAACTCAGTTGCAAGTTCTTCTTTTACCTACTCTTGATCATCACAAAGTGTTATAGCGTTATTTGACCATAAGTGACATTGACTTCTCAGTAAACAGAAAGTCTGCTGAGCCATTTGGCTCCGATTCTGACTTAGAATATTCATTAACAAGCAATTGAGAGAAACCTAAGTTTTAGTAAAAATTTAAAAGGATCAGTGAAACTAAAGCGACTTTGACTAATGCTAGTGATAATGATAAATCTGCATTTGCAACCGTAGCTGCTAAAGCGGCAACAAAAGGAAAAAACAGCAGCCATTCACCAATGCAAGATAGTGGTAGGTACCAGTGGCAATACTGACAGAAAGAAATTCTGTTATTCTTTCGAAATTCCGGTGGACACAAGTACAAATGGCGAAAATAATAAATAAGCTTAAATTATAACACGTTTTCATAAACAAAAAAAGTGTATGCCTGAAAATAAGAATTGTAAATCTAGATTCCAGTTGGAGTTTCAACAAGATTATCATTGATTATTATTATTTCTACGTTTGAACGTTTTTTTTGGCGATTAATGTACTTTAGACTGGGTTTCTACCTTGACCTTGCCCTGTCGCATGTGTGGCTAAGCTCCTCGCACTTATCGCCCTCTAACTCGAAAACGGTCCAGAGTATGTGAAATTGCTTCAGACAAAAGTTGTATAGAATTTTATTATCTACAACTTTCATAATGAATACAGAACGATGAGAGGTTCAGGAAAGGAGATATTTAAAAAAACTCCTTGTTATCATCTCGAAACAGTCAGATTAAGAAACCCCCTCCCCTAATTAATGTCAGATTAACCATCTGTATGAAAATATGACAAGTTTGAGTGTACAAGTAACGATTTTTTTGCATTTTCAAAAGACCGCTATAAAGTAGCTTCCTTAGGGTCCAATTAACATATCTCAAATCTGAGATGCCGGAATTTTTTTTTACCATTTCGAACTCTTCCGTACGGCCAGACCCACCACGCAAGCTTTCAGATTAACATGCATTTATTATAAGAGATACGTAGGGCACAAACAATATCTTAATCTGACAGGCTCGAGTATGTAAACCTGACGATTTTTTTTACATCTTTGAGACCTTGCAGACGCTTTCCCCGTGGTGAAAGAGCATACATCATAGAACCTTTTTTTCCTTCTACCATCTTATCTTCAAAATCCAGTAGTAAATCCCGATTAAGCATCGTCGGCTCCCCAACTATATAGAATTTTATGCTTCTATGTTGTGTCAGGCTATGAGAAACTTTGGAGATCACTTTCATTGCAGATATTTGAAAAGAAGACAAATTTTCCAATATGGAATGCATCACTTTTCAGCAAATTTTGTAAACTCGGTGAATTTATCCAATTTGTTTATAATTCGGCGTGTTAGTCTTAATCTCTCCGCAAATTCATCCAAAATCTACCTGATCGAAAGAATTTACATACCTCTCATTCATGAGCTGGACTACTACTTCATAACATCATTCGCGAGAGAGAAATAAGTACAAAAAATTGAAGAAATCTCACAAAAACGAAAAGTGAAACAGTCCCCAACATCTGCCGGTCAGAATTGAATAAACCAACCCCTAATATATCCCTGCCGAGGACCGCAACCCCACAATAAAAACTGTATATACACCCCGCGGTTTTCAATCGACAAAACCCGAATTGCGTTATGTAAATTCCACGAAATTGTTAGATGTCGAAAATTTATAGCTGATCCTTCCCGGTAGTTGACTCCGAGAGGGGTGCGGCACTCCAGAAATGGGGTGTTGACACGACTTTGTCATATTTAACACGAAATACTTAATCTTCGCTTTGTTTTTCACTAGATGCACGCCATAAAAACGTTTCGAGGACTGTTGAACCGCCTAAATAGCGGTTCTCGATTTCGTGACGTCGCGTACTAGGATATAAATTCGGTTTAAAAGTTGGAGTGTATTAGCATAATGTATCAGGGGATCTAATTGTTTCCGCCATTTGAAAAAAGATGGCTCCACCAAGGGATCTTGAAATTTTTAGATATAAAGCGTAATATTCTAAGTTTGGACATCTGGTATGGACGTAACTTTGAGGAATGACATATGACTGACTCGGTATTAGAATCACATGATTTTTTTCCCAACAAATGGTTCAGTTTTTGCTGACTTTCTAATCAAGACAAGACAAGAATTTTTATGTCAATACCTAGATTTCTTGAAATATCTTTTCTAATCATAAATACTCTAAAACGTGTTCATTCGGGAAAGCAATAACTTATTTTCACATGGAAACACGTTTTTTTTTTGCTAGAAAAATGTGAATTGAAAATAATTGCTTCGAACAACATTTGTAGAAAATGTTATGCTTTACAACTTTTGTAATGGATGGGAAAACATTTTGAAGCCCAGGAGAGAAGATAATTCAAAAAAACTGATTTTTGTGACCTTTATGACCAATTTGTATTGTTTCGGCTTGCTGAAACTGTCAGATCATTTTTTGTGTTATTCTTGAATGATTAGGTTCAAAATAGGGAAAAAAGACACCGTGCCCGAGAATGTACACGTGACTTTTTTTTGGCGCCCTCCCACACATTTTCGTCACGCTTAAATTGTCAGATTAAGAGAATATATCTTTTTCAACATGTAATTAACGACATATATCTCTCTGACACGCTCGAGTATGTACAATAATCTTTTTTTTTTTTACTATTCTTACAGGCTGTCCTATAGACAATTCCCCCTATATACAGGTCTAATTTTTGGTAGAGATAGGTACTCTAGAGGGTGAAAGTTATCTCCCGTTATATTATTCTGACACGGATCTTCAAAAACCTGCAAACGCTTTCCCCACCGCTCCCCAACTAAAGGGGATGAAGAATATTCGATTCCAACGGCCTGTCCCGTACAAAACCCGGCCGGTCCACTTCAGCATCAATGGCTGTTTACAATGCGCAAGATAAATGATCTACGATCTCCATTTATCGTCGATCAATGATATAAATTGAAGTATAAATTGACCAAATACGATTATATATTTTAATTGTACGGACAAGTGGTCAAATTAATGAGAGTGTTGCGGTGCCCACGCGCGCCGCAGGTAGGACAGAATCAGTTTTGTTCCCCCTCGGGGGGGCACCGGGGGGTACGTATGGGTCCTCGCAGTCTTCATTGTTTCTACGCGGCCCGTTTTGACAGCCGTTATTGATTCCCGCGTTTCTAACATCACATCCAATATGGTCGATCTCTGTTACGTCCCTATATAAGTCATGATATTGACTCGTTTCGTAGACGCGACATTCCTCCGTAATGATTCGTTTATTTATGGCGTTTTCTTGGTCGAGAAACCGGGAAACGCCGGTCCGTTATCAATCAAGAAGGCTGGGATATTACCTTCGTTTCCCCCCGTCGAACCACGGTTCGGCCGTCTGTCAAATTTGACATCTGTCAATGTCAAATTGATGAATGTCATTGAATCGACTTGCACTTTTATGTTGATCGCTCAGCTCGAGGAGCTCAGCTTGAAATATTTCTAAATGAGAACCTGAACTAGATTTTCACTAGGATAAGTTATAATCACTACATGTGTTTCGATATCGCAACACATCTTCAGGTTGATCAACGCAAAGATATTTGTTTTAAGGATGACGATTGCACTTTTCTAATATAGAGAGATGTACAAGAATTTTGTGTTTCATTCGCATTGTTCCCGTATCAATTTTCCTTTTTGAGGTAATTTAGGTTACATTTATCAAGGATATCGTTCTGTCCAATTATAATTGGGAACCGGCCTGAAAGTTGATCAAATATCCAATCCTCCACATTTAGCTGGTGGAGTCTGGGGTCTTTAAAAGGGATCCTTCTGTTACAAACACCTGAAATTTAAAATGGTTGAGGCCTCCTCTAGTTTTTCGTGTTGCTACTACTCTATTCGGCATTGTGACAATGAAAGTTTAAGGGATGTTCTCCAAAGCATTAGAGAGCTGAAACTTAAGCGTGTCAAATTTTCATACAGATTCTATGACAAACTTGCCAAACTTGCAGAAAAAACGTCACGTGTACATTCTCGAGCGCGTTTTTTTATTCTTGTTTTGAAGCTTATGATTCAAGAATAACGGAAAAATTATAATGTGTCAATTTCAGAAAGCCGAAACAATAAAAATTGGCTACAAAGATCACAAAAATCATTATTTTTTTAATTATCTCCTATCCAAAGCTTCAAATTGTTTTCGCATTCATTATAAAAGTTGTAGAGCATAATATTTTCTACAAATTTTGTCCGAAGCAATTTTTACTACGTTTGAACGTATTTTAGATATATGGCTATGAATGCACATTAGAATGGGTTTCTACATTGACCTTGCCCTTTCGCATGTGTGGCTAAGCTCCTCGCACTTATCGCACCCTAACTCGAAAACGGTTAAGAGTAGATATGTGAAATTGCTTCAGACAAAATTTGTATAGAATTTTGATAAGTACAACTTTCATAATGAAGACAGAAACGATTAGAGGTACAGGAAGGGAGAAATTTTGAAAAACTGCCTTGTTATCATATTCAAATTGTCAGATTAAGAAAACCCCCTCTGATTAGTGTCAGATTAATGGGTCACCACGTCTGCAACACCGAGATTAAGCATCTGTATGAAAATCTGACACTCTCGAGAATGTACAAGTCACGATTTTTTTGCATTTTCAAGGACAACTGTGACCTTGCGTCAAGTTCGAATTGTGTGCCTTGAAAAGCAGTTTCCTTTGGGTCCAGTTAACATGTCCTCTAAAAATCTGACACGCTCGATAGGAAATTTTTTTCAATCATTTTCAACTCTACCATACGTCCAGCCCCACCACAAAAACTGTCAGATTTACATGAATTTATTATCAGAGACTATCAGAGACACGTAGGGAATATGCAGTATCAATCTGACACGCTCGAGTATGTACACCTGACGATTTCATTTACATCTTTGAAAACCTTCAGATGTTTTTCCCATCGCTAAAACTGCATACATAATAGAACTTTTTTTTCTTTCTACCATCTAATCTTCAAAATCCACTAGGTCTCCACGACGCTCGAGTAAATCCCGATTTAGCATCGTCGGCTCCCCAACTATAAATCTCGCTGTTGACCATCTGACCAATATTTCAGCGAATTCGTATCCGATCAAATTAAAAACTACACCTCGGGTTCAAAATAATCCTTTGAAGATTTGAGGTAGAATAGGGAATACTCCTTCTGAGGAAAATGATGTATTTTTTATGAAATATCTTTGAAACGTCACATTTTGAAATAACCATTTCAACCGTTTCCTAAAAAACATTATTTAAAGCACTTAAAAATGAAAAATAAAACTGGGTATTTAAAATTTGAAGCGTTTCATGTGGATTGCACAAATTGGCAACATCGACTGAAATATGCGTTGATAATAAAGGACAACAAATACATTATCTTGATGAGATAGACAAAGATGGCTGCCTATGAAGTCTGCGACGAACGAGGAAGGTCGTAAAATTTTATGGGATTTTTATGGCCGGTTTCAGTTGAGGCTCGCCAGTAAGTAGGCGTCTGTAGATCAACAGCTGTTATTTTATGAACAAGCTGATCGGACATTGTTCTTTTCATTGTCTTGTATGCGCTGTTGCCAAATCGTAAACTCCGCATAAAGCGATTTAAATTTTAAAACCCCATATTTGGAGGATGATTTTGAATAGTTTCCCCGGTGCATTTGAAAAATTCATGAATGGAACTCATAATTATTCAGTTTAAACTTGCATATGCAGTGATAACCCAAATTGAGGAGAATTCCCCATTGATATCTCAAATTGTTCCAAATGATAAGGCTCCCATTAGCAGGAACAAGTTGCCAAACACGAATGATCAAGGTGAAAAATTTAGTTCAAAAATAGGGTCCCAACTAAACTACTCAGATATAAACGGTTCCGGTACCTGAATCCTGAAATAATTCTTATGATCACCGTGTGGTGTTCAGTAATATACCTCCTCGAAGTCCAACCTACAACTTCCTGGAATCTGACGCGTTTCCAGAACTGTGTCAGCGAGAGTCGAGACATCGATACAGATAAATGAGATAAAACTTTGACAATGGCAAATGGCGGGGTTGAAACCACCCACAACATTTCGCCAAACAGGCCAGCCAACATAATACCCACCCGAGGGGGAACATTAGAACCAAATTCCCGAGATCGATTTCAACTGTGTGAAATCCGAGACGTCCAACGGTGAGGCCACCATGAAATTTTTGTTAAGAAAATGTTTGTCAACAATGATTCCCTGTGTAAATACGTACAACAGGCTAGTCCCCCGAAGGTTTAACACAAGAATAAATGGTTAAGCTGACTAAGAATGATGACTTTGGCCGGTTAAAGAGCTTGACAACGTAATTTACAGGCATCCTTTTGTGGGTTTCGAATAGAATTTGGCGTTTGTCCGAAGTGGATTGAGTCGAAATGCTGGGGGTGATTTGTTTTCCGATTTTTGAAGAATTGTTCGACCTTGTTATGGGGAGATTATTGTTAGCGTATGCTCTTCTTTATCGCTTTTCGGTTTTGGAACACTGAGGTGGCAGAGGGGGTTCTAAAGTTTGACATCTTGGTTTGCCTTGATTGAACGTATATTTCCTTTTGAAGCATTACAATTTTCAACATCGAACAATAATTAGAGCATGTGTATAAGGTTTAGCAGTTTTAGCAGAGGATAGAGCTTAGGGAAAAACCTCAGTAAAAACTATTTCTCCTCGCGAGTGTAGTGAATTATAAAAGATTAAACTGTTTACAGAATGAGCTGAAATATTTAATATTGAAGGGAATCTCGAACTGCAAAAATTGGTCCTTTCCTCGAAGAAAGAGAAAATTCAGGCAGTCTTCTCCAAGTTATCAGAAAATTTTATCTGAAATTAAAAAAAAAACAGAAGCAGGAATGAAAGATAATAAAATGAACTTCCATACGTCAGATTGATCTTAAATTCACAACCCAATTCGGAAACTGCATGAAAAGCTTTAAAACTATCCTGAAATTTATAATTGGGATAATGAGTTCTGAAGCTCTCAGCTGCCTGTATCCTAGATGGCCTCTATGACAAACTTTTCTTCCCCTTCTCCTTGTGGCTCAAATTCAATAATGTAATTTCCATAAAGAGGGCTATTTTCATTTGCTCTTTGCTAGCTAGAAAAAAGAATGAAAGATCATCTAAAGTCATTCAAGACTATAAATGCTCAAAAAAATGAATAGGTCTATTATTGTATACCCACTCACATTCTGACATTCAGTTAATGTCAACAACTATTGCAGTGAAAATTTCAAAGTTCACATACTAGTAATAGGTATTGGCTTCGTTCTTCTTCACTTTTAACGACATATGAATGCAAAGAAGCATCCTAGAAAACCCAGCACTAAAATTAATTCACAGGCGAAACCATCTCAAGTTACCAGCGTCCCAAACGCGTTCCTTGTACTATCACAAAAGTTTTGTTATTACTTCTATAACTCAACAGTTCCTGTAATGATCACATTTCAGTCTAGCTGCATCAAGAAAATGTTATTTCTCTAAAACAGGAATCCATTATAGAGAACAGTGAGTTCCTGCAAACCCTACATTTCTTCCTGTTCACACGACATACTCCATCCAGTTCAACAGGAATCGAAATGTTGGGTCGACAGTATGTTTTGAGTTTCTGTTACAAAAGTGGTTTTTATGTAACAGGATTTCGATTTACAGGCAATTCCAGTAAACAATTTTTTTCAGTGTACCCCGTGTTTTTCGCATTTGATGGCCAAATTTTTCAGCATTGGTATTGCCATAATAGGGAATACTCCTTCTGACGAAAATGATGTATTTTTTATGAAATATCTTTGAAACGTCACATTTTAAAATAACCATTTCAACCGTTTCCCCAAAAAAATTATTTTAAGCACTTAAAAATGAAAAATAAAAATGAGTATTTAAAGTTTAAAGCGTTTTGTGAGAATTGCGCAAGTTGGCAACATCGACTGAAATATGCCTTGATAATAAAGGACAACAAATGCATTATCTTGATGAGATAGACAAAGATGGCTGTCTATGAAGTCTGCGACGAAGGAGGGTCGTAAAATTTTATGGGATTTTTATGTCCGGTTGCAGTTGAAGCTCGCCAGTAAGTACGCGCTTGTAGATCAACAGCTGTTATTTTATAAACAAGCGATCGGACATTGTTCTTTTCATTGTCTTGTATGCGTTGTTGCCAAATCGTAAACTCCGCACAAAGCGATTTAAATTTTAAAACCCCATATTGGAAGGATGATTTTGAATAGTTTCCGCGGTGAATTTGAAAAAATCATGAATGAAACTCATGATTATTCAGTTTAAACTTGTATATGCAGTGATAACCCAAATTTAGGAGAATTCCCCATTTTAGTAAACAATAATTTTTGAGTGTACCTTGTGTTTATCGCATTTAATGGACAAATTTTTCAACATTGGTATTTCCATCATTAAAACTGATACCATTTCAACCAGATAACTCTGTTTCCTGGTAAAAAACAGTACAACCTAGACGGTAGCTCTATACCTCCGAGGTAAAAACCAGGAACGCTCCTCTGCAACACCATCTCCGACCATAACAATAAACATGGTACATCGTGGCATCCGGCAAAACAATGGGAATTCCGTAAGTGGTCCATCATTGCGGCTACAAGTACAAAACCGACGAATAACGATAACCCCGTCGCAGGGGGGGGCGAGCAGGGGGGCTTTGGGGGCGCCCTCGATGGCGCCGGCTGCATTCCCCGCGTGCCCCCATAAATCACGGGGGACCCCGCCAAGCGTCTCACGAACACACAAACAATGAAACAATGGGGATAATAAAACGCGGGGACATCACTTTGTTTCTTCTGTATAATTGTTATTGGATGATGAGGTGAGGAGAAACTTTCGAACTGGGGACACACGCGTCGCTAAAGGGCGATAGATTGGGTCCGGAGGTTTTGCGCGCTTGTTCAAATTCATAACAGCGCGGTCACCCATCCAGGTACTGAAAACGATCAACGCTGCTTGGTCCCCACGAAGAAACAATTTATTTTCCCAATTTTTCCGGAATAAATGTTATGATGACTACGAGGACGTATTGATATCTAGTTAGCCTAGACCAGTTCCGTGCATAAAAAAAATATTCCGTTACCATAGCAACGAACAATAACTTTTTAGAAGTGCCAGTGTGAATTTTGAGGTCAAAAAAGTAAACCAGAGTTACGCAATAAATCAAAAGAAAGAAAATGTCCACCGAAATTGTGGAAATCGAAAAATTGGAGTATCGAGCCATCATCAAGTACCTGTATTTAAAAGGCTTAAGAGGTAAGCAGATTTACAAAGATATGCTTAATACCCTTGGTGATCAATGTCCTTCGTATGCGACCGTGAAAAATAGTACTACAAGCTTCAAAAGAGATAAATTTTCCATTGAAGATGATGGCCGATCGGGAAGGCCAGCTTCTGTGTCTGTCCCCGAAAATATCGATGAAGTTCATGACGTGATTTTATCAGACCGTCGAATTAGGCTAAGGCCCGTTTGAACCAATCCCCCTTAAAATGAGTACTTAACTAAGCGTAGTTTAAAGTTAATGGACGCTTAATTTTATTGTCAGTTCCACGACTGCGGCTTAACAGAATCTTAAGTAAGGGGCCCTTAAGTTTTCATATCTAGTGATATTTCAGTTTTTTATTTTGGTGCAACTTCATTCTAGTCTAATAAAGCCTTTTCATTCGTTGGCCGGTTGCCGATGATCGTTTTCATCATTTCATTAACCTAACTTTATTGTCCTGTCAGTCAGTGTCAAGTAAACTATTATATTATTATCAAAGAGTGACAACTTTTTGTTGCTGAATTAGCATTACTATTGATAATGAAATGGATTGTCAAATAAAAGGTACTCGACGTTATTAGAAAACCCACAGCAGTTATGCAGCCAGTTTATGAGTTCAACAAATTATTTTAGGTTAGAATCCCGCCCTTAAATACCTAAGTGGTCATTACAGGAGCGCTTGAATTTAAGGCTAGCTTTAGCCATTTAAATGTCACTTTACAGTTGGTGTAACGCAATTTAAGTTGAGGGTTCATTTTAAGGGACACTTAACACTAAGTGCGTTTGGTGCAAACGGGTCTAAAACGGATATCCGAAGAACTGAATATTTCATACGAACGCGTTCATCATATAGTTCATGTCAATCTGGACATGACAAAACTTGCTGCAAAATGAATCCCCAAATGTTTGAATGTTGACCAAAATCGTGCAAGGGTAGAAGCATCGCGTTCGATCTGTGCTCGATTTGAAAACGATGGGTACATTTCTACGATCCAGAAACAAAGCAACAATCGATGGAATGGCGACACTCTGGTTCTCAAACACCTAAGAAGTTTCGTGTCCAAAAATCTGCTAGAAAAGTTCTTGCTCCACTTTTTTGGGATTGCCATGGAGTAATCATGATTGATTTTTTGGATAAGGGTAGAACAATAACCGGAGATTACTATTCGACATTACTGACCACTCTACGGAGGAAAATTAAAGGGAAAAGACGCGGAAAGCTATCCAAAGGGGTTTTGTTTTTGGAGGACAAGGCCCCTGCACACAAATCTCATGTTGCCATACAAAAAATTCGTGATTTAGAGTTTGAATTAATAAATAAATAAATCATCTCTTTTTTCAATTGATAAAAAGTTTAAAAGCTCGTAAATGTTCTTCCAATGGGAAGGTTGTAAAAGCTGTGGAGGTCTTGTTTATTAGTCTGTGATTTCACAAAGAAAATTAAATTTCGATGAATAATTTTGACCTTTCATGATAAATTGTATGGAACTCTGGAGGTTTCCTCCTTAGATATGGGTTTTTTTATGCGACCCCCTCTTTCTCACTTAGAATCTACTGAATAAATAAAAAGTTTTGGTATTAATCATAGTTTGAAAATCTTGATTTCGATAAATTCAATTCGTCCAACTCGGCGATTTTCTCATGAAAATTGAATGAGTAATTCACGAGAAGAGAAACGATTATCATTTCTTCTTTTCTATGCATCACGAGAAATATTCATTTATCAACTCTTTCGACTTGCACTGTATATAGTAGAAGTCAAAGCCCTCCCTGTATATATTAAGTACATCAGTATTCTTATAACCGACCTTAACAAATTATTATTCAATTTTATGCACCTTCTCCCTATCCCCAACGTGATCGTTATTAATAAAAAAAATCAGATAAATAAATTATTCCCCATATCCAACTTTCCACATGATCCCATATGCAAACCAGCTCCCGCGGCCCCCCAGGGCGCCCTGCCCCCCTGAGGTAGGAAGGAAGTGTCCCTAAGGCCGAACCGGGCCCAAAGTAAGCCATAAAACGAAAAAATGTCAATGCGCACATATTTCACCAAATTGAGATTTAGAACACGCCCAATATATATTATAACAAACACTGTCTGTAAACACAACAGGTTATCAATTGTGTGGAGTTTGGAGCCCCCCGGGGGGGCGGTCGTAAACCCTAGAGAACGACTTACCTGTCGTGATCGATAATTATTTAACTTTTTCACGAATGCGTGTATGGGCAGAGTCCGAACGTAATTAATTATGGTACATGGTCAAATTAAAATTATGACTTTGTTAATCATATTATCACGTCGGAAGGTTGTACGTATCTTTAATCTGGTTCTGCAGGTCCTGGATTTACGGGTGGAATTTAGGCGCGCGATGAGTTGAGTATAGAATTACATACAGGTTGTCAGCAAAAAGGATGAGAGGTGATTTACGACAAGATTGAACCATCGACGTGGCTCAGAAGATCACTTCGATCTAGATGATTCACAAATTGACACACAGCGCTTCAAGATTTCATGAAATCTCTTATTTAAACACCAAAAATCTTCTGTTATTCTCGATATAAAAAAATTACGAAGCACTATAACTCTAGATAAAAAAATTTACATCAGGTAGCGCACTGTAGAGTAATAATCCTCGTAATAATCTAAATGAAAGAAATCTATAATCTAATTATTTCTGTGTAATGAAGAAATCTATTGAAGAAATATAAATCTTTTCGTATATAATCAACTCCCAAATTACCTACTGCTTTCATATAGGATATGGCTGAAAATTCTGTTAAATTCAAAAAAACTCGAAAACTGCCGAATCGATTCTGACCAGAGCAGAGTCAATAGGCTTCGTAAAGCTTCAGAGCGAGCGAAATTAAACATCGATAGATTTAAAATTGCGCCCAACTAATCATCGGAAAAATTTTAATTACTGCTTGGATTTCCACCAAAATCGATAGGCTTCTTAACTCTGCGACTTCGAAAAAAATCCTGTATGCCAAAACTGACCTTTTCAAAGGTGAGGTTTTTTTTACAGAAGGTAGAACTCATCAAAATAAGTCGTTTCACTAAAAATTGTCTATATAAAATATCCAAGATGGCTGAAATAGAACACCTAGAAATTCGACAAAATTTCATTGAATTTCAAGTACGGGTCTGTTTAAGGTGACTCCGGCATCGCAAAAATGAAACAAAACATTAACATATGGCTGGACAATGAATGGTTCAGTACCAATTTCATCGCATTAGATGCATCAAGTCACTTTTGAGAGAATCATAATAGATGTATCGTGCAATTTAGGGTGAAAAATTGTAGATAATCGAGGCAATTTTTTACAGATTCAGAATTTACGTCGTCTGAAATAGATTTCGCGATAATTTTTTCAGAATTTTTTTTCAAACTAAGGGGGGCGTAAGATAAGCGACTTATGAGCTCGGAAGCCTGTTTCAATCTGAAAAATCCCAGATCAACATTTGAAATTGATATCATTTTCCGAGAAATATTCATTAGAAATTTGAATATAGATAGGAGAGATAGAAGTTAAATCATGACGTTATCCACGATGACAAAAGTGTAGGTTCCACCGAGATTTGAACTCGGATCGCTGGATTCAAAGTCCAGAGTGCTAACCATTACACCATGGAACCCTGTTGAAAGCTTTTATTATGATTAGTGTCATACTATGTATGCCATAATTATTACGATCAGTTATTGATTTACCCTTTATACTCATGTTTTTGAATGTTGGTGAATTGGAAAACTAATAAATATTTTCACACCATAAAATTCCGGTGAAGCTACAATTTATACTTGTATATGAATTGAAATTATTAGCGCTGGTTTGGCTTATGCTTATGCAGTATATCGAAAGTATCGAATTAACAATTTCATCTCATTAATTGTGATAAAGTTGTCCTAATTTTCGATTAATAATGAATCTCTTTCCGACGAAATCGAAGATCAAAATTTTTTTACATTCGTGCCTAGGCCTTTTTTTCAATTTACCAGATTTCGATGAAAATTGGGAAAAAAAATAAGAATTTTGAATTCAATGGGAAAACAAAAGGTAAAACAAAGGTCCCACCGAGATTTGAACTCGGATCGCTGGATTCAGAGTCCAGAGTGCTAACCATTACACCATGGGACCTTGCTGCGAAACTTAACTTTTCAGGCGTATAACACCTCTATTGGATCAATAAATAAATAATATCGTGTATGTCATGACAGAACCAAATTTCGAAAATACGTATGGAAATTGGAAATTAAAAGCTCATTTGCCCTAGCGCATTCACCATTTTCAAAGAAATTAGCATAAAGTTGATTTCGTTGTTGAATTCATAATAACTATACAATATTCATAGAATTTATCCACGTCTTAATTCGTATCAAGCGGTTTTATCAGATATCAACTCAAACTAAATACAAATTTGATTTTGCATGGAAAGGAAAAAGATATAAAAATACAGGTCCCACCGAGATTTGAACTCGGATCGCTGGATTCAGAGTCCAGAGTGCTAACCATTACACCATGGGACCTTGAAATAATCTACCCTTAAAACATGAAACCGTAACACACCCTTTAAATTCACAGGGTTTTTCTACTACTCTTTCTGCGAATCAAATAGATATTTGCTGGACCCAGCAAGTGAATTTACCTGCTAATATAATTGCAGCCTATACACTCACACTACCCGTTACTTCCAGAAATTACAGGAAAACTTTTTTTTTTTAATTAATCAAGCTATAAAATTTTATTTTTTGACGGTATATTATGACAAAGGAAAGAAATTCCTTGAAAAACGAATTGAATGGATGGCTTTTTTAGGGGAACACTGCTGGTTCACATAGAATGACCGCTCAATTCAATATCAGTCAGTTTTCTGGTTTCAAATGAAAATAAGGCATTGCTCTTCAAAGGTGCCCTTCAGGGAAAAACACATATCTACACTATTTTTTGACAAAAAATCGGTGAACAAATTTAATTTCATTTACACCTTGTATAATACATATTTTGTATTCCATAATTTCAATCATTTTTTTTTTCATTCAGGGAAGATCTATCTATTTTCACATTTCCCTAAACGCTATTCGCTCAACGATTTTTAATTAAACTTGTCTGTGATTTATGTTGTCGAAACTTCCCTGTCTGTAGTCTGTACATTACGGAAACAAATGATGAATTGTCGACATAATGGATCAGAACACAATTATTCAAAGTCCGCATCTGTTCATTGACATGTATCAATCTTCGAGCTAGAAAGGTGGAATGTAAAATGAGTTAGTAGGGGGGGTTATTTTAGGGATTTCATCTCACGATTTAAACTGAGGAACTAATGAATCCAATCCAACATCCAACCATAAATACAGGGTGTTCAGATGAGCCACCCCGTATATTTCTTATCCTATAATGATTGGAAGAATTTCCCGAAATAAGTCGAATTATTTTGTCTGGGGGCATCTTTTGATATATATTTGAGGCTTGAATGACTACCCCCTTAGAAGGGGCGCTACAACCCCTCATAATTTAATTTGGGAGAGGGGTTGAGAGATACTTCATTTGAAAGGTCTTGGAAGCCTTTTTACAACGATGTATGAAAAACGTAATTTTATGAACCGTTTCTGCCAAAAATTAATTTTTCAGCTCAAAATGAATATTTTGTTTATTTTTTTATTGTACAAGCCCATTTTCTTTAAGCCCTTTTTACAAACCTAAAAATTACATTCTTGAAAGATTGAATTGTTTCATCATGCTTGATAAAAATGGACTTGTACATTGTAAAAATAACCAAAGTATTCAGGGTGGTCCATTAAAGATAGAAAATTGATTATTGGTTGAAACGGTCCATCAAAATTACGTTTTTCATCCACCGTCATAAAGAGGCTTCCAAGACCTTTCAAATGAATAATAAATAACGAAGTTTGTAGTATTTTTTTGTATAAGCGGCAATATTTTCAGAACAATTCTATAGATCTCGAGAACTATAAGAGCTAGAAGAAAACGGAAGACACATTTCCTAGCTCTTTTTCAGAGAAACAAAGAATGATTCCTCCTACGATTTTTCGTTTTCGAGATATCAGCAAAAAATGAGAATTTGACGATTTCGAGTAGTTCTCATAACTTTTTTGTCTTTGAAGTTACAGATCTGAAAGTTGAACCTTCTACAGGCACATTTTTACGTAGAATCTACTGACGAGCACAAAATATTTTTTCATTTTTAATCATTAAACGAACTTTGGTTTTTTTTTAAATGCAAACTTTTATTGAATTTGAAAAAATCTTTTATCAGTAGATTCTACGTATAAAAGTGCCTGAGAAGGTTCAACTTTCAGATCTGTAACTTCGAAGACAAAAAAGTTGTGAGAACTTTTCGAAATCGTCAAAATCTAATTTTTTGCTAATAACACAAAAACGAAGAATCGTAGGAGGCTACGATTCTTTGTTTCTCTAAAATAGGGCTCGAAATGTGTCATCGGTTTTATTCTAGCTCTTATAGTTCTCGAGATCCTCTTAGTGGACAACGAATTTTGCCCACCCTGTAGATTCACCTTTCAAAATGTTCGTTCTACAAGCATTTCTCGATATGTGCCGGCTCAAGCCATTCCAGAATTCAGAAGTCGCATAAAAATAAAAGTTACCTGCCGTCTCAAATGGAAGGTGACTAACTACGAATACTAATCATAAAGACATTCCCGAGATAACTTCGCCACATGAGAACCCATTCAGGTGCATTTGTCTCGGAAATCCGAATAATCTTCGGCCACATCCATAAATTATTCCATTTTCCTAATAAAAACCAGAATCGAAAAAGCGCTCAGGTAGAGCCGCGATGGTTCTCAGAAAGCACCCGCGGTAATTTACCGAGTTAATTTTAATAGTTCCAGAACAAATCATTAAACAGTTTACTAAAAGCTTTTATAAGGCCATCCCGATGGTCATTATCTGTTTCGATGCCGTAAAAATTGTGTTCACATATGTTGAATTTATTATGATATTAAGTTAAAACTGGCAGTTAAGCCATGAGGAGTTAACGTTCGTCCGCCAATGATAAGGTTGTTGCGTTTCGACTTTATTTTCTGGTTTACTGCTGAAGCATTAACAGATAGGAGGAAAACACGATTGCAGTTTTGGGGACAGTGAAATGATTTTTTTATCACGGATGTCAAGAACATAGTGTCAACTAAAGGGTTTAAAATAAGACGCTTCATTTTGTCTCGCCCGATATTTGGGCAGCTGTCAATATTGAAGCTGTCATTTTTCGACATTTGACAAGTAAAAAGTACGCCATTATTAAAAATGGAACGATACAAGCTTCAAAAAGGCATTGAAATTGTTGAAATTCACTACAGAATGCTGAAAAATTAGCAGTCACGGTTAGACAAACTAAAGCATTTTTGGATAGTCTTGAAGCACCTTCTGGGCCGGCAATAGTGAAACTGGTGGAGAAATCTGACCTGTACGTCGCTCAAGAACAACTGAGAATATTACGCTGTACTGTACACAACCGTATCAGTTAGGCATAACGCATAACGGGCATTCTAGAAGCTAAAAGTCAGAGTGCTTCAAAATCACGACCTCAATCTGAAGACCAAGACAGCTGTTTACAAAGCAGTCGTCCTCCCAACGCTTCTTTACGGAAGCGAAAGCTGGACGCCCTACAGGCGACATATTAAACAGCTTGAACAAACGCAACAACGTCATCTAAGACAGATAATGCACATCAGATGGTTCCAGAAAGTTTCGAATGCAGAAGTCTTGCAACGCGCGAGTTGTACCACAATTGAGACTCAAGTAACGAGGGCCCGACTCAGATGGAGCGGCCACATTCTGAGGATGCAAGATACAAGACTCCCCCAAAAAGCTCTGTATTGCGAATTGACAGAGGGAGCCCGGAAAGCAGGAGGCGGTTTAAGGATACACTACATCAATCCCTAAAATCAGTTAATGCCAATCATAATTGGGAACAACTAGCGTTAGACAGGTCACAGTGGAGGACTATGGTGCACACTTATAATGGAGACTCGAGAAGAATACAGCGGCGGCCAGATCTGGTTGGTGACTATCCATGCCCGGATAGTGGAAGGATCTGTAGGTCACGGTTGGGTCTCTTGAGTCAAAGGAGGGCACACAGTCGCAATTAGCCCTAAGAAATTATAAGTCCGTTCTTTTGACGAAAACCCAGGTTTCTCGATTGCTCGTCGATCTTTGGAATTAGGCACTCCACAAATGATATTACACCATATCTTGCATAAAGACTTAGGTATTAAGGCTTTTGAAGATCAGTTAACACAAGAACTCAAGCCGGTCGATCATCAGCAACGTCGTATCTACGCTGATTGGGTCATTGAAATGCATCAAAATGATCTGTATTTTCATCGAAAAATCATCTTCAGCGATGAGGCCCATTTTCACCTAGAAGGCTACGTTAATAAGCAGAATTGTCGAACTTGGGGCTCGAAAAATCCAAGAATTATTGTTGAAGAGCCTCTCTATCCTCAACGTATCACTGTTTGGCGCGGTTTTTGGGCTAGCAGTGTGATTGGACCATACCTATTCGAATATGAGGATGGTGCGGTGAATGGATTGTGCATTGAGCCATGGATAATGATTTTTTATGGCCGAAATTTGAAGATATTGATGTGGGCGACGTTTATTTTCAACAAGACGGTGCTACGTCCCACATAAGCAACGAAACCATCGCCATTTTGCAAGAAGAGTTTGCTGATCACAGTTGGCCACCGAAATCTGGTGATTTAACACCTTTAGACTTTTTTCTTTGGGGCTACGTGAAAGGTAAGGTCTATGCTAATGGTCCACAATCGATTCAAGACCTTAAAGATGGAATTCGTGAAGTTATCGAGGACATACTGCCTCACATGTTCTCATTGGCCATGGAAAATTCATGAAAAGGTACATCAAGCGTAGCCCTGGATGTCATTTGGCTGTAATCGTTTTCCATTGTTGATGGCATACCTTCCTCTTTACAACTGAATAAACATCTATTGATTTCTCTTGAAAAATACTCTTTTTTTCAATATCAAAATGAACCTTCTATTGGAAAACCCGATATAGTGACATTTCAGCGCCCTGTGGTTTTTCACAGCACACTGAGAAACTTATACAAAATGCCAAATATCAATTTGATGAACTCATATAAGTAAATATGTCCCAGGGGTTCTCTGTGGGACCTTAAAACAAAGACGCCACCCGAGCGCAGCATGCCTCGACAGCCGAAAAATCGGCGCGTACAGTTACGGGCACATTTTAGTGTCGGTAATAGCCCCAATAAAATTTTTTAGTACCCTGACCGCTCACCATAGAGTCCGATTACACCGTATACGCCGCTCAGCCTTCTCTGTGCACGTTTTATGGCCTGAGGTGAGCTGGCTCGATTGTGATGGGCATTAAGCGCCCTCTGGTCAGGCCTTCGTTAAATTGTTTTAGTGTGGCGCCAAGGAAATAAAAGGCGATCGTTAAGCGGGTGCATTGTGTTGAAAAAGCTGACAAATTTCGTATGTTGATAGCATCGCCAATTAGGAGAAGCTCATCAGGGTATGGTCGCTGCAGGGCTGGACGAAACACAGGAATATATTTCGAAAAACGTGTTACTGCCACCATGAGAGGTTTCATATTGATTTTGAAAAACAACGAGTATTCTTTAAAAGAAATCAATGGATGTTTAATTCATTTTAAAGAGGAAGGAGAACGATATCAGCTAAGTGGCCGCAACGGCTACGCTTGCAACACCATATCCTTCTCATGCAATTTTCCATGACCTATTCGCACATTTGCAGATGTTTGTCCTCGATAACTTCAGGAATTCCATCTATGATGTCTTGAATCGATTGTGGAGCATTGGCATAGACCTTATCTTTCACGTAGCCCTAAAGAAAAATGTCTAAAGGTGTTAAATCACAAGATCTTGGTGGCCAATTGTGATCAGGAATCTTTTCCTGCAAAATGGCGATGGTTTCCTTGCTTATGTGGCACGTAGCACCGTCTTTTTGAAAATAAACGTCGTCCACATCAATATCTTTCAATTCCGGCCAAAAAAATCATTAATCATAGCTGGGTAGCGCAATCTATTCAACTTAAAAGTTGCCTCAGCCTTATTTTCGAATAAGTAAGATCCAATCACACCGCCAGCCCAAAAACCGCACCAAGCAGTGATAAGTTGAAGATAGAGGGGCTCTTCAACAACCATTCTTAGATTTTACGAGCCCCAAATTCGACAATTCTGCTTATTAACGTAGCCTCCGAGGTGAAAATGGGCTCATCACTGAAGATGATTCTTAGATGAAAATCGGGATCATTTTGATGCATTTCAAGGCTCCAATCAGCGAAGATACGACAATGCTGATGATCGACCGGCTTGAGTTCTCGTATTAATTGAACTTTAAAAGCCTCCATTCACTTTTATTTTAGCACTCGGTTGGATATGTAAATTTGACACATTTCATTCTGTATAGTGTATAGTACGAAAATGTGGGGTTATGAAGCTTGTCAAAATATTTCTGGGTTTTAAATCAACGCTATATTGTCCGTTTTACGTAAAAGTTTCTGTTATTACGTATTTTATCACAATGTCGCATCTCTTCGGAAAACATATGACGAATAACATAATTGAAGTTTATACAAACTGATTGAATCCATACCAAATGCAGTTATTTGCATGGAAAATACAAGAGATCAGTCTAATATCATAATATGCACCAACTTGAGGAGATTTAATGTTCGTTATCTTCTTTGGCTAAAGTTTGAATACGTTACATCAGTAATAGATTTCAAAAATATTAACCCGAAAATGAAATACATATGATGCAGTGTTTGGGAATGGGTATCTCCCGAAGGAATTAACAGATAATTACAACAATGTTTAATTCTTCAACTAAAATCATCTTGCATCGATATTAGTAAAAGGAATTAAAGGAGGTTTCAACTCAAGATGAACTTCACCTTTGAACCTAAATTTCACATGAATATGTAAACAATTAACAGGACGACTGGCTCGTATTTGTGGCTGTTCATCTTAATACATTGATATAATATTAATAATAATTAGGTATTTATTGATACCTTACGACGTTTACAATGTATAGGACAAGTCAAATGAAAAATAGAAAAATCAATTTCCGAGAACTTATTCCTATTATTCGATGGCATTCATCGAAAATCCTGTAGTAAACTTTTCGCATTAATTCATTCAAACATAAAATTCTCAAATGCCACCACTTTTTTGGGTCTCCCAATAGAAGGAAATTTTTTGTCATCCTCTTCATTCACAATTTTTCCGATTGTGGAAATATTCAGCTGAAATATAAGTCGTTTAGATTCAGATAAAACATTGAATATGTTCGCTACCGTCTGACGTATTGTGGATTTTAGAATATCAGGGTATAACTATTTGAATGAGTGGACCTGAATTCTAAATAGCACTTCCTGGAACCCTGTCTCTTTTTTCAATCACTTTCGGCATTTTCGTAATAAAGATTGATATTAGTTGTGGCAACGGCGTTATGATATTAACGACATTTCATGAGTGACAACCTCACTCCGTTCTAGTTACAAAAACTTGAGAAAATTATTTCATGGCCAACCGACTGATAAAATGAATGTGAATGGAGTATAGGTATTGAGCTGAATAGGTATTTCATCTTCTGGAAAAACAACTGAAACAGTTTGAACTATCAGGCCAACCTGTGATGGTACAAAAAAACATTTTTTAATCAGGGCCGAATTTTATCAACCTCCACAACTCACCTTCCGTGAACAACCACAATTACATCAACCTATCTAGTCGCCCCTTATCGAACAACATTTCGAATACGTTTTGTAACCGAATTATACCTAGTCATCGAAGAATCAGAACGTCGCGATTAAAATATTCAACCGCACTGTCGTCGTTAGTTTTATCAACTAATAAATAGTTATATATACGTCTTCGACAATATTCTCCGGATCTTTTACAACCACTTTGTCGAAAGAAACCCATGTTAGCGTTATCTTATCTCCCTCCTCGAGTTTTAAGACAGTCGTCATTCTTCTCTCTCAAATTAATTGCCGATGGTGAACAACAAATCCTTCGTTATTTCACGAAAAAGGTTGACGCGGACATTGGACAGGTACAGAAAATGGCTATAAAATGGTGATGGTATTTTTTTTCGGTGCTTGTTGGGCTGATATGGCGCCGTAGTCTACGGTCTAATGAGCTGGAAACAATTGGAGTGATGTCGAGAGAGAGAAGGCATGGGTAGAATGCTCGAACATTTTATTGCATCAAGTTACCAGGGAAGTTCGAGAAAGATCACCATTTTCTTTATCACTTCACACTATGTCAGCAAAGTGCACAGGTGAGTTGTAATCTTTATGTGAATTCATATACACAGATTGAACAGGATATTACAGAGAAAACCTCCTTTTTGCAAACTTTAAATACTGCTGTACCTATACTACATTCACTTTATAAAAGCACACGGTTGGCCATGTGGTTAATGTCATAACCCCGTTGCCACAACTAATAGATATCAATTTTTGTTACGAAAATGCCGAAAGTTATTGAAAAAAGAGACAGGGTTTCAGGAAGTGCTATTTAGAATTCAGGTCCGCTCATTCAAATTGTTATACCCTGATATTCTAAAATCCACAATACGTCAGACGGTAGCGAACATATTCAATGTAAGAGAATTTATATAATGTTTCATCTGGATTTAAACGACTTATATTTCAGCTGAATATTTTCGCAATCAGAAAGATTGTGAATGAAGAGGATAACAAAGAATTTCCTTCTATTGGGAGACCCAAAAAAGTGGTGGCATTTGAGAATTTTATGTTTGAGTGAATTAATGCGAAAAGTTAACTACAGCATTTTCGATTAATATCATCGTAGAATAAGTTCCCGAAAATTGATTTTTTTATTCTTCATTTGACTTGTCTATACATTGTAAGTGTCTTGAGGTACCAATAAATACCTAATTATTATTATTACGCATCAATGTATTAAGATGAACAGCCACAAATACGCACCAGTTGTCCTGTTAATTGTTTATTCATGTGAAATTTCTGTTCAAAGGTGAAGTTCACCTTGATTTGAAATCTTTTAATTCCTTTTACTTATATCGATGCAAGATACGACTTTTGTTGAAGAATTTAACATTCTTGTAATTATCTTTCCATGCAAATAACTGGATTTGGTATGCCTTCAATCAGTTTGTATAAAGTTCAATTATGTTCTTCACATATTTTCCGGAGAGATTCGACATTGTGATAAAATACGTAATAACAGAAACTTTTACGTAGAACAGGCAACACAGCGTTGATTTAAAACCAAAAAATGTTTTGACAAGCGTTATAACCTCACATTTTCGTACTATACAGAGTGGAATGTGTCAAATTTCCATGACCAACCGAGTGCTTTTATAAAAGTGAATGGAGTATACATACCAGTACATCAATCCCAACTGATAACTCCAAAACGGCTGAATAACTATGTCGACACAGAAAATAATCCTAGAAAACAAATCATGACATTTGCTGATTATCGTCACTGACACTTGTACAGCGCGTGTAACAATTTGTGAGCAGTTTATCATCGTAGAGAGCCATAGGCCTCGTTAAGTGGCTTTTGCATAATGAGGTGAGCGTCCGAGATCACAGAGCCAGTTATTAATCTTCTTCTATTTACGTTGACATCCGTGTGCGAGCGCAAAAAGAGAACTATGAGACGTATGAAAAACTTCTCGAAGGCATCTCTAGAGTGGTTTGATACTGCGAGAGTTGCTTGTGAGTGTCCACACATATTGGTAGATGATGAAAGTGCTTATAATGGACTCGATGTTACTTGTCTATTTTACCAATAGATAGTTCATATTTTCTCCAATAGCCGCGCTGGCGATCAGTGGATGACGAAATTTTGATTTGAACTAGTTGAAGTTGGCTGAGTGAACGGTTTTTCCGGTGACAGATGATTAGAATATCATTATTTTCAATTTTCGATAAGAGAACAACATATGATCATGATGAAATGTTGAAGCGTGCGCTAGTGTTAGGGACAAAAATCTGTGGTTTCAAAGCAGCGATCGTTCTCCTTCTCTCTACTCTCCATACTCTCTACTCTCCATAGATGAAACCATAAATTTAATACACGAAATACGAGAAGAAGAAGGATAAATAAAAAATAATTGGTTTATGGTTGACAGCAAGCACAGAACACGTCGTCCACAGACTTTTTTCCACTATTGTCAGGCAGCCTTCAGTTCCGCTCTGAAACTTTCGTTCCATTCGCGTCCGTCTGACTTTCCCCGATTTTTCCGACCACCGAAAGGGTCGAGGATGGAGCCGTAGCAGGTATTAATGAACCATACGCGACGAGTCGGGGAGTCCAGCGTCCTGCCGCATACCTCGTCCTCATATATTAACGCAAATGAACGAATGCGTGTAAAAAAGCTTTCCCCAAAAGTTGCCTAATTGATGTGTCGTTTTTGTTTTGCTTAATACGGGTCCGGGACATGGTTTGCCCATTAAAACGTCCGGTGTATCGGGGGCCCGATCTACGCTGGATGGATGATGGTACGCAAGACAAATGAAGCGTGGTCCCTGGGCCCGGACCCGGTCCAGGGCGGTTGGGATGTGTTGACATCATTAGATTCCGATTATTTTGATTTCCCGGAGCGATCGATCAAGCGGCGGACGTACGTCTGAGTGGTTTCGCTTTCGACGGTCGCAACTTCGCGGCTGCATCGACCACGATTCGGACGAGTGGTTTGTGGATGCTGATAAGGGTGGTGCGTGGTTGGGAATGATGAAATTAAGTCGATATGGTCCGAGAGGCAGTTTGCAATTCATAAAACCGTGCCTATAATTCATGCTCGAAAGGTCATCAAGTCCTAAATACACTGCGCAAAAAAATTAACGCACATTCTAAAAATCTCAATGTTGATGAAAGTTAACTCTACATTGACTTATAACATTATTTTTTATGTTCTCTCGGGAAGGTTTTGAACGAAACAAGACACATTAAATGGAAGAAAAATTCAGGATTTCACCGAATTTTATGTGAAAGAAAAGAAATGAACAATTTTCAAAATACTGAAATGCTCATAAGTGATTTAATACTTGGTATTTCCACCCCTTACGTTAACTACAGCTCTACAACGACGGTTTATACTTAAAATGAGTGATCTTGAAATGTTCTCATCTAATCCTTCCCAGATTTCTCCGAGTTGGATTCCTAAGTCATTAAGCGTAGCTGGATGATTTTCTGAACTTCTCAGCCTTCTATTGAGGTTTTCCCAAACCTGCTCAATCGGATTGAGATCTGGGCATCTTGCTGGCCATTCCATTCGAGAGACGTCAACCGCTTCAAGGTACTCCTGAACGATGCGCGCACGATAGGGTCGGGCATTATCGTCAATTAAAATGAAATTTTCACCAATGTATGGGGCAAATGGCACTACATGCTCTTCAAGAATGTTCCTTATATATTTATCAGCATTCATAGCTCCATTATCAACGACCACTAGGTCTGTGCGAGCAGTCAAAGATATTCCACCCCATACCATAATCCATCCTCCCCGAAACCAGTAGTATTCAGGAAATTGCACTGAGCCTATCTTTCATGTGGACGTCTGTATACATGGGAACGTCGATCACAATGGTAGAGGCTGAATCTAGACTCATCTGTGAAGAGAACTCTTTTCCAATCGGCCTCTTCCCAATGGATATGCTCTCTCGCAATATCCAAACGTGCCCTTCGATGGGCTGGGGTAAGAGCTGGGCCTCTTGCCGCGACACGAGGCCTTAAATCATATTCTCTGAGGCGATTTCTTATTGTCTGAGTGCTAATTTGCAGTGAGTGAGTTCGCTCAAGCTGAATTTGAAGGAGGCGAGCGGTTGCAAACCGTTGTCTCAACGAAGAAACTCTAAAGTAACGTTCTTGAATGGCAGTTGTTACTCGTGGTCTACCCTGTCCTGGTCTTCGGACATTCATAACTGTCTCCCTGAATCGCTGCAATATTCTGAATACACTTGTATGGGAAACTCCAAACCTTTCTGCAATTCTTGTGTATGTCCACCCTTCTTCTCGCAAAATTACCGCTTGGGCACATTCCTCTTGGGTCAAAATCAAACGAAAGAACAACTATTGATCACTAGAATTGATCGAGAACAACTGATTTTAGAATGGAGCCAATACATTCAAAATCTGATAATATCATCTTTTTTTATTCCTGCTGGGAAAAAACTTCTGCATTGAAGAAAACCGTTGAAAGTGGATAACATATGCATGCATAATTCTGATAAAAATAATTATCATTGAGAACACCTTCAGTTGTAGAATAAATTTGAGATTTCCATAATGTGCGTTAATTTTTTTGCGCAGTAATGGACAATCTGTGGTCTTAAAGCAGCGATCGTTCTCCTGGTAAGGTGAGTGCAGACCAATCAAAGTTCTAGAAAAAGACAACTAGCCCGATGTTCAGTTTCTCTCTGTCACTTTTTTTGACAGTATTTTATGCATAGATAGAAAGACAAGGCATAGTCCATGTCTCTATGTCTATGACCTGATACAACTAGAAATCCATCGATGTTTAATTTTTTCCCCCAACCAATGGACCACGGCGACAGAAGGTGAAATCCACAGAGCGAACCATCGATCACGTCCGCCCCCGCCTCTTCTTCACAGAACGCGGTCTAGGCGCAAATTTATTCAGAAAACAAAGTGAAGCAAGCTGTCATTACTCAGCCAGACGGTACGTGACTGTATAAACAGATGGGGTTATAAATTCGACAATTTCCTAATGACGATGGGAGTAAAATATGCGTTGTTTACATCTTTCAAGACGCGGTGCACGATTCATTTTTCATTTGTCGCCTCGTAAGTGACTTGGATTTGTTAAATATGTGGACGTAAATTGACTGTGGTGTATTCTTGGAGGCTGAGAAGTTATGTGTGAACGGTACTTCGCGCCTGGGAAATTGAGGGGTTATAAATGACAGGAGAGCTTTTCTGGAATCCGAAAATCAGCGCTACTTTGGCAGATCGCATTGAATAAGGAATACTATTCCTGACAAAAATGATGTATTTTTTATGAAATATCTTTGAAAAGTCACATTTTGAAATAACCATTTCAACCGTTTCCCAAAAAAAATATTTTAAGTACTTAAAGATTAAAAGTAAAAATGGGTATTCAAAATTTAAAGCGTTTCGTTTCTATTGCACAAGTTAACAACATCGACTGAAATATGCGTTGATAAGAAAAGACAACAAATACACTATCTTGATGAGATAGATAAAGATGGATGTCTATGAAGTCTGCGACGAACGCGGTAGGTCGTCAAATTTTATGGGATTTTTATGGTCGGTTGCTGTTGAGGCTCGCCAGTTAGTACGCGCCTTATGATGGCTGCAAATCAACAGCTGTTCTTAGAAACAAGCCATTGTTCTTTTTATTTTCTAGTCGCTGTTGCCAAATAGTAAACTAGAAACGAAGTGATTTAAATTTTAAAACCTCATATTTGAAGAATGATTTTGAATAGTTTCCGCGGTGCATTTGAAAATTTCATGAATGAAACTCATAATTATTCAGTTTGAATTTGCATATGCTGTGATAACCCAA